>NC_045771.1:46679998-46986070 GCF_008692025.1 Phocoena sinus
GTCAGAGCTGACCTTAGGCAGACAGCAAGCACCATCATGGCAGGTAAAATGGGTACTTGGAGCCAGTGGGATGTGAGTAAAGGTCCAACTCCCTTCTCTTCCCATTCCTGGACACTGGCCTGCTGAGGCCCACCTCCCTGGAAAATTGCCTTTGTGACTGTGTGACACCTAGGAAAGAATAATAGCATGTTTCCCCAAGTAGCTCCTTTGTGACAAGATAATATGTCAGGAAGGAGGGAGAGAGATGGAGGGGCAGGAGGGAAACTTTGCAGCTGACACTGATGGTAGCTAAGTTCCCATCTTTGGATGCGGCCGAGGTAAATGAAGCCTTGTACGGTCCTGATAAGTGGTGGGTGAGCAGCTGGGGCAGGCAGGCAGGGAGCTGGGAGTCTGGCGGTGATTCAGGCACAAAGAGCTTGCTGAGCCAGTGTATTTTAGAAGAAGGTGGCGGCAAAGGGAAGTGGGAAGTGAGTGACTGATAAGGAAGTATTTGTGAAATAGAACCTACCTAGGTTTGGAAGCCGGTGTGACAGCGCCAGGTGGGAGAGGTAGCAAAAGCCTATTGTTAGGACCCATGGGCACAGAAGCGCCGCGTCACCCCACGGTAGCACAGCCTGCCCACACCTGAAGCCCAGTACAAGTGGCCCAGCAGCAGGAGTGACCCACGCAGGAAGAAAGTGCTTTAGACAGACACAGATTGACACTGCCAGGGCAGGAGCTGAAGAGGCCTAGATAACTGAATGCGTGCGAAATAAAAGGATCGCGAGATGAATTCTAAAGAAAATACAGCAACACCATAAAAGAACGTTTAGACAATTAAAGAGGAAAATCCATGGTATTCTAAACCCATGGTATTCTCCCTCCCTAATGAAGGTATCTTCATCTTGCATGTGCTTTTCTAGTTTGGCTCGCACATTTTCACAAAATTTTCAGTCCACCCAGAATTTCATATGGCTTTTTTCATTTGCCCTCACGTCATAAACATTTCCCAGTGTTACTTCATACTCTTCTTATCACGGATAATGGCTATAAAAGATTCCACTTAATGGATATACCATCATTTATTGAAATATGTCTCTCTTCTGTAAGTAGATTGCTTTCTTTTTAAAAATGACTTTATTAAGGTACAATTGGTATACAGTAAATTGTACAAATTTAAAGTGTACAATTCGGGGACTTCTCTGGTGGCCCAGTGGTTAAGAGTCCACCTGCCAATGGAGGAGACGTAGGTTCGAGCCCTGGCCCAGGAAGATCCCACATGCCTCGGAGCAACTAAGCCCGTGCGCCACAACTACTGAGCCTGTGCTCTAGAGCCTGCAAGCCACAACTACTGAGCCCACGTTCCACAACTACTGAGCCTGCGCACCTAGAGCCCGTGCTCCACAAAAGAAGCCACTGCAGTGAGAAGTCTGTGCACTGCAACGAAGAGTAGCCGCCACCCGCCACAACAAGAGAAAGCCCGCACGCAGCAACGAAGACCCAACGCGGCCAAAAATAAATAAACAAATTTATAAAAAAATAAAAATAAAGTGTATAATTCGGTAAGTTCTCTCTCTATATATATGGAAATAAAATTAATATTTTAAAGCAGGACAAGAAAATTTAAACATAAAATTCCCTCTCCGTGCTTGTTTGGGCCTCCTCCCTCCCCCACTAATATGCAGTATGCATCTGCATTCCACATTAACCAAGCTTCCTCAAAGACGTGCCTGCTCCACCACAAAAACAAAGATCTTTGTTTTTCTTCTGACGCTAGCAATGCAACTTCTTAAAAGCATAGCGTTCCTTCCCAGCTCTGTAGGGGGTCATGGTGACTTGCTGCTTGCTTTGTACACTTGCTTTGTACATGCTTACCTGGACTATGTATCCTTGCTGAACTTTATGTAAAATATCAATATGACATTTTGTTTTTCAATATGACATTTTGATGTAAGATCGTTTGTCTCAAAAATGTGTCTGACTGTGCCTTCTACTTCTAACAGGTGTAACAGCTCTCAGAGCTTTCTGAGAGTCTGTTTCCCTGGATTATAATCCTCAGTTTGGCTAGAATATAATCCCCCCTTTTTGTTGTTCTTCTTAGTTTGATTGTTAACTGAATTTTCACTGATATATATCACCTATGAAACCATCACTACAACCAATATAAAAAGATACCCACCACGTCAAAAAGCTTCCTCCCACCCCTTTGTAATCTCTCTCTCCCCTGCAGCGTCATTTCCATGTGGTAGACTGTTACTTTGGTGGTCCCCCAAACCTCCTTGTATTCATATACTTATGTAGCCCCCTCCCGTTATATCTGGCTGCCCGGTGATCTATTTTAAAAGATTGTGGTGAGGGTGAAGCCATGCTAGTTTCAGGTCTAAGGCTTAGGAAGTACTAGCAGCTCATGCTTTTGTACTCTTGATACGTGTTTTCTTGGAACTTGACTGCCATGCCACAAGGAAGCTCAAGCAACCATATGGAGAGGACCTCTGGTCAATAAATAACCAGCCATTTGGGGCTTCCAAACATGCCAGTGCTCCAGCCCACATCACCTGAAACATGTTAGCTCGGTCATCCCACAGAATCCTGAGAAGGAGTAAATTATTGTAGTTTAAGCCACTAAATTTTGAAGTGATTTGCTACACAATCATCAGTAAGTAAAATAGGTAGAGAATATAAGCAATTATTGTTAGGATAGGTTCCTATTCTTTGAGAATCCCATAAAATAGTACAAGAGAGGTGAGGCAGGATTTTTTTTCAACTCCATGTCACGCTCCAGTCATCACCTAGCTATTGCCTCTTTACAGCTGAACTTTTTGGCAAAGTGCTTATATTTACTGTTCATCCTTCCTCACTTGGAGTTTACTCTTAGAATTGAGCCTCTGATGATATCACCCCTTGAAAATGCTCTCACTGGAGTCACCAGTGAATTCCTTTTTCCTTAACCAAGAGGAAGCTTTTCAGCCCTCATCTTATTTGACCTATTAGCTGCATTTCTCTCCCTTTTTAACCTGTCTTTTCCCTGAATGCACTGGGTAAGACAGATATTGATTCAGCCACATTTAAGAGATCTAAAGAAATAGTTGCTTAAAAAGCATAGGATCTTATTTCACTTTCATGCCAACACTGGAGTTGGTATTTTGGCTCTGCTCTGTGACATTGTCAGAGGCCCAGGTTTTTTCTATCTTGTTGCTCCAACATTCCTAGATGTTCCACCTGTGTGCATCGCCCCAGATGGCTCTTCACCACAGCTTCATTCCACCACTGGGAAAAAAGGAAAATACATAGGGTAGGACACACCTCTTCCCTTTAAGAGAATAACCTGTAGTTGTCCACATCTCTTCTGTTCAGATACCGTTCGCCTGAACAGAGTCACATGTTCATATCTAGCTGCACTAGAGGCTGGGAAATACAGTCTTTAGCTGGGTAGCCATGTACCCATTTAAAATTCTACCACCATGGAAAAGAGAATGAATGTTGGGGCAACTAGTCGTCTCTGCCACACCGACTTCTGTGACTACTGTTTCTCATGCTGCTTTGTAAGCTTCTCTTCTTCAACCCCATCCTCAAATGCTGAGACCCCGTAGGCCTTTTCCCACCCTCTGCTTTTCTCACTCTACATATACTCCTTGATATTTAATAACCTAAAGGATGTCCCTAGTTTTACCCTCGTATGGCTGTCTTGAATCCTCCGCTCCTTTACCCACTGTTTCTAAGGAAAAGCAGATTTGTTTTGATATTAGCCATAGCTCATCTATAGATATAAGGTGTATGTGTGGAAGGAGAGAGAGGTTCGAAAGGCTTCCCAAACTTAGGAGGATGAATATTTTAAAAATATTTTTCCTGTTTTGTGTTATTAGACTTTTTTTTTTTAACATAGAAAAGTATAAGAAGATTTCATGGAGAAAAGCCATAAGAAATCTGAATTCCCTGAAGACGGTTATATTATACAGCACTTTATAAATTCCTTTCTCTCATGTAATCTCCATAACAAATCCATAAGGACAGTACTATCCACATTTTAAAGATGAAGGTGGTGCTCAGATGAGTGAGGTCACCTGCCTGAGTCGCAGAGCCAGCAAAGTGAGCACACGTGTCAGGCGGGTCTGCACTGTTCTCCCACCTGGATGCTTTCTGGACGTGGCTGATAGTGTTACCAGAAAGAATACTTGGGGCTAAACATTCATAAAGGGGTCTGGTTGCCTGGGGGTGGGGCATGCTCACATATGGACAGCGTACAGGTTCAACTGCAGGTCTATGTAGGAGCAGGGAGAGTGGAGAAGGTTGATAAAGATTATCATTAAAACCCAAGTCCTAATTCTGGGAGGGGGCCCACAATCAGAAACTTGGAGGACAGGCAGATGTCAGGTCCTGCAAGGGGACCCCACCCGGGCAGCGTTGGTGTTACAGTCAAATGCTGATCTTCCTACTTGAGGCTGTCATCAGACTTTGCCCTAGCTGGGTGTTGGTGGCTGCACCTGGTTTAAGATCTCCTGGTGGTATCATTAATGGCTGGGCTTTGAAGGAAATTTCCTCTGCCAGTCTGAGCTTGTGCAGGTGAAAAGAAGGTACAGCTATTCCAGAGCATCCAGAGGCCTCCTGTGGTTCTGGGCATCACCAGGCCATCCTTCCACCTGTCTCTTGGACAGAGGAGGCAAGAGCAAACCGCAGGGAGCGTCTGTGGCATGTCTGGGGACTGGGAGGGAAGCAAATTCCTTCCTCACCATTTGTCCTAATGTCGCACCTTCAGTGATCTCACCTACATTCCTGAGGTTGGGAATGGGGTGGGGAAGGGTCAAAGCAGTGCTCAGGGCATCCCATTCACCCTCTCCAAGAAACAACATTTATAGAACAATCACGCCAGGGTTCCCTCCTCCGAGAGTAGCTGAGAGGCTTTGGGAAATCATTATCACTATCAATAAACATCACGCCTGCTTCTTGTGCATCAATCAAAGGAGAAGGAGACGGAAAAAGAAGGCTAAAATTACCCATAATTTTACCACCAAGAGATAATAAATGTTAATATTTTAGTGTACGCCATACAGACATCGAAGTATTTAGCAACATGATTTTTTTAAAGATGGGGTCATACCATATATACAACCAGATTTTTTGGCAACCAGAGGTTTTTTCACTCATTAATGTACTGTAAATGTCTGTGGCATTAAATACACTTCAGCAACATTATTTGCAAAGACCATCATGGAATAGCATATGTGTGTACCGTAGTATACTCAGCTATTCCTCCTTACTGACCATTTGGGTCATTTCAATTTGTTCTTTATAAATAATATTAGGATGAACACCCTTGTGATTTCCTCAGAATAAATTCCTTGATTTGGGCCCAAAAACATTTTGAAAGCTTTTAACGTATATTCTTCTCCAGGTATGGCATTTCTTTAGTCTAATGTTCAATTTTTCCATAAACCTGATTCAAGTGAAAGCCCACAGTTGCTACCCATTTAACTGATTAGATTTTTAAATTTTATTGAAGTGTAATTAGATACAATGAATGCCATCCTTTATTGTAAAATTTTTATTTTATATTGGAGCATAGTTGATTAACAATATTGTGTTAGTTTCAGGTATAAAAGCGAAGTGATTATTATATTGGGCTGGCCAAAAAGTTCGTTCGGTTTTAAGCAAAAATAAAAGACTCATTTTTCATTTTCACCAAGAACTTTATTGAACAACGTATTCATTAACCGAATGAACTTTCGGGCCAACCCAACACACATACATGTATCTATTATTCTTCAAATTCTTTTCCTATTTAGGTTATTACAGAATATTGAGCAAAGTTCCCTGTGCTACACAGTAGGTCCTTGTTGGTTATCTACTTTAAATATAGTAGCGCGTACACGTCAATCCCCAAGTCCCAATCTATCCCTCCCCCTGACCCTTCCCCCCTTGTAACCATAAATTCATTTCCTAAGTCTATGAGTCTGTTTCTGTTTTGTAAATAAAGTTATTTCCATCCTTTTAAAGTGTACAATTGGATGACGTTTAACAGGAATCCACACCTGTGAAATCACCACAGCAATCGGCTACAGAACGTTTCCATCACCCACAAGTTTCCCAATGCCCATTCCAGTACTTTCCTCCTTCCACCCCTCAGCCAGCACTGCTGATCTGTTTCTTGTCACCATGGAGGTTAATTTACACTTTCTAGAATTCTATATAGATGGTATCATATAGTCTGTACTCTTTTGCTCTGGCTTCTCTGCATTAGCATAATGATTTTAGGGTATCAGGAGTCTGTTCCTCTTTATTGCTAGTATCCATTTCATAGATATGCCCTATTTGGTTTAGCCGTTCACCCATTGATGGACATCAGAGTTGTTTCCAGTTTTTATTTCATGTGAATAAAGCTGCTTTGAGCATTTGTGTCCTAGTCTTTGTGTGGACATATGTTTTCATTTCACTTGTGTAAATAGCTAGGAATGGAATAACAAGGTCATACAGCAGCAGGTGAATACTGAATTATTAAAAATATTTAGTTATTAAACTGACTTTATTTTTATAGCAGTTTTAGGTTCACAGCAGGAAGTACAGAGAGTTCCCGTATATCCCCTACCTCCACACACGCACAGCCCCCTCACCATTAACATCCTGCGTCAGAGTAGTAGATTTGTTATAATTGATGAACCTACATTGACATACCATTATCAACCAAAGTCCATAGTTAATACCAGGGTTTACTCTTGGTGTTGTACATTTTATGGATTTTGACAAATATATAATCATATGTGTCTACCATCATACAGAAAAATTTCGCTGCCCTAAGACTCCTCTGGGCTTTGCAGATTCATCCCTCCCTCCCCACCAGCCCCTGGCAACCACTGATTTTTTTTTTTTTTTTTTTTTTTTTTTGCAGTATGCGGGCCTCTCACTGTTGTGGCCTCTCCCGTTGCAGAGCACAGGCTCCGGACGCGCAGGCCCAGCGGCCATGGCTCACGGGCCCAGCCGCTCCGCGGCATGTGGGATCTTCCCGGACCGGGGCACGAACCCGTGTCCCCTGCATCGGCAGGCAGACTCTTAACCACTGCGCCGCCAGGGAAGCCCTCTGCCCAGTTTTTAATCAGGTTGTTTGTTTTCTTATTTATGAGTTTTAAGGGTTCTTCGTATACTCTGACTCATAGTCCTTTATCAAATGTCTTTTGCAATTTTCTCCCAGTCCTGTGGCTTGTCTTTTCAACCTCGTAACAGTGTCTTTTGCAGAACATAAGGTTTTAATTTTAATGAAGTCCAGCTTACCAATTATTTCTATCATGGATTGTGCTTTTGGTGTATTAAAAAGTCATTGCCATGCCCCAAGACATCGAGTTTTTTCTCCTGTGTTAATTTTAGGAGTTTCGTAGGTTTGCATCTTACATTTAGGTCTATGAACCATTTTGAGTTAACTTTGGTGAAAGGTATAAGCTCTCTGTCTAGATTCATTTTTTTGCATGTGGACGTCCAGTTGTTCCAGCGCCTTTTATTGAAGACTATCTTTTCCACATTGTATTGTGTCTCTTTCTGAGCTTTCTATTCTGTTCCATTGATCTATTCTTTCACCAAAACACACTGTCTTCATTACCATAGTGTTATAGTAAGTCAAAGTCAAGTAGTGTCAATCCTCTGACTTTACTCTTCTCCTTTAATACAGTGTTGGCTATTCTGGGTCTTTCAGCTCTTCATACAAACTTTAGAATCAGTTTGTTAACATTTACAAAATTAACTTGCTGGTGAATGCATTTGGTGTCACTGAACTGTACCTTTAAAAATGGTTAAAATGGTAGATTTTATGTTATGTATATTTTACCACAACAAAATAAATAAATAAGAAATGAAGGAAGAAACAAAGAGAGGGTACAGGGGAGGAAAAAGTTTTCTTTACCTTCTTAGGGTCTCTTGATATTTTAGGGTCTGAAAATTAAACTGACAAAGACATACTAACAGGGAAAAGCACACAATTTATTTATTTATTTAGAATTTTTTTGGCTGCGTTGGTCTTCGATGTTGCACGCGGGCTTTCTCTAGTTGTGGTGAGCTGGGGCTACTCTTTGTTGTGGTGCACAGGCTTCTCATTGCGGTGGCTTTTCTTTGTTGTGGAGCATGGGCTCTAGGCGCGTGGGCTTCAGTAGTTGTGGCACGTGGGCTCAGAAGTCGTGGCTCACGGGCTCTAAAGCGCAGGCTCAGTAGTTGTGGCACACAGGCTTAGTTGCTCCGCAGCACGTGGGATCTTCCCAGAGCAGGGCTCAAACCCGTGTCCCCTGCACTGGCAGGCGGATTCTTAATCATTGCGCCACCAGGGAAGTCCCCACACAATTTATTTAATAGAAGTTTTATGTGACATGAGAGGCTTCATAAGGAAATGAAGATTATGACCTGTTTCAGGGAAGAAAGTTTGTGGGGGGAGGTCAGAGTGACCTTCCTGCTTTTGCCTTTTTTCTCAAACTCTTTCAGTTTAAAATGATTAATGTGCCAAGGTGCCATATTTTGGGGTAGCCTGTCCTGATCACCATCAAGGGCAAGTGAGAGAAAGAGGAAGGAAGAAAGGAAGAAACAAAAGAAAAGGAAAGCAGGCAGGCAAACATCTGCTTTCCAACAGCAGCAAAACTTGGTGTTATAAAAATCTATTAAAAAATAAACCAGCCCATCTTCAGCCCTAGAACTGTGACTTCTCAACTGAATAAAGAAGTGTCTCATTTCATTTCATTTGCATATTAATGTAATGCAAATACAAGAATGGCAGGAAGTGAATGGGGCAGGGTGGAGTGGGGGGAAGTGCCACCAGCAGTAAACACTTGGTTAAAAAGTTGAACACAGCATGTCAGTGTGAAGGGCATGCAGATAACAGATGAGGAGACATAAGTTCTGATAAAACAGAGTCAGTTTACTCCAAAGACCTAAGGACAGACAGAAATGTTACTCAGACAGCCGGCAGCGGGCTAAGTGGGCGTGACAAGACACGTCTTTGTTTAAAGTTCATTTGAGTTGTTGTCGTGACTGTAGTGATAGGAAAGGCAGGGAAAGCACGGACGCAGTTGTGTCCAGGCTACACAGAAAAGAGAGCTAGAGGAAACACAACTTTTCACACCATGCCTTGGAAGCACCTGCTGCAAATTGAAACCTGTCCTTAAAAACCCACATTGCATGAATGGTTTGTTTGTGCAGACAATTTTGTTGAAGACTGGAATGTTATTTAGGTTTCCTTTTTCCTTAAAAGAGAAAACAGCTTTGTTTGGAATTGCTAAGTAGGAGCATAGATTTCACTATTAGATACTCAGGGCATTGTCTGTAGATGCTGTCACCGTCTGCCTGGCATAAATTAATTAATAGGAATTAATTAATATGTGAATTAATATGCTATGTGTTTCCTGGCCTTTCTCTCTCCTAGCAGCATCTCCCACTCCTGGGCTGGACCCAGCTTCTCGTCCGTCTCTCTCAGCCATGCAGTTGTTCTTGTGGTTCAATCTATCAGGTGCTCACTAAATACTCAGAGAAAGAGTGGACTGTGGATTAAGGAGGCACAAGGGAGTTGAAAGTATCTCTTGAAGAGGAAGGGATCAGAACTGGGTAGGGGTCTCTGACGTGAGTGGCAGCCTGGAGCGCTGGTAGAGAAGCACTCAGAGGCCTGGCCCCAGCCCCGTGGGGAGCCGGCTGTGACCCATTCACCATGTCCACCTGGGGCAAGGGATAGGGGACTGGCGACACTGGAACTGCATATTTACATTTTTGGACTGGGACTATTTCCTCTTTCTAGTCTCTTACCTTTCAGTGACAGTCCCAGCCAGTTCATTCTTTTCTGGGGTCTAATTCTATGCAAAGCACCTATACTAGTTTCCTAAGGCTGTCCTCACAAATTACTACAAACTGGGTGGCTTAAAACAACAGAAATTTATTCTCTCAGAGCTCTGGAGGCTGGAAGTCCAAAAACAACGTGTCGGCAGGGTTGGTTCCTTCTGACAGTTCTGAGGGAGAGTTGGTTCCACGCCTCTCTCCCAGCTGCTGCTGTTGCTGGTGACTGCTGGCATTCCTTGGCTTGCAGTGGCATCCCTCCCACCTCAGCCTTCATCATCGCATGGCCTTCCTCCCTTGTAACATCGCAGCATCTTTTTATAAGGACACCAGTTGTACTGGATTAAGGGCCCACCCTGCTCCAGTGTGACCTCAAATTAACTAATTACATCTGCAATGACCCTATTTTCAAATAAGTTCACATTCTGAGACATAATCCAACCCATAATAATGACTAAAGCTGAAGTTTTTACTGAAGCGTTAAGCCACCGTGGTGCAAAGGCAGAATTGCTTTGCAATCCATCTCATCTGTTCTTATTAAAAAAAACCCAGGATAATAGGGAGGTGGGGGGATGCATGACTCTAATCTGAGGAACTGTACCCTGGGTTTAAATATCTTCTCTTTTTAAAGGACTTTTCATTCCATAAGCTCATTTTTTCTTATATTTGAGAACTTAGGGCAGAATTTTCTCCAGACTCCTGGACTCTGGAATTCAGCCGAGCATGGTCAGAAGGCACTGTGAAGGTCCCTCTGTTTCCTGTGTCCATGGCTGGCTCCATGGCTGAAGTCCCAAAGAGAATTCCCAGTACTGTCCTCAGCATGTTAACATGGGAAAACGTACATGAAACTAAATTTTTCTACAAATTCAAACAGACCTGGTGCAGAGTATAAATTCATGAGGACGGGCCTCTAAGTCCCTAACAAATCCAAAGCATTACTTTTCTAAGCCTCAGTTTATTCATCTGCAAAATGGAGAGGTTGGCCTCTAAAGGAAACTTGAGGCTTCCTTCCTCTCTCCCCTCAAGCTGAAGCTCTGTGCGGTCAGGGTAAAGGCATTCTCTAGTCACTGCTGGTAGGTAAAACTTTTAGTAGGTCTGGTTAAGTGGACAAGTGTAGTATGTCCTTACTTCTATCTGTGGAGACTGTATCAACATCAGTCAAGCCACTGGGATGGACTGGGTGGGTGTGTTTGTGACACTTCAAATGATAATGCATGGACAGTCCCTGCTATGGACTGAACTGTGTCCCCCCAAAATTCATAGGTTGAAACCCTAAGCCCCACAATTGCAGCTGTATTTGGTGATGGGCCTCTAAGGAGGTAATTACGGTCATAAGGGTGGGGCCCTGATCCAATAACATTAGTGTCCTTATAAGAGACACCAGAGAGTGGCAGATGTGAGACACAACAAGAAGGCGGCCATCTGAAGCCAGGAAGAGGATCACTGAAGAGGACCAGCATCTTGATCTTGGGCTTCCCAGCCTCTAGAACTGTGAGAAATACATTTATGTTGTTTAAGCCACCCATTCTAGGGTATTTTGTTATGTCAGCCTGAGAAGGCCAAGACAGTCCCCTATTCAGTTCTAGGCAGGACCAGCTACTAGAGTGAAGGCTCCTTCCCCAGCCTTTCATGGACCAAAAGTGGCCATGGATGGTGCAGCAGGACTCCTGTGGGGCAGGACTGGTCATGATTATAGTCACTGAGGAGTGTGCTGTTTGTTTTGATCCCGAGGAATTTACTCACTTCTGTGAGTAAGTCAGGGGCTCTGTGTACCATCCTGCCCTTGACTAGTCTCTGTCCACATGCTGGGTCAGCATGAGCCTGTTGGGAAGAAAAGTCCTCAGTGCGTCTTTGGGTTGCTCACCAACTCTCAGAAAAGTGCTTCAAGACCTTTCATCCTCTCCCCGCACTAGTTCCCTCCAGGCATCCGCCAGCAGCACGTGCAAGACTCAGACACCACTTCTTTTCCATCTGTTCCCCCATTATTCTCCATTCTCATCACTGTCCATTCATAGTAAACTAGCAAAGAAAATTTGAAGGGGTATATGCTCGGAGGTGGCTTACTACTAATTAAGAGCCTCAAACAATAAGAAGATTGGGTTATGCTTGCCATGGAAACTTAATTTGATCCACAAAGGGAAAATGGATTTCCATGTCCTATAGTTTTGATTTTTTTCCATTTACTTCTCAGCAGTGTCCAGGTAGTGGGCTCATCTTTTGGTGCTGATCAATTTGATCCTGTTTATCGGACATTTGGGATTTAGAAATGTGTCCCTACCTTAGACAATGTTCAGTGGCACCCTTCCATTCCCGTGTGTGATCTCTAGACCTGTACTTTTTCCTCCTACTTTCTCTCATATTGTTGATTTCTCTAAGACCATTCAAATCAAATAAGCATATCTCCCTTTACTCCCCCACCTCCTTTTGTTAAGAGCTGCTTAAAAAATCAACAAATGCCGGGCTTCCTGGTGGCACAGTGGTTAAGAATCCGCCTGCCAATGCAGGGAACACGGGTTCGAACCCTGGTCCGGGAAGATCCCACACGCCGCAGAGCAACTAAGCCCATGCACCACAACTACTGAGCCCACGTGCCACAACTACTGAGCCCGTGCGTCTAGAGCCTGTGTTCCGCAACAAGAGAAGCCACCGCAATGAGAAGCCCACGCACTGCAACAAAGAGTACCCCTGCTCGCCACAACTAGAGAAAGCCTGCATGCAGCGACGAAGACCCAACACAGCCAAAAATAAATAAACAAATTTATTTAAAAAAAGAAAAGTCAGCAAATGTCTTGTAATCGGTTTGGAGAAGCCCTTGACTTCATTTTTGCATGTGAATCTCTGCCCCCCCCATGAGCAGTGAGGATTGACCACCTGACACAGAGATTCCAGAAGCTAAAAGTGCATGGTTTCTTTTCAGAGGGGGAGGGGTGGAGTCACCTCTCTGCTACTCTGGTCTCTGCAAATGAAGGTCTGCAAGGAGAAGTCTTAGGGGCAGAGCTCTCGGAGCAGATGGACAATTCAGAGTGTACACCCCAAAGAAGGAGCTCTGCAAAGGACGGTGAACCACAAGTCAAATGTCAATGAGCTTAACCTGTGACTCAGAGTCCAACAGGCAGGCAGCAGGAACCTTCTGGCAACTTTCCCATTGTTCAGGCCATACCATTGAAACACCCTTGCCCTTTTATTAGTCTTTGCGCTAGGCACAGTTCTAAGTGCTTGACACCCTTATCTCAGTGGTTCTCAAACTGGCGTTCAAGGACCCCACAGGGACTAAGAATATCCTGGGAGAATAAACATTTTGTATTTTCACTTCAATAAGGTGGGCATACCTTGGAGATATTGTGGGTTTAAACCACTGCAAAAAGTGAATATTGCAATAAAGCAAGTCACATGGATTTTTTGGTTTCCCAGTGTATATAAAAGTTATGTTTATACTATCCTGTAGTCTATTAAAAGTGCAATAGCATTATGTCTAAAAAACAATCTACATACCTTAATTAAAAAATACTTTATTGTTAAAAAATGCCAACCATCATCTGAGCCTTCAGTGAGTTGTAATCTTTTTGCAATAATAACATCAAAGATCACTGATCACAAATCACCATATCAACAAATATAATAATAATGAAAAAGTTTGAAATATTGCAAAAATGACCAAATGTGTGACACAGAGCCATGAAGTGAGCAAATGCTGTTGGAAAAATGGTGCCAATTGGCTTGTTCCATACAGGGTTGCCACAAACCTTCAATTTGTAAAAAAAAAAAAAAAAAAAAAAAAAAAAATGCATTATCTGTAAAGCACAATAAAGTGATGTGTAATAAAACAAAGTATTTGTTTTATTTCAAATTATTTGAAATTATTATTTCAAAGTATTTCAAACACATTTACATAAACATATTTGGCTGGGTCATCTAGATGGACACCTTGTAACTGAATACTCATAATTTCAGCAACTATTTTGCTCTTGGGTTTCTCACCTTTTGTGGGTGTCTTGAAGCGCTGTTTAATTGTCACTAGCTAGTGAAGAAAGAACAGATGCTTTTCAACAAGTCATACAGGGAGGGGTCACAGACCCGAATACCACAGGGGCTGGCAGCTGACATGAATGAGTACAGCCGGGGGAGTGGAGTTGGGGGCAAAACCGAAGCCCAGGCTTAGGCTAGAGGGGCCGCCGTTCAGCTCCAGACTCTGTGGCCTTGTGGGAATGTGGGCCTCGTGGGGCTAGATCTTGCAGCTATTCAGGAGAAGCTGGAAAGGCAGAGTTTGTGTGAAATGTCTTAATTCTTCTATAATAGCAACTAACTGAAAAAAAAAAAAACCCCGAATATTGTGAGGGGCAAATGAAACACGTCCCTGAGTTGAAGACAGCTGCAGTCCTCCAGGGTACAACGTCTAAGACTCAGGTTGTAGGTGAGACTAATCATCATACAGCATGTGGTGGACTAGAGATGCCAAGCTCAAAAGAACCATGCCTTGGCAGTTGCTGGAAGTGAATGTTTCAAGAAGCTGAATTAATTCCAGCAAAATAACGTCTTCCCTCACGTTAGTTGATTTTAATTTTATTGGCTTTTTGTTTGTTCTTTTTACTTGTAAACTTGCCTTTGGTTTTATAGTTGTATAAGAATATATTTGTCAGTATTTAAGACATGTTCTAACTTAAATAATTCAAATCAACAGTGGGGATCTAAGATAGAGTCATTCTCAAGTCTGAGAAATGATGTCCTATCTCATGTAACCTTCTTATAAGTCCTTAGGAATATGTATCACTATTTCCACTTTATAGATAAGAAAACTGAGACTCAGAGAGGTTAACCGATTTGCCCAAACTCACACAGCTAATAAAAGGCAGAGCTGGGATCTGAACCTAGGTCAAGACTGACTCCCAAGCCCAAGATTTCAACTCTGACTCCCAGATTAATAGCACTAGACATGTAAATGATGCCATCCTTCTCCCATTGAGTCCTCTCATCTTGCTTTTGACCTTCCACTGCCATCTGCCAAGCCAAATCCACACACCCTCCAAATTTAGAGGACCAAGACAAGGGGAAAGGGTTAAGACTTGGACAGCTGAGATTCGGGTCTCAGAGGGACCCGGAATTCAGAAGGACTTTGGAGGAATCTGTGATCAGAAGTGTTATCAACGATCTCTCAGTTACGTTGTTGGTCACTTCAGTTTTGTTGAACTGGCCTGGAAACCTAAACACCATTTACAATCTTGTTTTTATAGATAAATATCGTGCAAGTTCCAATATACGTTTGGAAACAGCTCAATGTCATCTAAACTGCCTGCATCAGGATCAGATCTGTGGTTGGTGGAGAATCTGCTGAGAAGGTGGTGGGTTTGCATCCTTTATGAGCGGATTAGATTTCTCTCTGTTCTGGGTCACACATGGCACTCCTGGCTCCATCTGCGACTGTATGCATGAGTGGCGTGTAAAAGGTTTAGTACAGGTTCACTGGCATACCTGGGGCAGTGGGACCTGAAAGAGGCCTGTGGCTAAAGACTTTAAACAATGCACGGGAAAAACTGGGAAGGAGATGCAGTAATAAGTTAATAGTGGTTGTCTCAGTGGCTGTGGCATAATGGGAGATTTAAAGTTTCTTCTTTATAATTTTCTACAATACGAAAACAGCATATTGCTTTTGATATAAAGAAAATTATTTTTGGATGAGAGAAAAAGGAACGTATGAAAAAAAAAAAAAAACACTCCTGACAGTGGGGAAGGAGTACTCTTGCCACACACGGCCATCTGTTACATCTTCCTAAGCATCCCACAGTGTAAGAAGACAATAGGAATCACAGATTGGATTCAGAGCAAAATATGGACAATTGTGACGGCTGGAAGTGTTCCAAGGCACTCGTTAAAGGTGTAGGCAGCGACACACTTCTTGTTTTCTTCCCCATTGACTCATATCCAGCTCTGAGCACGTATTCTTCCCTTGCCCTCAAGCCCAGGCTCCCTCCCCTCCCTCTAATGACTGGCACAGGAACAGGGAGATTATGTGGTCCCATAAACTCCTTAATCCACTGTGGTTGTCCTGGGTACTTGCTCTTTTGCCACTTGTGTTGCTGCCAGTGTCAGTGTCTGCCTCCCTATGTCCCCTTGGTGGGCATGTCCTCACAGGACTGCCATGCTGTGTGCATATGGGCACCTGCCCTTGAAGCCCTTACTGCAACCATTGACTCCTTCTTCCAGGTATTAACATAACTTCCCATTGGGGCCAGAGATCCCAAATCCACAAACCCTCAACCCTTCCTGACATTGGGGCTGCAAGCTCTCCCAGCCCTTCAAAGCCCCCATCTCAAACTCCTAGGCCCCACCTCCCTGCTCCAACCCATGTCCATTTGGGATAACTCCCAACCCTCCCTAGACGGGTCCAGAAAGACCAAATCCACACCCAGGTGGGGTTGTCTTTTAAGCAGCCTTTAGAACACAGAAGAGCTGATCATTCTCAATGGGAGAAGGGGCAGAATACCAAAGAACCTGAAAACCTGACCCTTCACTGTGAAGGAAGAGGGAGGAGTTTGCTGTTGTATTCTTACGCTCAGGAGTGTAAAGCAGTGAAATAACTCACTAACTGGGTGCTCACATGGAAACTAAATACGTAAATAAATTACTCCAACTGCCCAGGTGTGTCTGGGGTGGGGGTGAGGAGAGGGGATCATCACCTCCTCCCAACCCATTCTTCCCATGTTGTGTCCCTACAACAATTTTAACTGTGGTAAAATACACATAACATCACATTGCCATCTTGACCATGTTAAAATGTACAGTTCAGTGGCAATGAAGTACATCGTATTTTGTGCAACCATCACCATCACCCATCTCCAGAAATTTTCATCTTCCCAAACTGAAACTCTGTGCCCATTAAACAGTGACTCCACATTGCCTCCTCCCCCCATCCCCTGGCAAGTACCCTTCTACTTTTTGTCTCTATGACTTTGACCACTCTGGGTACCTCACATAAGTGAAGTCATACAGTATCTGTCTTTTTGTGACGGGCTTATTTCACTTAGCATAATGTTCTTAAGGTTCATCCATATTGTAGCACGTGTCAGAATTGCCTCCTTTTCTTTTTTTTAATTAATTAATTTATTTATTTTTGGCTGCATTGGGTCTTTGCTGCCATGCATGGGCTTTCTCTAGTTGCGGTGAGAGGAGGCTACTCTTCTTTGCGGCGCACGGGCTTCTCACTGCAGTGGCTTCTCTTGTTGCGGAGCATGGGCTCTAGGTGCGAGGGCTTCAGTAGTTGTGGCACATGGGCTCAGTAGTTGTGGCACATGGGCTTAGTTGCTCCACAGCATGTGGGATGTTCTCGGACCAGGGTTTGAACCCGTGTCCCCTGCATTGGCAGGTGCCACCAGGGAAGTCCTGCTTTCCTTTTTAAGGCTGAATAATATTCCATTGTATGTATAGACCACATTTTGTTTATCCATTTATCCATCAATGGACAAGGATTGCTTCCACCTTTTAGCTGTTTTGAATAATGCTGCTATGAATATGGATGTATAAATATCTCTTTGAGTCCCTGCTTTCCATTCTTTTTGGTTTCAATAACTTTTTTGAAGATTCTATGTCAGTATAATGGCCATTAAATCTATGTTGAAAGATCAGAGGGTAAAATTAAGAAGTGAGATGCAGAGAAGCTGGTCCCAGGGCGACTCATTTTCATGCTTATTCCTCAGCTGATGGTGGCAGCTCATTGAGTTTGCTCTGCCTCTGACAGTGAATTTCTCAGTGATTCACTAGATAGGTCATTAAAGATAGGCAAATAAGAATACTGGGAAGAGATAAAGGGAACTAGGGGCTTTCAGTTTGTCCAGGAGCAGACTCAGGTGCCCTTTCCCTGATCTCAGGTAATCTTGATGGATTCCTGCTTGAACATCAAAGCAGGGGGGGACTCCAGGGGACTCTCCAGGGCCCAGGCTATGATTCTGGCTTGTCACCTTCTAGGTAGTGTGACCTCAACCAAAGCAGGAGGAAAACTCACCAAGGTGTGAATATAAGGCAGAAAAAAAGACATTAGCTATCTTCACACCTTGGCTGCCCACCCCAAAGAGGGACATGGATTCAATAAACATCTCTGAGCTTTTTTTTTTTAATATGTTATCTTTTTTGTCAAATCAAGTAATTAAAACATTTTTAATAGCCTCAGCATTAACAAAAAATGGGACGAAGTCTGTTTTGATTTTTGTTTTTAGAGAACTAAATCAGGCATGTGAAATCTAAAAGGCACTAACTAACTAAAATCCTACATAGTGGTTTCCTTATGTAACTCTGTTTTTCACCAAACAACCAGGGCAAAGGGAAGGAGCAGGAATCTTTGGAGCCAAACTTTAACATGGTTGTTACTCAAGATGCCAGGTTAAAAGTCAATTCAACTTGAGGGCGAAATCTTAATTAACATTATTTTTGTATGAAAGCAAACTGAACGTATTATAGAGAGGAAGACAAATTTTCCATTCAGAAGCCTAAGAGGAAATCGAAACTTAAAGCAAGCCATGTGGGTCATGAGCCCCTGTATGGAGGGCCAGGGGGAAAGGGCTGATCTTAGAGACATTCCTTAGGAAACAGCAGCCAGCCTGCTGATAGATGGAATGTGCTGGAGTCCTTGGCAAAGAAACGTCTATTGAATCTGCAGTTGTTTGGGCTCCTTTGAAAATACTGGTATTAATCCAAGTCTATTATTACCATTGCATTTTCATTTCCTCTTCTCTTTCATGTTTATATTTCTTGTTGCCCACACTAGTCCTGAGTGGTTTACCTGCCATTTTACATACAAGCAACGCAAATATTTTTAACCACAGTGAGGTCACATCCTAACATTATTCATACGCCTTTTGTTCATTTTGAGTCAGAGGAAAAATTCTCCTGTCCTTCACGTAGGTCTTAATTGGGCTTGAATAGGAAAATAATTTGAGTTTCTCCTTTAACATTTAGTGAGCACTGTGCCGTGCTAACATTTATCTGGGAGTTCAAATGATTTTGATGGACTAGTTGGATGGAGGGACATCTGTCTCCAATTATCCCTCTTTCTCTCTGCCTTTTATTGTTCTCCTTCCACACCACTTCCCCCAAAGAGGGTTGCCTCATGGGTCGGTCAAAATCCACAATGGAATCTTTCTGCAATGCCCACGTGGAGTCTGCCCTCTTGCTACACGGCAAATCTGCCATCTAGCGGTTGGTCCCTTTTCCTCACCTACACAATGAAGCTTATGATTTATTACAAACTGGGTCCAAGGCCTAATTTCTGTTCATAATACCCTGTCATCTCTGCGTGAACTGTGCTGTTTAAGGGCCAAGATTATAATGAAACACTGGTTTGAGAGTTCACAACAGTGGGAATTAAGGAAATATAGGAGATGCTGTCTTCATCTGTGAACAAAGACGTTTAGGATACCCAGTGCCACCGCTTCTCAGCTGTGGGTGGAGGTTGTTCTTTTCGTTCATTGTGCTGACATTTCCAAGCTGGATCCTCATACATTTATTGAACAACTAGTCTTGAGATCAGTCCAATGTCCTTACTTCAAATCTTTTAAAATACCACCTCTTCCAAGAAGTTCACTGAAATTAAGTAGAACTGAAATAATGATCTTCCTTCCTTATTCTGTTGCCTTGGAACAGTTTCTCGCCTCACAGCACCCAAACTGGAACCACCTATTAACTTCATCTCCAGATGGGCTCCTTTATCTATAAACATGTTACTCTAATGTTTTCTAGAACATAATGGCTGAAGACATCAAGACAGAGCAGGCACAGAAGATATTAAAGAATAGGAAGTTTGCCTTATTCAACTTTGTATGTTCCAAAGGGCCCATTAGCATCGTAGCTGATACTAATCATCGGGTGGATGAATTAATTTAATAATAAATAGGGGGGACTTCTCTGGTGGTGCAGTGGTTAGGAATCCGCCTACCAATGCAGGGGACACGAGTTCGAACCCTGGTTTGGGAAGATTCCACATGCCGTGGAGCAACTAAGCCCGTGTGTCACAACTACTGAGCCTGTGCTCTAGAGCCCGCAAGCCACAACTACTGAGCCTGCGTGCCACAACTACTGAAGCCCACGCGCCTACAGCCCATGCTCCACAACAAAAGAAGCCACTGCAATGAGAAGCCCACGCACCGCAACGAAGAGCAGCCCCTGCTCGCTGCAACTAGAGGAGACCGCGCGCAACATCGAAGACCCAACGCGGCTAAAAGTAAATAAATAAATAATAAATACATTTAAAATAATAATAATAAATAGGCTACTGGTTTATCACCCAGAAAGACTCTGAGATGCTCATAAGACCCTCCTGACAATCTTTTAGGGCTACTGAAGATTGTGTCTGTGTTTCAAAAAAGAAAGTATGAAGAAAAGAAACAATTGGGATCTTGGACAAATAGTAACAAAGCCAGACAAACCCAGCTCTGAAATAAGCAGTGACAACAATCCAGCCATTGATTTCTTAGAATCTAGACATTTACAGGAATGATGAGATGCTGCTTTGATAGTGATTCCAAACTGCTGCTTCTTCGTCACTTAGCTGCTACAAGATAATATTTTTTTTTAAGCCCAAACCACAACGGTCAGAACCACAGAGCAATATACTGTAACAAGAGAAGTGTGCACTGCCATGGCATTTCTCCCAGCGACCATCTGTGTCAGTCCCAGGAGCTATCTGTGTCAGAAAGTCTTTGGGGGCCAACTGAATTAGTCAACATCACATATTATACCCCCATCTGGAGCATTACAATGTACAGTTATATATTAAAGGCTCTGAGAAGTTGACCTGCTAAATATATTTGGTCACAGATTCCTATTTTCATATAATATCTATCACTTTTGCACAGAACCCACTTTAGGAAAAACACATCTGCCTGAAGTTCATTGATAGTGTTTTCATGCACGTGGAGCAGAGATTTGCACCTGCAAGAAATTTGTGCCAGAAGAGACATGCAGGCCCTTGGCTACCAACATATTTTCCCTTCTTCTTCTGAAAGGTGACCTTGACCCTCTGTCAGGCTTCTTCTTCTGTATGACCTTGACATACCCTGCAAGTGAGGTTGGGCAGGTAGACCAGAAGGACCAAACCTGAAGGACCAGAAAGTGGGAAGCTTGAAGCGTAGTCTTGCAAAGGCTGGCAACTATGGGAGAGAGCTGCCAACTCCCAGTTTGGGTTGAGTGTGCACTCATTCCTAGAGAAATGGCAATGTTCTGCTGATCAGAGGTAGACTCTTGGCCAGTCACAGGGAAGAGTGGCAGCCTTGGAAGCACATCTGACACTTATGTTGGCCGCAGATCAGAGGCTAGCACATTTCCTATGAATGTTGGATTTGAGAGAATTTTCATGGTATTTGCTATTACTTTGAAATTGGTCCACAACCTAGCAGATGAGATGGGGAAAAGTGCACAGTTTTCTCTACAAAATTCAAATAGTTTCAGGGCTTATTGAAGTTTCCAGGGCAAAATATATCCCAGACATAGGTGTGTGAAACAGGTTTCCAAATCCTGATTACAGGAAGCTATGGTATCCTATTCAGTTGTAGCCCTGTGATTTTCCTGGTGTGGTCAGGTGCTAGAATGATGTATTTTGGGATGTGTTTCTCCCTTCCCCTCTGCCCTTCTACTCTCTGTCCTTTCCTTATCAGTCAGCCTGACACCCAGCTTGCCACAGAGGCGAAGAGACATTGCAGAAAGCTGAGCAATATGTTAAACAGTCGGTTCTTAGCTTTTGATTTTAAAAGTCTAAAAGCCTCAGGATCAGCAAGAAAAATCGAGGGCATCAAAAATACATTTGGAACAACACCTGGTTAGGGGCCATAGTTTACCCTTACTCCAACTTCCTCACCCAATCTGGAACTCTCCCAGTTGGGGAAAGGAGAGGAAGGAGTGGGTAGACACTAATGGGTCCTGGAGGTGCACCGTGACCTGCTATCCACTCCAGACTGAGACTCAGAGTGGGGGACGGATGATGGAAAAATCTAGGAGGTGGGAGGAATTGGAGTGTGCAGATTTGTGGAAGTGGCAAGATGGCAGAGAAGATGTTTGCAGACTTTCCTGAGTTCTCTGTGAGAGACACTGGGTTCCCAGGTGCCCAAGAAGGGCACTAGACTCACACAAAGAGAGCCCAGGGATGGGAGGGAACAAGGGGTGGTGAATCAACAACCCAAACAACAAATAACCATAATTCAACAATCTGAAGGGGTAGGGAGGCCCTGGGTGGGGTCCCTAGAGAAGATTCAGGCAGATCTGTACAATGCAACTTAGTCGGACCCCGACCCCCTTCCACACCTCTGGCCCTGGAAATGGGTCCTGGCTTCCTTGTCCCCCACTGTCCCTCAGCCCTGGTCCTGGTCAATGCCAACATGGACAGATGCCCATGAAGACCAGATGTGACTCATATATCTGTGCTACTCAAGTCCTGGGGAACTTAGACAATCTCAAAGGAAGGGGTGGTGGGAGAAGAAGAAAGCTGAATTTATTGCGATTCAGTTTCTTCCTCCCCCACCCCCAGAAAGGAGGCTTATGATATACATTAACTTCTGCCGAAGTAAAACAGTTTTATTTCATGCACACTTATGTTTGTGGGCTAAGATTTGCACTCAGTATGCTAGAATAGACAGTGATTTAATCCTAAATTACATGATCACTTCTTTTTTTTTTTTTTAAATAAATTTATTTATTTTTGGCCGCATTGGTTCTTCACTGCTGCGTGCAATCTCTCTAGTTGCAGTGAGCCGGGGCGGGGGGGGCGGTTACTCTTTGTTGCAGTGCACGGGCTTCTCATTGCAGTGACCTCTCTTTGTTGCGGAGCATGGGCTCTAGGCGCACAGGCTTCAGTAGTTGTGGCATGGGGGCTCAGTAGTTGTGGATCGCGGGCTCTAGAGTTCAGGCTCAGTAGATGTGGCTCACAGGCTTAGTTGCTCTGTGGCATGTGGGGTATTCCCAGACCAGGGCTCGAACCCGTGTCCCCTGCATTGGCAGGCGGACTCTTAACCACTGCGCCACCAGGGAGGTCCCTACATGATCACTTCTATTATGACAAGTTATTGTTTATCATGCTGAATAGTGACAGAAAAAAGGGTATAGTCCCGTGGAGCTCAGAGACAGACACACATACACACAACACACACACAGACACAGGTACACACATAACCCCTACACACACGTATAAACACAAATACATACATTAGAGACACAAAGACACATATAGCACCTCGTACTCACAGACAGACACATACACCAAACAGACAGGCCCACACACACATGCACACACAAACATACCCCCAATCCCCTGAATGAATTTGAAGAACGGGTAACATTGGTCTTTATACTAATAATCCAGGCTTAGCTACTACAGCAGGATGACCCTCGGCAGCTGCTGTTAGACTTCAAGCACATGTTTCCCATTTTTTTCCCATTTAATCCATCTTTTCTGACCATGGACTCAATCCACATCCCAGCGGGACACCATTTGGAGTTCCTCATTGAAGTCTGAAAATGCACATTTCCAACTTTGGCTCGATTGCCAGTGAGAGCAAGGAGGAAGTATATGCCCTGAAATGGATTTCAGGATCTGTTAAATCTGTAAAAGTGGATCAAATCAGAGACTGAGAGCCTATACAGATTGCTGAACTATACAGACTAAGACACATCTGTCAGTATTTCTGGTACCCACCACTCAGAATAAGAACACTTGAAATAACACACACACACACGCATACACAGACACTTCCTCCTTTAAACCTATTTAGTTTGTCCACACCACCCACTGCCTGATGGTTTCCTCACAATTAGGAAGTGTCATGGGCATTAATCAGCATCTACCACAGGTGGTGAAGTAGTGTCATGTGTCTTTGATTTTCTAAATCAGATTTCATCTGCTCTGGGGCAGAAGAGCTTCAGTCTCCACTACTATGGTAGAGACTGATCTTGTTTCTGCATCCCACCATATCCATACTCTCCAACGTTCCCTAATTTTTAGCTTGACACCTGGACATAGGCATGGCTGAGACCCCTTCTGGAGCATGTCAGCACCCTAGGCTGATGGGAAGACAATATGGAAGGACCTTGAACTCCTGACAACATCACAGGGCCAGGCTGCTACACCACCATGAACTGTCATGTGGAAAAGAGATACACTCTCTCGTTTCAGGTATTGTTATTTAGGGTCTCCGTCAAAGCTGCTTACATCAATACTGTACCCCAGTTAATACCACATTCAAGGTGTCTGAGTTTGAATGTCCTTTGAGAACAGGAGAGAGAGCCTTGGGTCCATGAGATGGAGAGTTAGAACTGAAACCTCCTCCTGAAAGCAGAGCTCCATCGGGGCTACACACCGAACGAGCCAGTGAGCCGGATACAGTCCATTCATGGCAAAGGGAGACGACAGAGAAAGCTGTCTGTCTTTGACGTGGCTCTGGATGGGGAAAATGTCTTTCATGATTATCCGTAACTCCACTTGTATTGGGGCTTTAAATTTGCATTGTTTCATGTCTGGGAAAAGAAAAGAACACAAAACTTGGTCCTAAGCCTATGATGTCCCTGAGACATTCGGCAGAACCGCCCTGAGGGACACATCTTCAACCCAGACTGCGCAGACAGAGGCTTGCTGGAGTGGGATTATAAAACATAAACATAAGAAAAGGATCCTCCATGAGCAAGAGTCAGCAGGCAGAGCAGGGTTATTGCTGAGGACAACAGGGCTCCAGCCTGCCAGAGACCTTCTGAAGGGCTGAGGAAAACATACCTCAGAACTGCTGCACCCAGGAGTGAGCGGAGTCCCTCGTTTGTTGAAGGTTGGTCCTCAGGGTTCTAACCCCTCAGCGCTCTAGCCTGTCCTGTGGTGGGCTGAGCACACTCCTCCAGGCAGAGAGACACGGGTACCCGAGCAGGAAGCTGATGATGACTATGGAAATGGTCCCTAGAAGCTGCAGGAGACATCCAGACGTCCAAGTGGATGGAGGCAGGGCACCAACGGCATCTGCTGTACCAGCCCCTCATCCATCATGCTTTCCTGCCTCCCCACTTCCCTCTATTATAATAGCATTTGTCACATTCTTGTGAAGTAGATTTTCTGCCTGTCCGCTCTATTAATCAGAACTCTTGATTTTAAGTGAAGAAAACCCCAACTTCAATTAACTTTAAAAAGGGAGTTTGTTGGTTCGTGTAACTACAAAGTTGGTTATCTATCCATCCGTCTAGGATGCAGTACTGCTGGGCCAGGGACTAAGGTGATGTAATCACACCCTTGCTCTGACTCTCTCTCACCCATTTCTTAGCCCTTCTCTCCTCTAGGTTAGCTCTCATTTCAGGCAAGATTCTTCTATGAGGTGGCAAAGGTGGCTCCTAGCCTCTCCAGTCTTACACTGTCCTTACCTTGCTATCTCAGGTGCTGAAAGAGTCTTTCTTTAGTTCCATCAAAAGTCCTGGGGAAGGGGCTTCCCTGGTGGCGCAATGGTTGAGAGTCTGCCTGCCGATGCAGGGAACACGGGTTCGTGCCCCGGTCCGGGAGGATCCCACATGCCGCGGAGCGGCTGGGACCGTGAGCTATGGCCGCCTGTGCTCCGCAACGGGAGAGGCCACAACAGTGAGAGGCCCGCGTACCGCAAAAAAAAAAAAAAAAAAAAAAAAAAGTCCTGGGGAAGGATTTAAGTGGCTGACCTCAGGTCACATGTCCACTTATGAACCAGTCACCACAGCACTCTGATTAGCCAAGCCTGGTCATATGCCTGTCCCTGGAGCTGGAGGAGGTGAAGATAGCACCCCTGGAAGCACACTGACTGGGAGTCGGACTCTCCACAAAGAGATGCTGGGCAGAAGAAAGTGGGCACCCACTCCGCTTGTCTTCACGGCTAGAGCACCGTCTCCTTCAGCATCTGGTTTCACTTCATATTCCCAGCTCCTCACCTAGCACATGGCACATAGAAGGTGCTTACTTAACACTTGTTGAACAAATGAATGAGGTTCAGTGGCATTCTGAACATCCACAGGGCACCCAAGAGGCTTTGTGAAGTTGTTATAGGACACCTTGAGGTTAGGGTTCTCCCAGGGTTTGTGTTACCTGGCACAGGTGTCCTTCAAATTCAGACCCACTCTTACTTCTCTGCCTGGTCTCCTACTATGTATCAAGGTCTCACCTTGAATGCCTCTTCCTCAGAGACAGCTTTTCCATCTCCTCAATTAGGATAAGACCCCTGCTGTAGGTTTCTAGGACACCTCATCCATCCCCTTCGTCAGACTCATCACCTTATTGTAATTACTTGTTTCATTATGGACCTTCCCTGCTACCCTGTAAGCTCATGGGGGTGAGGGAACCCTGGGATGTTTTCTGACAACAACCAATATTCTGTGGACGTCAGCTGGGTATCCTACAATTCAGTTCAGTTCTGGCGCTAACTACCCAGAGTTAGCACAGACCCCCACAGAGTAAGGACTCAGTCCCACAAAACTACCCCCGTTTTAGATGCCAGTTACAAGTCCCAGGCCACTTGTACCTCTGACCAACCAGCTGTAAAATCAGGGGTTCCCACAACCCCCTTCTCAGGTTCAATAATTTGCTAGAACACCCCACAGAATTCACAAACACACTTCACTTACGTTTACTGGCTTATTATCAAGGATACAAATGAACAGCCAGATGAAGAGGTACGTAGGGCGAAGTCTGGAAGGGCCCCGAGCGCAGGAACTTTTGTCCCCACGTAGTTGGGGGTGTGTCACCCTCCCAGCAGGGGCATGTGCTCGCCAACCCAGAAGCGCATCAAATCTCCGTGTTCAAGAGTGTTTGTAGAGCCCGATCTCTAGACAGTCCTGCCACGAAATTCCTAGGGTTTTGCAAGCTCAGTGCCAAGGACCAGAGACAGAGATCAAACACGTTTTAAATTGGTGCAGCCACTATGGAAAACAGTATGGAGATTCCTTAAAAAATTAAAAACAGAGTTACCATATGATCCAGCAGTCCCAGTCCTGGGCATATAGCTGGAAAAATCTCTAACTTGAAAAGATAGATGCACCCCAATGTTCACAGCAGCACTATTTACAATAGCCAACACATGGAAGCAACCTAAATGTCCATCAACAGAGGAACGGATAAAGAAGATTTGGTATACAGATACAATGGAATATTACTCAGCCATAAAAAAGACCAAAATAGTGCCATTTGCAGCAACATGGATGGACCGAGGGATTGTCATACTGAGTAAAGTCAGACAGAGAAAGACAAATATCATATGATATTGCTTATATGTGGAATCTAAAAAGAAAGGGTACAAATGAACATATTTACAAAACAGAAGTAGAGTCACAGATTAGAAAACAAATTTATGGTTACCAAACAGGAAAGGGGGATTGGTAGCGATAAATTAGGAGTTTGGGATTAGCAGATACAAACTACTATATATAAAATAGATAAACAACAAAGGCTTACTGTATAGCACAGGGAACTATATTCAGTGTCTTGTAATAACCTGTAATGGAAAAGAATCTGAAAAAGAATATATTATATATATATATATATATATATATATATATATATATATATATATATATATATATATATAAAACTGAATTACTTTGTGGTACACCTGAAACTAACACAACAGTGTAAATCAACTATACTTCAGTACAAAAAAAAAAAAAAAAGCCCAAACACGTTCCCTATTACACCACAGGAAAATGCTGACCATGTTCACGGTTGTGCTGTGCCTGGCACACAGTAGGCCTGCAGTCAGTATTTGTTCAATGAGTGAATGAGCTCACAAATGAATACATTATTTTCTCTGACGTGTGGGAGAAGCTCCCCCAGGAACTGGGATGGCAGAACCAAGCCTTGGCCCCAGAGCCCACTTAGGTAATTAAAAACCGCTCTCGCCAGTTTTCCAGCAGCACCCTGGGTGGATTTGGAAGTGTGTCTCATTACTACAAGAGAAGCAGGGTTTTGGTTGGCTCCCTGAATGGCGGGTCCTAGTGGCACCCCAGGGGAAGCAGCTGTCTTCGGGACAAAGGGGCCAAAAGCCACCAGGTTCCCAGTTTCCAGGCCAGCCCTGCAGCCCCTCCCTCCTCCTCCTGGGAAGGGCAGCCTCAGAAGGCGCTTCAAGGAACTCGGTGCCGGCAGCCACAGGAAGCTCTGACTATCAGCCTCCCAGTAAATCAGTCGGTGTAAAAAGAGATCCAAACCCACTGGGAAAGCAGTTAAATAGGATTGTGTAGTCCCCAAACTGAAGAGAACTTTTTTTCTGAGAAACAGCTTCCCAGAGGTATTGAGGTAGAATGGAATCAACATAGCTCCAAATAGAGAATGTCCATCGGGAGGTTGGGGGATGGGGGACAAATAACCATATTAATGATTCTGTTCAGTCACTTTCCCATCTGTTGTCTAAATAAAGCCCCAAAAAACCCAACAAAAATCAAAGACAGGCATATTATTTCCGTTCTTGCCAAAACCAAAAAGTGACTACCATCATAAATGAGAAACCTGGATCTTATTTCATTGACATTAATGCTCAAAGGGTTATAAAGATAAGATAAAATGGTATTCAAAGGTTATAAAGTTTGAGGCTATTTTCATGAAATAATGTAAATTAAAATAAATGTAAAAAATTAAAAATTTAAAATGTTATCAAATATGTATTTGTCTTCTAAAACTTTAAAATTTATCTTTAAGATTCAAAGGCAAAATACAAATTACAATGAATGCTAAAAGTTTGAGTCAAAATTATTTAAATAAAATAATTTTAGAAAATTAAGCTATTCACAGTTCCAGTATCCAATGTCCATCGAGTCACCAATGCAACAAATGTGTCACATTTCACTCACATTATAGCAAGACCTATATAAAAAATTGTCTTAGGGCTTCCCTGGTGGCGCAGTGGTTGAGAGTCCGCCTACCGATGCAGGGGACACAGGTTCATGCCCCGGTCCGGGAAGATCCCCACATGCCGCGGAGCGGCTAGGCCCGTGAGACATGACCGCTGAGCCTGTGCGCCCGGAGCCTGTGCTCTGCAACGGGAGAGACCACAAAAGTGAGAGGCCCGCGTATCGCAAAAAAAAAAAAAAAAAAAATTGTCTTAATATAAGTTGTTTAACATTGCAGAATGTTCTCCAGTTGCCACGTGCATCTGTTGTAAATACCGTGCCAAGCTGAGCACACCCAGAACCAGAACAAGGAACTGAAACTCAAAGAGAAGCCAGGATGCCTGGCTGCACCAGGAACTGATACTTTCGTTATACAAGAGTCCACCACATTTATGTTGTCTAAGAGGAAGGATCTGACCAGTTAATTGATTTGTCATTTCTGTTATCTAAGTACTTAGGCAGCTCAAATCGTCCTTGCACCCCAAAGCGGTGCCCGCCTGAGTCAGGAACACAGAAGCCCTAAACCTTCCTTTGATGGACACAAGGCCCATGTAGAGGTCTGGAGCCTGAGGTGTGCTAGTCATGATAGTGGCTATTAAGGGGTATGGGTCACCCGCTGCCAGTGGAGATCCTTAGATGGCCAGGGACAGGACGGCTGTGTGTTCTTTAATCCTTTTTTTGTTTTGGTGTGGTTTGTGCTATTCGGGTCCTTGAAGCAGGAACGGGCACATTTTTTCTGTAAAGCGTCAGAGAGTAAGTATTTTTGGCTTTGGTCTCTATTGCGATTACTGTACTCAATTCCACCTCTTGTAGTACAAAAGCAGCCAAGGACAATTCCTAAGTGAACGAGCGTGGACATGTTCTCATAGAACGTTATTTACCCAAACAGGCTGGATTTGGTCCAGTTGGCAGGCTAGCTAATTAACACACTAAGTAACTCACTAACACACTCCCTAACTTGCTAACACACTAACACACACGCAGGACCCTGGGCAGAGGCCTCTCTTCCCAGAATCTAAAGGCAGCTCTGACTGTTCCAGCTCTACAATCCCACGAATTAAGCATTTCTAAAGCAATGGATTCAAAGAAATATGAAACCTTTGTGTTCATCAGCCGGATAAGAATGCTGGTGGTCATGGTTTCGTGACCTTGGGCAAATCCTTTAACCCCTCTCAGCTTTGGTTTCTTCAACTAGAAAGTGGTCAACTTGCTCTATCTAGCTCCCCCCAGAGGATTGTTGAGAAAGTCAAAACACCGACGATGATAATGATGGTAACAATACTTCCCGTTTGCAAAGTGCTTCATAGTTTTCCAAATTGTGTTCCATTTAACCCTTGCAAGAATCTCATGAGGTAATTAGTCTCAACCCCATTTTTACATGTATGGAAACCAGGATGGCAGCGTAAGTAACTTGCTGAAGGACTCCAAACTTGTAACCAGCAGAAACCAAGTCTCAAAACCACATGTCTTTAATTCCTAATACAGCGCCACTTTTATTTCAGCTTTGTGGGACCTCCATGTAAATATTAAGGGCAATGTAAAAGCAGTGATATTTGAAACATTATTTTTTTTTTTAATTTTATTATTATTATTTTTGCGGTATGCGGGCCTCTCACTGTTGTGACCTCCCCTGCTGCGGAGCACAGGCTCAGACGTGCAGGCCAGCGGCCATGGCTCACGGGCCCCAGCCGCTCCGCGGCATGTGTGATCTTCCCGGACCGGAGCACGAACCCGTGTCCCCTGCATCGGCAGGTGGACCCTCAACCCACTGCGCCACCAGGGAAGCCCGAAACATTATTTTTTTCATCTTGGATCCTTGACCCTCTGGGTTATAATTCTCCTAATATTTAAACTTACCATAGACACTAGACATTCTCCCACAATGTCTGTGACACATTTGAGTTATTAGTGAACAAACACCTTCTTATACCTATATTCCTTGGTTGTGCCAGTAGGAACAGAAAACATTGCCAACTTCATTAATTTTCTCCCCATATGGGCTCTTTCATTAGGCTGTCAATGAGCGAACTCATTGCCAACTCAGAGTGGGTTACATAAGCACTGCTTCCTCTTTTATCTTCCCCCCAAAAATAACTCTCACCTGTACAGGTTCAACATGTACTTGAGAAGGACACAGGAAACTCTCCTCTGTTTGATGAGATCTGATGCTGCCTCATTTGTGCATTATGGTTGTTTACCAAAGGGCACAAATTTTGTGATGGTAAGTTCTGAGTCAAAGTTCAATCTCCTTTATTCCAGTGGAATTACAATTTGCCAGATAGCTCTAAAAACCGGACTCTTGACATCTAACATTTAGAAATCGTTCAGATTTTGCTTGTTTTTACACTAAAGGGATAGAATAAGAATGATGTTCATCACGTGTTAAAAATTTGGTTCTTTCTGATGTTTTCAACCCTACAGCCTCTATGCTTCCTTATATTTAACCTTTAACTGCTCCCTGACAGTGTTTGCCCTTCCTCACGTAGATATGGCAATTTTAATCCTAAAAGCTCTGCTGTCCAACATGGTAGCCACAGATCACATAAGCCTATTTAAATTTAATAAATTTGAAATTTCACTTCCTCTAGCCAAATTTCCAGTGCTCTCAATACCTCATGTGACATGGCTGTACTGTATTGGGCAGCACAGATATAGGACTTTTCTATTCTTGCAGAATGTTCTTTTGGACAGCAGTATATAATGGATTTTAGAAACTAACTTGACAGACTCATAATCTGGTACTAATTCATTTGAGAATTGCTCTTGACCCACCTACTTCCCTCTTTTAAACTGCTCAGACTAAGACCAAGGTTGCCAGTGATCACAGGTACCATTTATTGATTACATGTCCTGTGCCAGGCACTGACTGTGCCCTTAGTGTATACTATCTCATCGAATCTTTATAAGCCCACGTTATAAAGAAGATGTGGTTTATATGTACAATGGAATATTACTCAGCCATTAAAAAGAATGAAAATTTGCCATTTGCAACAACATGGATGGACTTGGAGGGTATTATGCTAAGTGAAATAAGTCAGACAGAGAAAGACAAATACTTTATGATATCATTTATATGTGGGATCTAAAAAATAGTATAAATGAACTATTTACAAACCAGAAACAGTCATAGACATAGAAAACAAACGTATGGCTGCCAAAGTTGGGGGGAGAGATAAATCGAGAGTATGGGGTTAACAGATGTACACTATCATATGTAAGATAGATAAATAACAAGGATCTACTGTATAGCACAGTAAAGATTCAATACCTTATAATAAACTATAATGTAAAAGAATAAAAAAAGTAGATATTTACATATATGTATATGTATAACCAAATCACTTTGATGTACAGCTGAAACTAAAACACTATTGTAAACCAATTAGACTTCAATTTTTAAAAGTTACTGAAAATAGAAAAAAAAAACCAACCCATGTTACTATCAAGACTTAATTGGAACCTGAGGCCCAGGGTGATAGAGTAGGAGGCCGACTTGAGATTTGAACGCAGGTCTTTCTGTCTCCAGGGCCTGAGCTCTTACACACTCAGCTCTACCAACTCCTCCGCCCCCCACTCCGATGTGGGCCTGGCCGGTCAACGTGGGGACAGAGCCAAACTGAATGTCGTGCTGGAGCGGTACGCTGCCCAAAGGTGAGGGCAGGGCTGGGCAGGAGTAGGCAGCGTGAGCTCTCCAGGTGGGGGTAATTCGGCCCAGGCTAATTTTGTGCTCAAATGAAAGTAGCGTCCTTCATAACACAGCTACTGAGGCTTTTCACAAACCGGATACTTTTCCACTGGAAATACGCAAATAAGGATAATCACTGGTGGGTCTGTTAGGACTGGCGAGAAAAATTTGATATTAACCAAAAAACTGAATGTGTGGGCGGCAGCTCCTCCTCTGCTTCTTCTCCTCCTCTTTTTTCATTTTTTTCTTTTTGAAAAAACTCTATTTCATTCCACAGGTCTCATGCATCAGCTAGCATTTACAGTCTGCTTTTTTAAACTTTTTTCTCTGGGTCAACTCTATCAGACTGGCTGCTGCCACTCATTCAAAGCAAACAGTCCATATGCCTGCCCTGGATGTTGAGTGTTTTGCTCTGAAGCTTAAATTTAGTTTTGCTTTTAATGCAAATAAATCTGTAGATTAGATAGGAGGAAATGCATCTCTAGGGGGCAGCCTAGAGGTTTTCTCTAGCTTGTTATGAAAACCCCGCGTTTCATTATGTCATGGATTTCTTACTAGTCCCTCTTTCCTAGCACTCCTTTCTTTCCTTTTTCTTTTCTTTCACATGATTCCTTGAAATTCGGCTTTTTCAGCTGTCAGGACTTACCATATCTATTACTACGTTTTTATAGGTCACAACACTGCCAGAGTGAGCAAATCTAAATTGGCACAAGACAGAGTTTTCCTTCAAAATGAGTTTGCACAGAAAGTATGCTAAGCCCAGGATGACGGGGAAATCTCACTGGAATCAAACAATGTCATGAGATCTTCAGGATCTAATCTGGCCTCCTCAAACCTGCTCTAAAAGGAAAGGTGCTGGATGGTAGAATAGAGAACTGCACCAACCTCCCTCCCAGGACCGTGGTTCTCTTGAACCTGAATGTGGTGTGTCACATTTCGTCATAGGCCATTCCTTGAGCGTCTATCTGGTATATGGACACATTGGGTAATTAGCAATAATGAGTAAGAACACAAGAGCAGACCAATTTAAAATCCTCTACCTATTAGTCACATTTGCAACTTACCAATCATCAAACACCAGCCAAATCCTGTCTATAATCGAGAATAATAAAACACCTATGAGCTAATATCCCTGTGCTTGCGGCTGCTTCCCCCCAGCTATCTACTCCTTACTACGTTTGTTAGTGTGTATATGTCCATGGACTCTCTCTCGCCCTGTCCAAAACTCACCTTCCCCCTCCCCATATCCTCAAGTCCATTCTCCAGTAGGTCTGCGTCTTTATTCCTGTCTTACCCCCTAGGTTCTTCATGACATTTTTTTCCCTTAAATTCCATATATATGTGTTAGCATACGGTATTTGTCTTTTTCTTTCTGACTTACTTCACTCTGTTATGACAGACTCTAGGTCTATCCATCTCATTACAAATAGCTCAGTTTCATTTCTTTTTAAGGTGAGGTAATATTCCATTGTGTATATGTGCCACAATCTTCTTTATCCATTCGTCGATGATGGGCGCTTAGGTTGTTTTCCATCTCCGGGCTATTGTAAATAGAGCTGCAATGAACATTTTGGTACATGACTCTTTTTGAATTTTGGTATGAGAAGGCGGACCTTTGAGATCATGATGTCAGAATTGGGTTGAACTACATGAGTCAGAATGGATAATTCACTGGGTCAATGGACAGAGAGAATAGTATAAGATAATAAGACTTGGAAGAGTCAGAACCCATGGGCTCAGACATTAAAATAATCATGTGGTTCAAAGCTGTAATTTCAAGAATTCAAGACTTGGGCAAAGTTGTTACTGGACTTAATAATGTTAAGTGGTCTGTAGGCTCCAAGTGTCATGGACCATGTCTATTTTTGCTTCCCATTGTACCTCTAGCACCAAAGAGCAGTCAGCTTAGAGCAGGCATTCAGTAAGTATTTTGTAAATTAATTAATAAATGAATAAGTGAAATTTGTTTTCTATCCTTTGTCACAAGTCTACCTCCCTTGGTCAAATATCTCCAAGGTGACTTGAGGAGTTTTATGGCCGCCCAGATGCCCCTAATGGGCAGACCATGATGAACAATGGTATGTTCTTCCGGAATTCCTGTCTTGTTTTCTGCTCTCCATCAAGCCCTAACTATGTTGAATTCTTTCCCTCAGAGCCAGTTCATTCCATTAACTTGTTTGTTAATGGGTCAATGAATGCAAATAAGCGTATGGGAATAAGTGTATTCATCCCTTATAACGTCATTTTCATTTTAAGCGTGAAACTTCAGTTAAGTCTTTGGAGTCAGACCTGGATTGAAATCTGCCACTTAATAGCTGTTAGACCTCGAGCAAGTCACTTAGAGTCTCTAAGGCTTAGTTTCCTCATCTGTAAATAAGAGATATAAATAGTATAATACCTACCTCAAAGCAACGTTGCGGGCACTAAATAAAACTATCTGGTAAAGTGCCTGGCATGGCGCCTATCATACAGAAAGCACACAGTTAATGAGCAGTTCTCAAAGTGCGTTCCCAGGACGCCAGCATCAGCATTCCTAGGAATCTGTTACAACTGCACATTCTTGGTCCTCCCCCTAACCTGTTGAGTCAGAAACTCTGGGTGTGGGCCAGCAATCTTGTTTTAATAAGATCTCTAGGTGATACTGACGCAAGCTAAGTTTGAAAACCACTGCAGTAAATGCCAGTAGTAATAATAAATAATAATAATAAGCTAGTATTTATATCATAATATGTATTGATATATTATTGCTTTGACAGGGACCATGCAGAATACTTTAGTTCGGCTGTTTTCCAACCAAGTTCTGGGAGGCTTTGGGGCTCACAGAAAAATGTTGACGGGCAGATCCCAGACAAGGATCTAGGCTGTCCCCAGCTCTGCTCGGATGAGTAAGCTCCACTTTGTCAGCTTCATACACTCAGTTCCGTTCCATGTTAAGGGCTTGACACGAGAGTTCTGCTCTGAGATAAATCTTAAAAATCACTCCCTTGCCCAAAATGCCAGTGGGAATTTGGCCAGACTATGGGGGAGAAACGGGGGATAGGAAGATTTTCCCGGGCCTGCTCTGCATTCCAATCTAAACTGCACAAGTATTCATTGGGAACTGTGCTAGGTACCTTTTGTCATACATCATATCATTAAATCCTTACAAGGTGTTCTTTCCCCTCCTTTTCGAGGGAGAAAATAAAAATGCAAAGAGGTTAAGGAAACATGTTCAAGGTCACACAGCTAGTGCAGCTGGGACTAGAAGCCAGATCACTGGATACTGAGATTGGTTCTCATTCTCCAAGAATGGCTGCCGGTCGCACTCGAGCAGATAACCTCTCGATGCGGGAGAGTCACCCATGGGGGCACTGGACGAACTCTTGCAGCGATGTTCAGATCACACTTTTGGACTAACAAGTAGAAGGCAGCTGGCTTTTGTTCTACCATTTGCTCAGGAACAAGGCCTGGGACAACTGATTGGTTTCTTCCAAAGTGAGTCATGGTCACAAGGAATTAGAAAGTTCTAATGGGGCTTTTCCCTGTTAGAACTTTCCCTGTTCAGATGGGGTTTTTCCCTATTTGCTAAATCAGTCAGGCTGGGAAGATGACCTCAGCATACTGGATATGTAGGAACTGTGGGCTGAGAGTACGAGAATCTGAATCCCAACCCTATAACCATGCCAGCTCAACTCTACGGTCCTAGGCAAGGCAAGCCTACCCCTTTGGACCTTGGTCAAGTGCCTAAATAAATGGCCAAACTTGTTATTTATCATCCGAGCTGGACTTTGAATTAGATGATCTTGAGAGGTCTTTGAGCATCTTGGAAAGATGCCCTAGATAACTATGTTGTCATTAACTGCAATATTACTTATTCATTGATTAAGCCATTTCACAAATGTTTTTTAAGCACTTATCATGTGCCAAGTGTTGTACCAGGTACTAAGAACACAACTGTGAACAAGACAGATGTGGTCCCAGCCTTCATGGAGCCTAGAGTTTGGTGGGGATGGGGAATCTCTGCTAATGGTCTGCCCTGTGCCTGTCACATAGAAGTATTGTTAAGTGTTTACCATGTGCTAGGCATGCTACGAAGTGCTGCATACAACTTATTTCACTTAGCTCTCACTATAGTCCTACAAGGTAGGAATAATGATCTTCAAGTTACAGAGGAGGAAACTAAGGTTCAGAAAGTTTAAGTAACTTGCCAAAGGAGAGTTTCCTGTTACTAAATGGCAAGATCTATCTGACTTCAAAGCCATGCTCTTAGCCTCGATCTCACAGGTATCTATGTACATTTATACCCACATACAAGCACTATCTCCTTTAGAGTGCCTGCAAGAGTATCCGGCCTATGGTGGCTTCTTAATAAATAGTTATTAAGTAAATATGCCCATGTGACTCAAGCTAGGGACAGAGGTCACAGATGACGAGATGAATGAGGGTCGTGGGAACTGAGTGAGCATTCTGAGAGGGAGGCAGGGGGAGAGAAGACCCACCCAACAGTGGCCTGAGAAACAGGTATGAGCAGAGGGGATGTCCGAGACTGCTGTCCAAGCTGCCAAGAAGCCACAGCGCTAGAAACTGTCTGTTCCAGGAGTTTTCAGAGTGTGTTGGTGGTGGCTGCAGGAGATAGGAAAAGAGGGCTGACCCTAACCATCTCTCCCAGCTGTCATCACAGAAGGATGTTACAGCCGTTAGTCAGTCGGGCCCTGGTCCATCACACAGACTGAAAGCTCTGTCTACCCAAGAGGCGTGGAAGAAGGTGGCTTCCAGAGAAGGCTGCTGTGACAGTGTGTGGGCTGCTTTCCTCATGCTCTTCTGCCCCACCTGTTTCTCCAGAGTGGCAGCGTCCCATTAATGGCCAATTTGCTGGGCTGGGCATACAGAGATAATTTACCAGTGGTCTCTGAGTGCAGGACTGCGTTAAAAGGTGAGGACAATTGGGACTTCCCTGGTGGCACAGTGGTTAAGATTCCAAGTTCCCAAGGCAGGGGACCCAGGTTCGATCCCTGGTCAGGGAACTAGATCCCACATGCATGTTGCAACTAACAGTTCACAGGCCACAACTAAGGAGCCCGCCTGCTGCAACTAAGACCAGGAGCAACCAAATAAATAAATTAATAAATATTAAAATAAAATAAAATTGCACTCTCCCCTCTCCTGTTTAAAAAAAAAAGAAAAGGTGACGACAGTTGTTATCAGCTGCCTCGATAACAGGACAACATTTGCTCCTCCCTTCATCATGTAAGCTGCTCAGCTTTAAATAACACTGTTTTAGAAAAATGTGTTGGGCTTCCCTGGTGGCGCAGTGGTTAAGATTCTGCCTGCCAATGCAGGAGACACAGGTTCGAGCCCTAGTCCAGGAAGATCCCACATGTGGAGCAAGCCCGTGCACCACAACTACTGAGCCTGTGCTCTAGAGCCCGCGAGCCACAACTACTGAGCCCAAAAGCCACAACAACTGAGCCCATGCGCTGCAACTACTGAAGCCCGCATGCCTAGAGCCCGCGCTCCGCAACGAGAAGCCACCACAATGAGAAGCCCACACACTGCAACGAAGAGTAGCCCCCACTCACCACAACTAGAGAAAGCCCGTGCACAGCAACAAAGACCCAATGCAGCCAAAAATAAATAAATAAATTTATTTTTTTTTAAAAGTGTGTTAATTTGAAAGTCCCAATTATTGCTTGTTAAATTCAGGTTACTCAATATCCCTGGCTAAGAGTTTTTAGTTGATGGAGTCACATAATGAAGGTGATATCACTGTTACCGTTTTGTTCAGGTCATAACAGGGAACAAGCACTGAGGATCCAGGCATGCATAGAAAGAAGAACCCAAACATTGGAGGCTGACAGACCTGAGTTAAACCCCCAGGTGTTACTTCCTGTGGCGGGCTGACTCAGATGGCCCCCCCATCCTCCCCCCTCCTAGAATTCATGCCCTTGCTAGGCCAGCCCTCCCCTTGAGTGGGGGCAACTTCATTCTAGCCAACCAAATATAGCAAAGGTGATGAGATGTCACTTCTGAGATTAGGTGATAAGAGATTGTAGGCTCCGTCTCATTAGCAGACACTCTGCGCCTTCTCAGCCCACACACGTTGATGAAGTGAGCAGCCACATCACACAGGCCCCCACGGCAGGGAACTGACAGTGGCCTCCAGCCAGCAGGCAGGAAGGAATTGAGGCCCTCCGTCCAACAGCTAAAAAGGAATGGAGTTCTGTCAACAACGGTGCCTTGGAAGTGGATCCTCACCAACTGAGCCATCAGATGAAACCCCAGCCCTGGCTGACACCGATGTCGGCCCATAAAAGACTCTGAAGCAGAGGACCCAGCTAAGATGTGCCCAGGTTCCTGAAGCACAGAAATTCAAATGATAGAGGTGAGTTGCTTTAAGTTGCTACATTTGTGGCCATCTGTCACACAGCAATAGAACAGTAAGGCACTTCCCATCTGGGTGAATTTGGGCAGGTTATTTCTCCTCTACAAACCTCAGTTTTCTCATGTGTCAAAAAGGCAGGGACAATAATAAAAATGATAATACATCTGACTTTGAGGAATTAAATGAGAAAGTGTGCCCAAAAGTGTGCAAATGTTGAAATCTCCTGAGTAAGGGATGTGGGCTTTGCCTGGGCTGGAGTTGGAGGAATGGGGGTGAGTGGAGTGGTTGGAATTACTCAGGAGTGGGAAGGGCTTCCCTGTAGCCGTGATGCTTGGAGCACAGGGATCTAAAGACAGGATGTCAAGTAAAGACAAAGTTAGGGGCCCCAGAGACCACCAAAGGAGTTCAGCCAGACAGAGCTGTAGACTCAAAGGAAAAGTGGGAAACAGTGCTAAGAATGAGATGGAGGGAGCCTTTTATATGGTGCCAGTGATGCCGATGAGTGGGAAGAATAGATTAGGACACTATGTTTGTTTAAATACATGGCGGAAATCAATTTGTGTCAAGGGCACTGGAATCCAGGGCTTGGGTACCCACTGCACTTGGTTCCAGGCCCTCACCCCATCTTATTCATGGAACTCCTCGCCACACGGCCCGGGAATCCCAGGGGACCCCTTTTTGATGGTGATTCCCAAACCCTACATCAGCCTTCTCTATCCATCTGCCCGCTCAGCATCTCCGCTTCGTATCTAATGGGCATCTGAAATTTAGCATGTCCAAATCTGAACTCCAGATTTCAAACTCGTCCTCTAGACTCTACTCCAGCTGCAGCCCTCCCACTTTCGTCTTGCTCTGACACCTCTATAGGGAACTGGGATGATAGAAGAATAACCTTACAATACATATTGTGAAAGATACACAAATGGAGATTTAAGTAAAAAGAGTAAAAAGCAAACATCTTCCTTTCTCTGTCCTGCTGTCCTCACTCCTCCCCCACCACGTATGTTAGAATTGTTTTCGTATCAGAACCTATGGAGCTACCTGCACTCACCTGGCCATGACTTACCACCTTTCTGTTATTGATGAACAGATTGTTTCCTCCCCAGCCCCCATTTTTTTATTACAAGCAACACTACAATGAACATCCATGTCCATATGCACAATTGTTTCTTCAGGATAGATCTTAGAAGTGGGATGGTAAAGTCAAAGTGTTTACTCGTGAAATGTTTGGTGGAAACTGACGAAACGCTCTTCGAACGTGTCTGAGCCAATTTACACCCTCACCAACAGCGTGTGACGATGCCTCTGCACCAATGCTGGACACTCTCAACCTTTTATTTTTTATTTATTTTTTCAACCTTTTAAAAATTTGCCACGAATGAGGTCTTGTCTTAATTTGCAATTTCCTGATGACTGACTAGAGAGCCTGAACACATTTTCAAGTGTTCATTGGCCATTTGTATTTGTTCTTCAGTGAATTGTCTCTCTGTAGCCTTGGTTCATGTTTCGATTGGGTTATTTATCTCAAATTACTAATGAAAAATCTGAGCACTGGAGAAATTAACTTCTAAATTGGCTTGAAGTCTCACAAGTAGTAAGCAGCTGAGCTGGGACTTAAGCTTGGCTCTGTTTCTTGAAAGTACAGGTCAGTTGTTCTGCTTTCTCACATATGGTCAGTGTTAACTAATGAATGAAAACCTGAAGGCTGGCTATCACTGTCCTGCAGAAGCCTGGCCCTTCCTGCTTTTAACTGAAACATCCCAGCTGTATGATGCAGCTCCCTCCAGGGGCTGGGCCTCCATGAAGGCCCTGGGGAAGGCCATCAGGCTATCTGACTGACCACGACTGTCGTGCTGCACTGGCCCTGGCTGCTACAGCATTTAGCTGGAGAGCAATTACGTTGCCCCTCAAGACACAGGCAGCCAGAACTAAGTAGCAACCTCTGGTTTACAGCCATTTCCTTACTTGCCGATTAGGGCTGGACAGTCCGTGGCTTTCGGTACAATTCATTCTCCAAAATCAGAACCTGATACGGCTCCCTGGATCTGGCAGAGCTCAGCTGGAAAGTTGGAGAGGGAACGCGCAAGCCGCTGCTGCCAACTCATCTGGCATCATGCCAGGGCCACCCGACCATTGTCTGTGGCAGAACAAGGCCTTTCTTTGGCAGGGGTTTGCAGCCCGCCCTTCAGTGCCTGTCGGGAATCTGGCTACTTCTCAGCAGGCCCGAGAGCGTCTGAGTGCCCCAGGAATGCCTTCTCTATTAATAGAAGTCCTTTTCAGGGTTTCCACTGCCTGGAAGCCTGAACAGCATCCGTACCATGTTATACATTCTGCAGAGCACCAGCTGTGGGCGTGGTGGGAAAGATAATCTTGGGAGAGGAACCGGGTGCTGTCAATAGGCAGCTGTTCAAATCCCCTAGCCTGGGGCCGTCACAGACCAGCACCGGGGCAGATCCTTGCTGCAGGCAGCTGTGCTTAGTTTCACAGTGAGTCCAGGCAGCTCAGAGGTTTGATGTGACTAGCAGGTAATGAACCTGATTCTCTTGTCACTCCAGACTCACTGATCCTCTTGGACAGTGATTCCAGTTGGGTCTTTGTAAACAAGTTACTATGACTTGGGGGCTCCCTGAGGTCAACACAGACCCTGCTGGAAGAAGATGCTACGGTGGGGGGGTGGGGGGGGACCTGGTCCCAATCAGAACCCAGTTCTGCCACCCAGTGGCCTGGCTTTGAGGAGGTGTCAGAGCTTTAATACAGCTCTCTTAAACCAAAATCCCTGTTCCCATCTTGGAAACAGCAGAGAAACGCTACTCAACCTTCTATGGGGTCTAAAGCGGAAGGGTCAAGTCTATGGCTGGAGTGACCATTCCTGGGAACCAAAGCCTGCTCCAGCAGTCACAGGGAGAAGGGCAGGCCTACAACGGGAAAGCTTGGCTGTGCAGTACTGAGAAGGGAGGTGCAATCCCAGGAAGGAGAACAGCAGGTGCCACAGAAATGAGCTTGTCAAACACACATGAGACACCACAAGGGCCACCCCAGAATATTTGGGAGGGATCTGAGGAGGGCTGAGAATCCCCAAAGTAAGTGTCAGAGCCAGAGAAACAAGAATTCGTGTCTGTAGTTGTGAGTCTCTCCTCACCCCAGGCTGGTGCGGTTTGGAGAAGATGGATGACATCAGTATATGTCCAGAGGTTGGGAGACAGAATTAGTCACCCTGCCCAAGAGGATGAATTCCCTAGTTTCTGCCTGCTTGTGACATCACCGCTCCAAAGCATAGCCCACTGTGGTGCCAGATGAAAAGTTCTATTTCTAGAGGATTCACAAGAGTGCCATTGTCTTGATGACGAACTAACACACCAAGGCCATTGTATTTCCCAGCAGCTGCTCTGCCCAACTCCACATCCGTAATCCTCTCCCTCAGCAGCAGGCAGGACCGTCCCCAGGAGAGGGGCTCTAAGCAGCGAGTAGCACACTGAACTCAGTGTTTATTGTCTTTTGTCAAAATTCTGTCTGGAATCACCACCACTAGCTTCCAAATGGAATTTTCGAGAACACGTGGCCAGTTTTTTTTGTGCTTTTCCAGAGCTGAAGAGCACAGGGTCAGAGTAAGGTTTGAAGGGCACCTCAGGGAATAAGCTTTCATGCATTAAGCAAAGGTTTGGTCAGAGTTCTAAAGAGACTGGACCATGTAGATGGCTTGGATGAGTTCATTAGCACGGAGCAAGATGATGCCTCTGGCTTGCTTATGCATAACAGACCTTTTTCAAAAGCTTGGGAGGTACAGGTGGAGAAGGTGCTTCCCGCCTGCCACAAGAAGGGTGCTGGTTTGTGTTTCCTGCACAGCGAGAGCTTTACACGAAGTCACTCATATTATCTCACTAAGCCCTTCTTGTAACCAGTTACAGGAGTCGCTGAGGAGCTGGCCAGAGTCAGAAATAGTCTTTGAAGGAAGGAGGTGCGTAGTTTAGCTCTGTCACCAAGTATCACCCACTCCGCAGCGAAATCACCAGTTTTAATGGCACTGTACAAGCCAGCTAGTAAATGGCACGGGTTAAATAACAGTCACTTTCCACGTAGGGGTTTTCCTCTGAGCTAAGGCTGCTTGCAGATATGAAGGACATGCTTCTGAAGTAGTAGGGTTGTCTAGTAAAGAATTTCATTATATCCCCATGTTTAATTTAGATGAACTTTGAATTCTAAAGGGCTCAATGTCAGGCGAGCTGGGAGAGGAGGGGATGGAAGGAGTGTGGGTGTGGTGGGAAACGGAGGCCTGGAGACAGCCCTCAGCAGGGTACACCTGACCAAATTCGTGTCCCATTGCAGAGTGACACCTGGGGGAGGCTGTGTAGTTCGTGTCCCTTCAGTTGCTAGATTTCTATTTCTGATAACAAGGACTGCTGGAGTCAGTTGTTAGACCGGACACTTTCCAGACCCGTTTTAAAGTTGATTCTCCACAGGAGTTTGTCTTTTTAGAGCCCCTTGCAGCCCAAGGCTCAAAGTGGCCCATAACATTTCTAAGCAGGAGAAACTCAAGATTTAAAAGACCAAGGCCATGTGGGAAGCAAGACCCCCACCCAAGACCCCCACTTTTCTTCATCACCATGTGACATTATCCCCTTCTCCTTCCAAGCCTGTGTAGCTTCATGCTCCTTGGAGAATTTGTTCAAGGGTTTGGTTTTGACTCACCTTTTCTGCTCTCCTTCCTCGCATCCCAGCATCATTTGGAAAATGGAAAAGCACTGCTCCCCGGAATTTAGCACCCTCTCCCTGGAGCCACTCACCAGCGAGCTCACGCTTGCATGCGTGACCCATGGGGTCCCAACCATGACGGATCTGTGTGTTGACACTTGGGATCTCAGAAGCAGGGAAAGTAGGTTTGGAGCACTAACATTTCTTATGGGATATGATGTGGCCACCTTTTCTTTTCCTGCCCCGGTTGGAGGAAACAACTTCAGAGATCATCCAGACAAGCTGATGAGACTCAAAGTGGATGGAGTTTGTCTTTGAAGTGTGTTCTCCAATTCCCATGCACTCCTGCGCGATACTGTACCAAGACAAGCCTGAGAATTCCGCCGCGGTGATAGGGTTACTGAGGGTGTGTGCTAGTGCCTCAGCAGGGACGTGGGAAAGGAAAGGGCAGGAAGGGTGTTCTCACGGGTCGGGGAGATACACAGACTGAAGTCGTCAGGGTGTGCTGTGGCCCTACCGCGCGGCACCAGATCTGACTGGGTGACAACAGCTTCCTTCTGGTTCTCAGGGACTAGCCTGACTGCAGAGTGAATTTTTGCTCCTGGTTATTTTAGAGTAAGCTTGAGTAAAAGCCGCTTCACTATGAGGAGTCTGTAAGAGCTTCTTCTGTTCTCAGAAGAGTCCGTAATGGCCTTGTTCAGGGGGCACCCTTCCCCTATCTAGGAGGAAGGGTCCAGATAGGGGAGCACACTGGTTGTCTCCGCAGCCTTGCCCTGCCTCAGGATCCTCTGATTTTATCAATCACTAAATTATTTCAACGAATCTGTTGCTCCGGTTCTTTAGGGCATTTTCAAGTCTTTGCAACCACATGGATACTGGGGAAAAATGTGTCAGTTATCATCCTAATCCACTCAGCATGGCCATCCTGGTCACAGGCAAGGCAAAGAGCTGATGAAACTGAATGAGTTTTCTTCATTCCATCCTGTGCACGGGCAACCAAGCAGACCAGCAGTGCTCACCGCATCAGGGCCTCTGTGATGCTGAGCAAAAAGGACCGGGGATTTCATTAAAAGTTAAGACCAATGCTGATGACACTCTGTGGAGGAGAGCAGGTAAGAGGGCTCTGAAGCCACACTGCCTTGGTTTGAATCTCAGCTCCAGCACCTACCAGCTGTGTGACCTTATGAAAATTACTTAATGTCTCTGGGCCTCAGTTTCCTCATCTATAAAAGGGGGATATTATGGGAAAGGGAAGTATTGGGGAGTTTGGGATTAGCAGATGCAAACTATTATATATAGCATGGATAAACAACAGGGTCCAACTGTATAGCACAGGGAACTACATTCAATATTCTGTGATAAACCATAATGGAAAAGAATATGAAAAAGAATATATATGTATGTATAACTGAATCACTTTGCTGCACAGCAGAAATTAAACACAACATTGTAAATCAACTAGACTTGAATAAAATTTTAAAAACACAAACCTTGAGATATAGAAATATTTTTTAAAAACGGGGGGTATCAATCATAACATCTACCTTTTGTTGGGAGCATTGCAGGAGTCAAAAGGAGTTTAGTACAGCGCCTGGTACTTAGAAAGGGCTTTATAAATGTTTGTTTTAAAAACATTATTGCGTGTAACAGTGCACACAGCTGGGGTATATTCACTTAGCACTGTTTGCTTCATGGCAAAATGAATGAAACCTCCTCGGGCTGTTCCACACTTGCAAAGAATGCAAGCAACACTGGGGAGCAGGGTAACCTTGGACCTTGTCCACCCTCACCAGAATCATAAAACATCATTTTGAAACTTAACGGTAGTAGCGAGACTGCTGTTAAGCCACTGTTAAAATGTTTCTTGGGGGAGTAGAGGCTTCCGTTATGCTTGTGACATGTTTACTGTCCTTTTCACCAATATCCCTTCTCAGGGAGTGTGTCCCAGGCTCAGCCACATCACCCAGCAAAGGACAACTGTCAACCCCATGACTGTGACATGGGTTAGACCTAATTCAGTAGAAAGAATAAAAGCCCTGAACAGAAGGGGCAACACAGAAAGAGGGAAGGAAAGGCCTTCCTGTTCCTTCTTGGGCCGAAAGGAAACCCTGGGGCAACTCTGGGAGCCGCTGGGAACTCCCAAGGCTGCCTCCAGTTTGGGCTTTGGCCTGCGGTGGTCTATGACACCCCTGGCCATCACCACATGTTGTTACTGCATCTTGTGCCCTGGAGCCCCCAGGAGTGTCAGCCAGTTTTTAGGGGCTCCCAACTACCTCACTTCTGGCCAGATATCCTACAGATGCTCAAATCCTTCCCAACCCACCCCTGATCTGTGCAGGCCTCAGGCAGACTGATTTCAGCCAAGTAGAAACCTGTGGTCCCAGCACCGCCCTCGGCACCCTGAATTTGGGTTGGAAGTCACAGGGCTTCACAAAGCCTTCCTGCTGATCATCAGAAAGTCCCGGGCTGCCTTGGAACACAGAGCAGCCTTTCACCTTGCTCAGAGCAAAATGAAATGTGCCATCCATCTCCTCTCTGGCATTTCCCCAGCCCTTCTCAGAGTGAGCTAAATGCCATGGTTCATCGATCGGTCAATAAGTCATGTTTATTGAGCTGACACTGTGTACATACGGGGGTGTGGGAGCTGCAGAGAAAGATGGATGAGAAGGGAAGAAAACCAACCAGAGTCAAATGTTAGGGTTTATGTATAAAGAAGGGACTCTACACCTTCGTCTCCTATGCACAGCTGGGCTGCTCGCTCCTTTCACGCCACTCTGGGGGTCTGCTAGCACGCCTCTCCCAAAGGCTCCACAAGGAAATGGGCAAAAGGCTACCCAGCACTAGAAAGCCCTTTCCTTATGCAGTGCTGACCTCTAGAGGCTTCCAATTAAAAAGCATCCCAAAGGACCAACTTCGTTTTACTGTAGGGTTTTTTTTTTTGGTTTTTTTTGGTTTTTTTGTGGTACGCGGGCCTCTCACTATTGTGGCCTCTCCCGTTGCGGAGCACAGGCTCCGGACGCGCAGGCTCAGCGGCCATGGCTCACGGGCCCAGCCGCTCCGCGGCACGTGGGATCTTCCCGGACCGGGGCACGAACCCGTGTCCCCTGCATCGGCAGGCGGACTCTCAACCACTGCACCAGGGAAGCCCTACTGTAGGTTTTTACATCCCGCATCGTTGCCATATTTTCCTGGAAAACAAAGAGGAGAAAATCTCTCTGCTCCTTTAAATGTTGCCTAATAGGAAATGCCTACTTTATTCTTTGGCTCCCTAATTACAGCCTGCTCAGATTTTTAGAAATGCCATTGCTTTTTGCTCCAAAAAAGGGAAAAAAGGTGGGTCAAAGATCAGGAAAGTATTTCAAAGTTAGTATTTGCCCACTGTGAAACTAAGAGGAAACGTACTGTGCCAGCTATTTCGGGACACATTTCTTGAGTTTTCAAAGTACCAGATGGCCAGGCCCGCCAAGGGAGGAAGGCATGTTCGCTCCGCACCCCGCCCCTCGCCCTGATTCAGCAGGAGAGCACGGGGTGGGGAGGGGGTACTACCTGCCAGCCCCTCCTGCACACACGCAGCCAGCCCACTGGCTCCAGCCCCGCGGCAGGGTCCAAACACTGGGTACTGGGTTTTGTTCTGCTTACTTTATTTCAACCTGTTCACATCCACAGTGAACACTAGGGACAATGGGGTATCCCACCCGGCCTGACTTTACTATGAAAACCAGGCTCGTTTCTAAAGGAAACGGGACTACTTGTTACGGCCCTAAGCAAAACAGCCCAAATATTCCTATTTTGTGGTAGTTTTTATCCTGTATTCTTGATCACAGAAAGAAGGGACGTGTAGGAAGGCAGGAGAAAGTATCCAGGGATGTCAGCACTGGAGCTAATACACACCCACTATTTTGGCTGGGATCTTTATTTCTTTTCTTTTTATTAGAGTTTACTTTTTACAGTAGTTTTAGGGTCACAGCAATTTTGAGCAGAAGATACAGAGATTTCCCATTTAGCCCCAGTCCACCCACATGCATCTCCCATTTCAACATCCCCCATGTAGTGATGCATTTGTTACAACTGATGAGCCTACAATGACACATCTTATCACCCAGAGTCCATAATTTACACTATAGTTCACACTTGGTGTTGTACACCCTATGGGTTTGGACAAATTTATAAAATGTGTTCACCATTACAGTATCACATAGAATACTTTCCCTACTAAAAACCCCTGAAAATCCTCTCTGCTCCGTCTATTAATCCCTCTCTTTTGGGGTCTTTATTTCTAAAAGGGACCTTAGAGAAGATAGGTCAATGTCAGTCGCCCAGCCCTCGTTTCCTGAGACAGTATTTTCCTTATAAACTTTGCTTCCCACCTGCCCTAATCTCACTAGCCAAGATACATTCCTACAATGCTAGTGCCCAGAGGGAACTTGGAAATGAGTCCACACTCTTGTTTTTACAGATGAGGAAACAAAGGTGGGGCAGGGGGCAAGGGGGAGCTGGTGACAAGCCTGTGATCACACAGCCAGTCAGGGAGGAGACTGGGCTAGAACCTTGTCCCCCGGGAACCAATTTGAGAAAGATTCACTGCAAAGCGGAAAGTGGCTCTTTCCAACAGCAGTCCCTGCACTCAGATAGAGGAGCCAGCTTACATCTGTTTCAAATTCTTCGCCCATTTAGGTTGTTACATAATGTTGGGCAGAGCTCCCTGTGCTATACAGTAAGTCCTTGTTGGTTATCCATTTTAAATAGAGCAGTGTGTACAACAGAAACTAACACAACACTGTTAATCAACTATACTCCAATATAAAATACAAAGGTAAAAAAAAAAGTCTACCTGTGAGAGCGCACAACTAACAGTAAGAAATGAGTTCTCTTGTAAGAAAGCCTTTGTCTGAGGTCAGGATCTTACACTAAGTGAGGTCTGGAACGCTTGCACACAGCCGACCACTCAGTACCATCTCTGAAAACACCCATGTCCAAAACGAAGAAGCGGGAATCAAGTTACCTGAAACACACACAGGAGCCTCTAGGCTGTGCCTGTTAAGGCACTCGCAAATCTAATTTAACAATCTATGGAGACCTATTCATTTGGCGAAAGAAAATGGCTCTTGATCAAATAATGGGACTTACCACCAACTTCCAGACTTATTTTTTAAATGCCATTGTTTCTGAATAACAATTGGGCGGAAAGTAATGGGAAATGGTGTCATGTCATGGTAGAAGGACCACAGGTTTCTGATTGATGCCATGAAGGATTCCTAACCAGGACGGGAAAAAATCTAAAGTTCGAAGGAAGAGTGGAAAATTACTAAACACCAGGTACAGCATCAGGATAGATTAATGTCTCCAAATACATCAATTATTAACATCTGAATCATATCAGTGGTTCTTGTAATCACTCCTCCCTTCCCATCCCCCTGCCCCCCGCAGCCAGGCTCCAGCATCAGCAACCACAAAGCTGGCTGATGGTCCCTATTCCCGGTCCTCCTTTATGGCAAGTCAGGCGTCCTTTAGGACCAAACGTGGTGGAGAAAGTAAACAAGAGGCAAATCGCAGCGGAGTTCGGAAGGCTCTTTAATAGCAAGCGTATGGTAATTACATCGTTGGATGAGATCCTCACCCTCAGGGGAGAGGAAGGAGCAGGTGTGGACAGGCTTCAATTCTGCGTTTACACTGCTGAAGCAGCTCATGAAGGGCAACGGTTTTTGGCAACCCATTTCACAGTTTTGTAATTTACAAGAGAGTTCTTTGAAAGGAATATAAAGGCGAAGAAAGCAGAGACACCCTGCATGAAACATTTCTCACCTAAAAAACAAAATCCCCAAACCATTCCTTGCTTTTTCTTCTTATGTAGATACTAAACTTTGCTCTCTTACACAAATTAAGACTGGTTCACAGATAGTTTCAAGTTTTCCCTAGAACTGACGACTTACTTTCTCCTCTAAAAAGCTGGCATTTGTACGGAGTATTGCTCTGTATCTTATCTGCCTAGCTATCAGAAGGTACTTAAAGTAAAAAATGAATCTGAAGAAACAAAAAAGAAAAAAAAAAAACCAGGCAAAGGCAGTCTTACAAGGAACAGACTGTCAGCTCTCTCTGTGGTACTGAGTAACTTGAATACACAGTTCTCAGAAAATGAAATGTTTATTCGTATGTGGCCTGGTGCCTGCTTTTAACTACTTGGGCCTCTTCAGCCATACCGTGCTTTAAGTAGACTTTCTACAACATGAAATGCTCATAGGTCCTCTATTTTTGTAATCCAAATTTAAATGAAAATACCAAAGACAACACATTATTTAACAATTTGCCCAAGGAACACGAGCTATAGATATTTTACCATGGACACCACGTTGCCACGGATACCAGTGGCTACCGGCATTCTGGCAAGTCTGAGAATTATTCTGTATAAAATCTAAAAGACTTCAGCCTTTCATGCCATACCTGGTATCACCAAACCAAGATAACTGCTTGTGTCTTTATGGAAGAGGATTAGTTGTTAATGCAAAAAACCTTGAGGCTTCTCTGGTAATCTGAAGACAGCAATCAGGCAATGACGTCTCTTTGGAGTTAACACTCGCTAGAGGGAAGAGGGATCTGTGACCCACTTGAGTTTTAACTGTGCTCTTTTACAACCCGGAAGCGGAAGCGTGGTGGAGTAGGCGGGCTCTGCCCTCTGGCCAGCTGGGGCATTCCTGATCTGTAGCCTCATCTGCAGCTGACAGCGAGGTCAAGTTTGGTTCCCGTTCTGCCTGCCAGGTGACTGGAGCCCCCTGCAGATCTGTCAGCACTTTGGAAATACAGGCTTCTCTAGCAGCTGGTTGAGTGAGGAACAGAACCCCACCAGATTTGCAAGACACCCACTGTCTCCTTGGCTGGGGGGCATTTTTAAAGCCACAAAGCCACCCCGGACAGAGGCCTTGCCTCTCAACATGCAAGCAGCCCCTTTGAGGAAAGCAGGATCCTGGTGAGATAGCCAGGACGACAGTTCTCTTGTATTTTATATGATAACTGCCTCTTGCGCCTTTATATTGATTTAAAAAATCAGACCCTAACTCTCCCATTCTACCTCACTCATCTCCTCCTACCCCGGGTTAAGTCCTGCCTATTCCTATGTGTCTCGCAAACCAGGAGAGATAAGATCTGTTCATACCACAGCTTCCCAACTTGTACCTTTTAACATGAGGCAGATTCCTAAGATATAAATTCCAATGATGCTCTAGTATCACAGCTCTCCTAGGTCCATACACTTTGTGCTCTTACGAAACAGAAGCAATATTTAGACGTGTAATTGCGCTAGGGAAAGGTTTCTGCTCCCATGTGGAAACACAGTGACTACGAGAGGAGAGGGGTTTTCACTTAAGGACACTGGAAACCTCAATTCTGGCACCAGGACACAAGAAGAATTCCTAAATTAGAGACTTTTCACGTTCTAGGCATGGGGAAAAAAAAGCACTGTGTGTTGCCGGGAGCCTGGGAGACTTGAGTGGACACCGTAGTGTCCGTGGTGGTGGCAGGCATACTGTGGGGTCTCACCTCCCCCCAGAATCTGCTCTCCGACTCCCCGAAGTCTCCTCGGTATGATTATCAGGCAGGGAAAGTAACCAGGTAACCACCAGAAAAATGTCTCTGTGATTCACTCAAAGCTGGGACCAAGGTTTTGGAACGTTATCACAGGTGTGACTTCACAGCTAGCCCACAGTGATCAACAAGCAATCAACCATTCCCCTATTCACACACACACACACACACACACACACACACACAGTCACTTTCTCTGTTACTTCTCTTTCTCTCTACTGGATGACACGGCAACAAAGCACTCATCTCTCACGCTCTTCCAGCTTTTCTTCATGCGAATTCCCCGACTAAGTTAAGTTAAACTTACTCTACTTCCAAAGCCCCAGTCTGTCAGAGCACGAGGCAAATCCATACCTTCCACGGCACAGCAGCCAACTGGGACAAGTACTGATACGCTTTCCATATCTCCGGGGCCCCCCTTTACCCTCTCATCTGAGGACAGAATCTCATCAGCCCCTCAGCATCAGACCTGAGGGGGTTTCAACACGCACAGACTAACACAAACCTGTTCTAAGGTCATCCTGTGGCCAGGATCCTAAGGACAGCAAGATTCAAAATGCATTTGCTTCGCATTTCTCGAAAAGTTTCCTTCACGGTTGCTCTTCATACACACACACATAGTAAATAGTAAGGCAGTTAAGGAAGGACAGTGGTTCAAGCAGGAAGGGCCAACACCCCTTTCTTCAGGCGAGTTAAATGACCTGTCCAAGGGCACGTACATGGTCACTGGCAGAGTCAGGACTAAACCCGGGTCTCTCTCCTAACTCCTGGGTCTACGCTTCTCCTGTGGCACCACACTGCCTCTCGGTAGGTGTGTTTACGTGTTTGTGAGAGTCGGAACTCGGTCTAGCCAGGGAACCACTTCCATAATGAGAACCACAGGCTGCCTGCGTCCCTGAGCGGCCAGGTGAAGCTCTGCACTGAGCCAGTTCTGATGCCACCCACGACCCAAACAGAGAATCCACAGCGCAGGTGAGTGTGTACATGTGCGTGTGTGTCAGCATGCACTGGCTGGGATGTGCACAATCAGAGAAAACGAAGCTTTAGAGGAAACAATCCGATTCGCAACGCCCTCTGGGGTTTTGCCTTGAAAATAAGTAACACACAGCGATGTCCTTTCCTACCCCTGGGGCAGAACAAAGGCCAGATTTCTCCTCAGCCCACTGAATGGCTGAGTCTATCTCAGCTCAATTTTTATCGACAGAGAACATTCACATAATAACACCACAATGCATTTGGTCAAAGCCTAAACACTTTTTTCATAAAATACATTTTATATGTCCATTCCGTTTTCAAACATATGTAAATTTAGATTTTAAGCCTCTACGTACAAAATTCCAGTTTACCTCTGAATGGAGCAAGCCAGTCCAGCTTCTTCATTTCGGTGGCAGAAGTCATTCTTTCAGACTACAGTGTGAACACGGAGCTTTACAGACGTGGGCTCTACCTACGGGAGGCATAGCTCCCAATCACCTGTGCTCAGGTTCACAGCCAATCAGAACACAGGCAAGGGAGCAAAGCACGGAATCCGCTTGCTCCACTGGATAAAACCCCAAGGTTTGTTTTGTTAATAGGCTACTCCAAAGATAATTCATTTCACTTGAAGTTAACCTTTAATATGTTTTTCCAAGGAAAGAAAAAAACATGGGTACTGAAGCACGGATCGAAACCACGAAATTATTTTACCCGATGACTTAAAACTGTAGGACACCATTTTACCACGAGCAGCTGTGGTACCAGCTGTACTCCTCACGGCACCAATCAATTAAACAGAAAATGTTGAGATAATCAGGTTTACACCGACATGCCTGGAAGATATACAAGACTCCCGTAAACTCCGTGGCCTCTGCTGCTTTTTTTTTTTAATCTAAAACTTTGACAACCCAACAGGCATGTGTGTGCATGTTAAAAACAATTCCACCCCAGATGTTAAGTGTTGTAAAAGAGGCATTCTGCATCTTTTATTAGAACCAGAGATGCAGAAGGGTCTAAGCAAAATGAATGTTTTAAATAATTCCATGTTAGCATTGCAAAGAATTTCCCCCCTCAGTGTGTGTTGCTAAATGATGACAGCAGTGTTTCCAGTTATGACAGTAGTTGTTTCTGTGAGTTGTCTGAATATTTGATCATTAAAACTTCCCTTCTGAACCAAGCTAACCCACGATGAAAAGATTCCCACCTTCATACAACTTTAAAACTTCACTGCAGTTGGGTTCCTCAAAGCACTTGATTACAATTTTTAAATAAATTATACAGTGGGATCCTTTCTTGACTTTGTTTTGAAGAATAAAAGTCAGATTAAGAAAGTAAAGAAGGATTCCATCATATTTAAAAAAAATTTATCCTGGTTTATTTTCCTATTAAATTCATCTATGGCTTCAAAGTTTAAGTGGCACTTGGATTTGGGATGTTTTCATGATTTAACAAGTTGCCATCTTGTTATAAAGAGAAGGTAAATGTTTCATTTCATATGTGGGGTGGCTTATAAACATTTTAAAGAAATCAATAATTTATGTCACCCCATTTATATTCTCCACTATGAGACTTTAAAAGTGGCTTTGGAATCAGCATGTTTTAAAATAACTGAACAGGCAAATAATGTTTCTACCTAACCATGAACCAGCTGCTATATATCTAGGTAACTCAGTAATGGCAGAACACTTAAAGGCTTTTTTGCCTCTCTTACCCTCTTAACCCAAAACTAAGTAATTCTCCTTTTCTGCCCTTGTATTTGCACTTGTGCAGTTTAACGACTAGATATTAAAACTCATGCTTTATAAGCAAAACCTTCCATTTACATACACTTAAAAGGTACATAAAAAGTGCAGACTGCATTTCTTCTCTGCCATGCTTTCTCTCAATAATGTCCCCTGTGATGACTCGAAACAGATCCTTAATACATTCAGAGTTCTCTACTTTTGAGTCAGCAAATGTTAGTTCTCCAACATAAACTCAAGAGAGAACAGTCAGCCGCAAAATGGACTCTAAATTCAAAATGGCAAAGGCTACCGAGACAACTCCATTAGAGACCCACTGAAACGGGAGTAAAATTCCGGTCACTTCTGAGCAAAGCTCATCCCAGATATCGTGTGGTCGTTAAAAAGGTATTTCATTTTAATTTGGATGCCGGGAGTCAGACGTCCTGTTTCGAAGTGCTATTGCGAAATGCTAACCCAGGAGCTTGTGACCCCACCTCGGGTACCGCAGGGCCCACTCTCCTTCTCAGGTGGGAGCCCTTGGAAGTCTACTGCTGACTGACCCCCATTTGGGGGTGGTCCGCCTCTGGCTCCTCCTCTTCCACGTCCGCACTGTACTCTTCAAATGCGTCGTCCTCCGCATCCGGAAGCCCCAGTAACTACAGGGGAGAGAAGAGAAGCAGCTGTGAATGCCAAATGGCCCACAGGCAGGAAGACAACCAAAGGCGTCCGACCCAAGTTCAACAAAGGGGGCAAGAATAGACTGTGGAGAAAAGACAATCTACTCAACAAGTGGTGCTAGGAAAACTAGACAGCTCCACGTAAAAGAACGAGATTAGAACACTTCCTCAGACCATATACAAAAATAAACTCAAAATGGATTAAAGACCTAAATTTAAGACCAGAAACCATAAAACTCCTAGGAGAGAACACAGGACACGCTTTGACATAAATTGTAGCAATATTCTTTTGGATATGTCTCCTAAGGCAAAAGAAAGAAAAGCAAAAATAAACAAATGGGACCTAATGGAACTGAAAAGCTTTTTCACAGAAAAGGAAATCACTGACAAAATGAAAAGACAACCTAATGAACAGGAGAAATATTTTCAAATGATATGACTGATAAGGGGTTAATATCCAAAATATATAAACAACTCATACAACTCAATATCAAAAAAACAGCCCAATCAAAGAACAGGCAGAAGACCTGAATAGACATCTTTCCAAAGAAGAAATACAGATGGCCAACAGGCACATGAAAAGATGCTCAACATCACTAATATGAGAGAAATGCAAATCAAAACCACAATGAGATATCACCTCAAACTTCAGAATAGCTATTACCAAAAAGTCTACGAATAGTAAATGTTGGAGAGGGGGGAGGAGAAAAGGGAGCCCTCCTACACTGTTGGTGGGAATGTAAACTGGTGTAGCCACTATGGAAAACAGTGTGGAGGTTCCTCAAAAAATTAAAAACAGAACTTCCATATGACCCAGGAATTCTCCTGGGTATATATCTGAAGAAAACAAGAACACTAATTCAAAAAGATACATGTACCCCCAATGTTCATAGCAGCATTATTTATAATAGCCAAGATATGGAATTAAACTAAGTTTCCATCAACAGATGACTAGATAAAGAAGATGTGAGTTACACACCACACACACACACACACACACACACAGGATTATTATTCAGACATAAAAAGAATGAAATTCTGCCATTTGCAACAATATGGCTGGACCTAGAGAGTATTATGCTTAGTGAAATAAATCAGACAAAGACAAATACTCTGTTATTACTTATATGTGGAATCTAAAAAATAAAACAAATGAATGCATATAACAAAACAGAAAAAGACTCAGATATATAGAACAAACTCGTGGTGACCAGTGGGGAGAGGGAAGGAGGGAGGGGCAAAATAGGGGTAGGGGACTCAAAGATACAAACTACTATGTGTAAAATAAATAAGCAACAAGAATATATTGTACAGCACAGGGTAATATAGCCACTGTTTTGTAATAACTTTAAATGGAGTATAATCTATAAAAATACTGAATCACTGTTATACACTTGAAATTAATATAATATTGTAAATCAACTATACTTCAATAAAAAAATTTCAACAGCACTTAACAGGAATTAGCACAGTAGCTATGGATTTCTCATGGGAGTCAGCTACCTCTATAATTATTTTCATAAGCTTATTAGATGGAAGTGTCAATCGTACAATGGATTAGTGCCCAAAGGACTAGGTTTTACTGGAGAGCCTGGAGATTCTCTACTTTTAAGTATCATCCATGCATACACAAAGATACAATATCTATGCGCACACACACACTGGGCCGTCAGCAGTAGTACAATGAACAGTGCTGACTATCCCATCAAGATGTTAAAAATCTATTCTCTATGTCTTCTTCTCTAAAAATGCATGCTGCTATTATTCATAACACACATATAAAAATATAGAGACTACTGAAATGTTCAACAAAACGGTTAAATAAATTATGGTGCATCCATAAAATGGAATCTTATATATCCACTTAAAACAGTATTTTTGAGCTTAATGATATAAAAAATGTGCTCATGTGTGTAAAAAGAACATGATGAAAATTGCATTTTCATTATGATACAAATTTTTTTTAAAGTATACACAAATGCATAGAAAAAAAGACTTCAATGAAATAAATATATCCAAAATTTAAGAGTACTTTTTTAGGCAATGTGATTATGGGTATATTTTTTCCTTTTTATCTTTTTGTATTTTCCAAATGCTCTATAATTATCATCAGGGAAATTCACAATAAATACACAGTAAACGTTTTCTTAAAACACCGGCTGGTCCTGGGTTAGAAACCGTGAGTGCCCTTTGCTGGGCCTGATCAATATGGACGAACGCTCTGGTGCTGGCAGGAAGCCATGGCTGCAGGCATCTTGCTTGGCCTTGTCTGCCATCACGGGGATGCCGACCCACAGCTCTTTGATGAACCTTTCTCACGTGGTAGCCCCTTGGTTGACCATTTTCAGGCAACTTCACTGAATGGCCCTATGATCCAAACACTAACTGCATTAGGACAAAGTGAGATGGACCATTCCATTTACTCTGCATTGCTTCCCAGGGCCCTGCCACCCACCCCACTTTCCAATCCCTCCCAAAGGCTTACAGGAGGAAAGGGTAAGCAGAGTCCTGATCAAAGTAACACCTTTACTCTTAAGTTCTCAGACCACAACTCTTGCAGGTCTCAGAGAGCCCTCTGAACACTCTCTGAAAATCATCTCTGAAAATCATCTGCCAGGCATTATGGGTCATATGATGCACGTGGCCTGCCAAGGCACTACGGCCAACTGCAGGCACGTGCCTTCCCCTTAGAGCTCAGGGCTACAGCTGTCTCAGAGACACTGCTGACTGGGGGGAGGGGTGGGAGGGGCGCATCTCAGCTTGTTCGCACAGTCTGCACCAATCACGTAGTCTGCACCAATCTCGTGTGTGCTGGGGAGAAGGGAAAAGCCCCTTTCCCCTACTACTGTCTCCCTTCCATATCTTACTGGGTGGAATAAAAGGTAAAGTTTGCCTCTAAAGAGGGAAAAAAATGGCTGGTTACAATGAACACAGATGACTAATGGTGTTCAAGTTTATTTCAAGAGCTGCTAGATGACACAGCAAGGTGAAAGTATCAAAAGAGTGGTAACATAAACAGTTGATAAAATATAAATATTTTTGCCACTACCAAGAACTCCAGAATCACCTAAATGCCAAAAGAAGATGCATTATTTCAATAATAAATATAACTCCTCATTGTACAGAAGGGATGCTCCTTAAAAGAGGAATGGTCAATGGGTTCCTTCTCAGTTAACAAATCTGACTGGATGCCTGGAGCCTTGGGTTCAGGAGGATTCTGAGGCTCAGTGGGAAAGATCCTGGTCAGTTAGCAATGGCTGTCGTGAGTACAGGGGGCGCGGTTGAGGTATGCATCCACATATTTGCCATCTTGTCCTAAAGTGACACGCCACTGATTATTCTTTTTCATAATACGTTTAGATAATTCACATGGACTCAAACTGTAGGTACCCCTTAACACCCACCCTCTCCTCAGCTTAGGGTGGCTTGGTAGAAGAGGTTCCAGCAAGCCAAGCATGAAACCCTTCCCCTCTCTCCTCTGCCTAGCTCTGTACCTTACCTTGATGTGAATCCAAAGCACATAGTTCTAGGTCTGTAGCATCAGCCACATGGGAAGCCCTTCCCTTTGGCAGGAAATCCTCAGATGCTAATTTGAGAGCTGCTCTCCCCCTGTCCTTAAAGGAGGGAGAGAGAAGAGAAGCAGCTCTCAATGGCTGTCAGGACGTTTAAGGCACCTTAGCAGAGTATCTGAAGATTTGTTGAGAGGCTGTGTGGAAAAGGCACTGGACCTCGCGTCTGGAAGCCAGGGCTCTAGCTGGGGACCACTGCCTTTGCTGAGCCTCGGTGTCCTTCTCTGTAAAGTGGGAACCATGACATCTGCTCTACTCCAGAGAAACGATGGAGATTCAGTGAGAAAGTGAATGTGGCCATGGTCTGCAAACTGTAGAGTCTTATGTGAATTATCTAATTACATTATATTATCTTGCTTCTCATCTTAAAGCACAGCCAGTTCAATTATTTAAGGGGAGTTACTGCTGCATCAGTAGACTGTCTCCAGACCCTGCTTCTTCCTCTTGCTTCTGCTGGGCTTGCTTCTGGACTGCCTCATTGTTAATTAGTACTGTAGGAAGTGGGAAGAGAACTAAGAAACTCAATTCTATCAGCCTCTGCATTAGATTCTCAGGCTTACATTCCATGGAACCAACCAATTTTGTCACACTATGGATTCAATGATAATAGTTTATATCGGTTAAGTTACTAACTGCTAGGCACTGTATAAGCAGCTTTTCTGTATATTAATTCCTTTGGTCCTCATAATAACCCTATGGGGTAGGTACTATTATCTCCCTTTCACAAAGAAGATCTGAAGATGTTGAGTAAATTTGCTCAGAGTTGCCCAGTAGGAATCAGAGCAGGATTCAAACACAGGCCAGCAGGTTGTAGACATTACACACCTAACCGCCAGGCTACCTGGGAGATATCCTTCCAGCTGTCCATGCTGCTCCTATAGCTGGAGCCTTCAATGTTTTCTACTCAGTAATACACTTTAAAAAATTCAATATGCAACGTTAATATCAACATTTATGAGTATGTACAATTTGGAAGCATGAGGAGGAAAAGAGAAAAAGCACAAGAGCTAGAATTTGCCTGGGATTCCAAAGGACATCATACAGATATGTAATAATCTAGCATTCCCACCTCTGTCTCCATTCTCATTTATGGTAGGTAAGTCTAACTTCTGGGTTACCAGAGGCAGAGGTGAGGGGAGGGAAAATTGGCTGAAGGCAGTCAAAAAAGTACTAACTTCCAGTTATAACTTAAATAAGTACTAGGGATATAATTTACATCATGATAAATATAATTAACATTGCTGTATGCTGTATAAGCAAGTTGTTAAGAGGGGCTTCCCTGGTGGCGCAGTGCTTAAGAATCTGCCTGCCAATGCAAGGGCCATAGGTTCGAGCCCTGGTCCAGGAAGATCCCACATGCCACGGAGCAACTAAGCCTGTGCGCCACAACTACTGAGCCCGTGAGCCACAACTACTGAGCCCACATGCCACAACTACTGAAGCCCAGGTGCCTAGAGCCCGTGCTCTGCAACAAGAGAAGCCATCACGATAAGAAGCTTGCGTACTGCAACGAAGAGTAGCCCCTGCTCACCACAACTAGAGAAAGCCTGCGTATAGCAACAAAGACCCAATGCAGCCAAAAAAAAAAAAAAAAAAGTTGTTAAGAGAGTAAATCCCAAGAGTTCTCATCACAAGGAAAAAAAGGTGTTTTTTTCCTATTTCTTTAATTGTTTATCTATATAAGACCATGGATATTCACTAAACTTACTGTGATCATCATTTCATGATGTATGTTAGTCAAATCATTATGCTGTATGCCATAAACTTATACAGTGCTGTATGTCAATTATATCGCAATAAAACTGGAGGGGAAAAAAAAGAATAGATTGAATAGCCAGACTGGGAAAAAAATTTAATTTCTGGATCCAAATTTTTAACAGTCAAGAATTCATATCAGAAACAGGACTATAAACAGACTGGGAAGAATCCTGAGTCCTTGCTTTTACTGCACTCACACACTCTTATAAGGGAAAGGAGACAGGCCAAGAAACCCTGTCAAGTATATTTAAATTGCTCCTGATAGAGTCATTCATTCCTACTTCAGTAAATTTTTTTTTCAGTTGACGGGAAAAAATCTTTATGATCACTCTGGACAATAGCGTTGGCACTCCCAGGGTCTTGCTTCTTCAGAACAGTCTCTGATCACATAAGAACTACTGGAGCCCACCCATCCTAACAGGGTTGTACCTGGTGGGTAGAGATGCCAACCCTTGAGGATTAAAGCTCTTCAGACCCAAGAGAGTATCAGTTTTCTGTAGGACTAACTCCAGGTCTTTTTGAAAGTGTTATAAACTAGTTGAGGCTCTATTCAGTTGGCACTTAGCATCTGCTGTCTCTCACTCAAACACTTGCGCTAGAGTGTCGTTTTTTTAAAAAATCTTTTTTTAAAATTAATTAATTAATTAATTAATGGCTGTGTTGGGTCTTCGTTTCTGTGCGAGGGCTTTCTCTAGTTGCGGCGAGCGGGGGCCACTCTTCATCGCGGTGCGCGGGCCTCTCACTATCGCGGCCTCTCTTGTTGCGGAGCACAGGCTCCAGACGCGCAGGCTCAGTAGTTGTGGCTCACGGACCTAGTTGCTCCGCGGCATGTGGGGTCTTCCCAGACCAGATCTCGAACCCGTGTCCCCTGCATTGGCAGGCAGATTCTCAACCACTGCGCCATCAGGGAAACCCTAGAGTGTCTTTATAAAAGAAGGGGAGATAGTATCTAGGCCCTAGAGAGCACAGGCAACCAGCTAGGCCTTCGGGGCTTCCATTAAGTGCCCTGTGGCTTTAGAGGTTCCTGTAAGCTCCTTCCAGAGGATTCTTTTGAAGTAGCATTTCCCACACTTTGCTGTGTATATGACTCACCCAGGATCTACCTAAAATATAGATTCTGAGTCAGTGGGTCTCAGGTGGGATCTGAGATTCTGCTTTCCTAACAAGCTCCCTGGTGACGGGGATACTGCTGGTCCAGAAACCACGCTCTGAGTATTGAGACCCTAAAGCATTTGGGGAATTTGTCACGATTTATCTTAATGATCCATGATGCTGGTGGTACCAAGAAACCTCTGATGGGATCCTGGTCAGTCTGTCTTTTTGATAATAAAGAAAGAAAAAGGTTGGGGGGGGGGGGGGTAGGTGGCAAGACTGATGTAAGACCCAAATGGGCAAGAGTAATAGGTACCCTCTTATTTTAGGGGCTATCGCACGTTCTACAAAAGACAAGGGTTTGAATGTTCACCATATGAGCAAAAAACAAATGCCATGATAAACTTAAATTGTCAACATTCAATGTGTGTGTGTGTGGTTTTGTTTTGGTTTTTTTTGGATGTAGTGGGTTGTTTTTTTTGTTTTCTTATTAATATTTTTTTACTGAAGTATAGTTTATTTACAATTTTGTGTTAATTCAATGTGTTTTTATTAAAACCCACACTTGTGCATAATCTTTCCTACCAGACTTTCTGACCAACTGGGGCAGCTTCCCACAAGTGGATTCTCTCTCTTCTTCCAGACTCTTGACCAGACTAGAAGAGTAGAAGCAAGAATTGAACTTTTTCTGGGACACAAAGGGTTTTCCTGTGGGGTATAATCCCTGGCTCTCCAGCCACTAGTGGCAAAAAAAAAAACAACAACCAATCTTGCTCATGCCAGTAAGACTTAATTAAAGGAATTCTTCTGGTGGAAGGATCTCTGTTTCTCAAGAGAAAAAAACGTGGAGTCATACAGCAACCCCAGGCAGGGGACCAGGGTCAATCAGAGTGAGAAAACCTAGGGAAGCACAGGCTCTCACTCCAGGTAGGGCCATCAAAGCAACAATGAGAACCTGCTGTATAGCACAGGGAACTCTACTTCACTTCGCTGTACAGTGGAAAATAACACAACATTGTAAAACAACTGTACCCCAATTAAAAAAAAAAAAAAACACATCAACCAAAACAGCACAGAAAATCATCACAGCAACAGATGCCTCATGACCCTAATGTCCACAGTGCTAGTAAGAGGAGAATACTCCAGAAGAATAGAGTAAAGCTTTGAGAGAACTGAAAGGTAAAGATTAGTTTTGGTTTTGCAGCTAACTTGGAAATGGTAAGTTCTCTCTTCTTTTGTGAACTGTTTTCTAGTGGGGGGGTGGAGGGGAGGAAGGACTGTTAATCATCACTAAATAAAAGATATAAAAACATGGAGGAAAAAAATGACTGGCATGGCCAGCATTATTTAGACCCATAACCACTATTTCATTATCTAACTCAATCATGTGATGGCTGGCAACTGTCAATCCAGGGCCACTTAAACAAAAAAAAAGTAGGACTCCAACGATTCTCCAATTCGCATTGATCAAGCCTAGTGACAGGTGTCTCCGAAGCCATTACTGGTGCCAGGACATGGATAAACCCTCCTGCTCACAGATGGCAATGACAGCACTGTCATTTGCACACATGTACCATTTGGATATGACATTGCAGCAGGAAGGAAAAAAAAAAACTAGGTAGAAGCTAGGCAGCCCCTGGAGTGGAGCAGAATATAGGTCAGTCCAGGAAGGAAGCTGTCCCACTGCATCCACGGAGCCACATATCCACCCAATAAGCATTTCCTAACAGCAGTTAGGAGCTGGAAATTGAAACAAACCTCAGTGGGGTGGCTGGGCTTTGATAGCCCTCTGTGTTCTGATTTTGAAGCTCCCCATGCATCCACGAGGCAGAGAAACATGTATGACCCCCATTTTAAAGATGGGGGCACAAAGGCTGAACAACACGGGCTGGGAGCCGGCCAGGCCGGGGCTAAGCCACCTTGCCCCACCCAGGGACATCTCTAAGGTTCTCTGGGCTATGGGGCCAAGATGGGCCCTTCTGGTCTTTCTTCTTGGCCGGCCCTCCTCCTGCTCCAACACTGTCCAGATCTCGCCCTTTCAAGCCCCCTTCCTGGCGAAGCCACTGCCAGCACTTTGTTCCTCGATGAGCCCACTCACATCTGATATTCCCAGTCCTTCTGACACATAGTAGATAAGGCAGTTTTTTAAAAAAAGAACACAACATAGTTCCTGATTATACATGTTTTCTGTGACATCATGGAAAATTTAGAAAATCCAGAAGAGAAAATAAATATCACCCATAACCCTGTCACCAGAGGCTCTTTGGTCATATGTCCCTCTGGGGGACAGGAGCATCCATTTGTCCCCCTTGTAGCACTAGCCTCAAACCCACTGAGTTGTACGGATCAGGTACTGAATGGATGGTTATTATTTTGCCAAAACCAGTGTCGATAAACTTTTGGCAATAATACCCCAACACTGCCCCCTTAAAATCTCTTATCTTAGCCAGATGCTTCTGTTAAGCGTGTGTTGAAATCACTTAGCAAATTGTTTACTTCCTCCATCAAAAACCTAAGGGTCCTACGAAAGCTTTCATTACTGAGCTCACTTCTCAACAGTATTTTGCCAAGTGTCCCCATCCCGTGCGTGTCAATGCCAGCATTTACTCAGTGCTTATCCTCTGTGCCTTGCGCTGCACTAAGTCCCCAACAAGAATCGTGTCATTTAATCTTCATAGCAATCCTAAGGTAACTATCATCATTTGTTTCCTACTTTTACAAATGAAAAAACTGAGAAACAGCAAGGTCAAGTAACTTGCCTGAGGTCACACAGCCAGCAAGTGACAGAACTGGGATTTGAATCCAGGCAGCCTGCCCCCAGAGCTTGGGTTCCTCATCACTGTAGTAACCTGATTCTGCCTAACTAGGTAAAGGGACCACAACCAACACCCTGCGGTCGGTGCACACTCACTGACATCCTCTCAGGAAACACTTCCCCAGAGAACCAGCAGATCGGATCAAGCAGAGCAGGGAATGGAACTCCTTTGCACTGTATCTAGCAGAGTGTCTAGACCAAAATAAATGCTCAATTTTGTAACCTGGAGTTTCCCTGTACGTTTTTGTGGTTCTGTCTCCTACCAGAAAGCCAGCTCCTTGAGCGCAAGGGCTAGGCACCCTGCCCTGCCTCTTATTCTCCAAAGCGGTGCTTTGGCAAATAGCAGATGATCATACATTTTGTTGATCATGTGATGAAGGGATAGAGAAAAAAGAGGAGGAGTAACATGGTGAATAAGAAAAAGAACAATTATTTTTTTCTTGTCAAATCAAATAACAGATTTCTTTGGTAGGGCATGGACTTTGTGATATTGATTATTTCAGTGCGGGGAAGGCAAACAGAAAGGGCGGGGGGAAGGCAAACAGAAAGGGGAGGAAAAGCACACAGTCTACAAAATTGGAATGTCCAAAGGTAGAGAGTGCTACTGTGGCATGCTGAGCCTTGCAGGCAGGATCGCTGAGGATGGCCAGAAGATGACTCCATTCTTTGGCCCATGCAGGCAGGCACGCGTGGGCTTCAGCAAAGTTAATTGACCCTGCTTGACTGATGCCCCAAAAGGCCGCAGAAGGCTGTCAACAGAAAGGTCCTTATCTTTCTGGAGAGATTACACAGCATAGGGGCTGGCAATGGGCTGGCCAAGGTAAAACAAGAATTCCAAGCCATGAATGAGGCTGTTCTAAGATGAAGGTAAAAATATTCCTTCTGTGGTTTCCCCAACTATAAACAAAAAGGAGCTACACAGATTGATCAGATTATCCAAAATTTTCAGGGAATGAGGTGCTCAAGCTTACCTGCGTGATAACCTTGTAGCATCTGGGTATGTGTTACTTCAACAAACACTTTCAGCTACAACAGCAGTAAGACCCTTTCCTGGGTCTTATTTCTAAATCCGAAGCTCCTTTATATAAAACAGATAAATACCAGTGGGAAGAAATGCACTCTTCAGTGGAGAGGGAGAGGGTAAAAGCTTCCCCACCGATCTCCAGCAGTCCTTCACCTGGGTCTGTAACACTCCCTCTCATCCCATCTGGGGCACATCCTGACTGAGAGAAACCCAAAGCTTGTGTGCATTTCACCCTCACTAGTTCTGAGGAGGCCTCCAGCCTCTCCCGCAGGCAAAAAGACCCAGCCAGAGTGCCCAGCACGCAAAAGCTTCCCCACCAAAGGGGGCGCCGTGCCAGGTAAAGGCCCCACCTTGGGAGCATCATCCCTGCCCACTGTGGCGGAAGGCTCTGCTTTAGAAATGAACTCTGGAAGCCCAACAGCGTTAAATGAAATCTGTGTGTCTCCATGACACAAAGCAGCTTGATCTGAAAGAAAGTATTCAACCAAGTCAATCGCTTTTAGCTATGCATCTGGATTTTTTGGACTGCAGTTTTTTCCATTTACATGTGGCGGCCTGGTTGCTGAAATACAGCCACAGACTTGGTAAAGCAAGGTGGCAAAAGAAGTCCTGGTGGGAGCTCACCTTCTGCAGTTAAGCCCATTCTGCAGGTAGTCTGTTGCTTGCCCCCACAGATGACAGCCACATACAGAGAATCAGGTGGCAGGCTAATAAGGGGAACCCCCCTGAGGAAACCAGCTGCACAGTGACTATCATTTGCTAATTAGATAGTCTGGGGGGGGGTTAAGATTTGAGGGAACCAATTTTTAAAAAAAAATTTTGCTTGCCTTGATATCTCTAGTTGGATGTCTAACAGGTATTTCAAACACTGACACGTCTATAACCGAGCTCTTGATAGACTCACCCCTAAACTTTCCTCCTGCAGCCTCATCCATCTCAGTCAAGGAACACCATTCCCTTCACTGAGTAGATGAGGACCTCTGGAGTCATCCATGTCTTCTTTTTCCCACACCACACTTCCAACCCATCAGCAAGTCCGGTTGGGTCTACTTTCAAGGTATCTCCAGAATCCGGCCCCTTTCTTCCACCTTCACTGTGACCATCCTGGTCCAAGACGGATGGCCTCACCTGGATGAAAGCAACAGCCTCCTCACTGGGCTCCCTGCTCCCACCCCCACCTCACAGCCTGTTCTCTACTCAGCAGATCCCTCTTGTGCTTAAACCCCTCCAGCGGCTCCCCAGCACACGGGAGTACAAGCCCAAGTCCTTCTGTGACCTGCAAGCCCCTGAGGTTCCTCGGATTCATCTCGATGTTCCTCCCCTCCCCCCCAACTCAGGCCATACCAGCCCCTCCTTGTTCTCTGAACACTAGTTTTCTCTCCCTCTGTGGTCGTATTTGCTGTTCTCTCTACTTGGAAAGCTCTTCCTGTAGCTCTCCTCATGGCTCACATCTCACCTCAAGTTTTACTCACATTACCTTCTCAGTGAAGCCTTCCCTGCTCCCCTAGTCAAAACTGTCAGTGCCTCTGACACTTCTCACCCCGTTTCCCTGACTCATGTTTTTTTCTCCTCAGCACTTGTCACTAACACATTATGTGTTGTACTCATTTATCTTATGTTGTACTTATTTGTCTTATCTCTCTGCCACTAGAATACAAGCTCTGTGAGGTCTAAGATTTTCATCTGTCTGGTTCAACTGCTAGGAACAGAGCAGTAAAGAGTGCCAAGTGCCTACTGGGTACTCAGTAAATACATCTTGAATGAGTGGAAGTGGGATAGACCAGTATCTTTAAGTCAAAAATCTATTTTGAATAAGCCAAACAGGCTTAGAAAATTAACAAACAACAACAACAAAAAGAAATGGTTGGACAAATGATACAAATCAGATAAAGTGACGAAAGCCACTTGAAATTCCACTTTTTATAATGATGGACTAAGTGATAGTGATCAGGACAAACTCCTGCAAAGAGACCTAAAAAATCTAGATTCAATATGAAAAATGCCTTCTTAAATATCTTGAGAATTAGCACCCAGAGGGGTAAACCTATCATAAAAAGCTGCTTTTGTCCTAAGGACATCTGCTGACCTGGAAGAAACTTCTACTGCATCCTTGGCCTACTCTAAGAGCTAGGGAGACCAAAGTCAAACCCAGGGCCTTTCAAAGGAGCAAACTGTTATAAACCATTGTCACTTTAGGCTAGGACCCCTATGCTATGGTCTGAGTATTTGTGTTCCCCCCTCCAAATTCATATGTTGAAATCCCGACCTTCGAGGTGATGGTATTAGAAGGTGGGCCCTATGAGAGGTGATTAGGTCATGAAGCTAGAGCCCTCATAAATGGCCTAGTGCCCTTATAAAAGAGGCCCTGGGGCTCTCTCTGTCTCCTTCCACCATGTGAAGTTCAAGTGAAAAGATGGCCATCTGTCTAGGAAGTGGGCCTTCACTAGATACCAGATCTGCTGGCACTCTAATCTCAGACTTCCAGCCTCTAGAACAATGAGAAATAAATTTTTGTTTATAAGCCACCTAGTCTATGGTATTTTGTAATATCAGCCTGAACAGACTGAGGCTGCTCTCGGAACAAGGATGAACCAGAATAAACCAGGCCTGCAACCTGACTGGCCATCACCTGGAGAGTTCCAAGAACCACAGGTCTCAACCTGATTGAGGGTGGTCTCTGACTGACAGGGCCCCTCCAGCCCTGGCAGAAGCAAATAAAAATCCTCTCTGGAGGAAAGTACCATCATCTTAGGCCTCAACATACCCCTATACATAAATTTTCAAATACAAATATTCAAGCACGCAGAGATAATCCAACATGCAAAGAAACAAGATACCAGGACGGGGAACCAGTGGTAACAAAAGCTGACAAAACGGACTCCCAAACCTTGAAATACTGGAATATCTGACAGTCTCTTATGCAGCCAAGCCTACCATGTTCAGAGAAACAGAAGACAAGTTTGAAAATTCCAGGAAAGAAGTAGATACTACTTTAAAAGATTTGAAAAAAGAAAAAAAAAAAAAAAAAGAAAGAAATCCTAGAGCAAATAACACTGAGCATGTAGAGTATTTATGGTGGGCAGGGAATTGAACTTGGGGCAAATGTCACGTAATCTGACTTTCTCTTCCAATAAAAATAAAGAGAGAAGCAGTCTTCAAATTAGGGGTGAGTATTCATTTTACATGTTTTTCAGCTATAATGAAACAAACTGTCAGCTAACCACAGACATACAGGTTCCTAAATCCTAAGGGGGTTGGGGGAAAGCAAGCTCTCTATAAGAGACTTCATAAAAAGAGAAAAGAACAGAACAACTATCCAATTTCCTCCTTCTCTATATCCATCAACATGGAGGTACATCCTTTATATAGCCTTCTGGCAATTTCCTATCATAAGAGAACCTCCATAGCACTTCCAAGCATTCTGGTTTTAAGTCTACTGGATGAGAACCAGAATACTCAGTGGTCTCATAAAGGCTCTGTTTGCTTCCCACCCAATCAGAGATTCTTAACTCAAGTGATGCTAGAAATAACCATCATCCCTGCAACAAACAGCTGTGTCGCATCCCGTTTCCCCCTCCCTCTCCGCCCTCAGCCTCCCTCCACTAGCTGCTATCTTTAAGCCACAGGGCAGACAAGAGAAAAACAATTAGTCACCCCAGGTTTTGCCCACTTTCCCCACAATCCATGTCATTCAAAGCACAATCACTGGAGACAACAAGATGGCTTTAGAAGCCAAGCAGGCACCTACAGGTCTGAAAGACTTGAAGACTTTTTCCAAGACTTCATGGAGCGTCTTCTTGCCGCAGGAGGAGATATAATCCTGTGCTAGCTGCAAAAAAGGCAGGCAGTCCTCGCTCTCACTCCACACGTGCTACATGCCCGCCGGCAAGGGAAAGGAGAAAACAAAGACACACAGTTATTATACTCAGTTTGAAATAAACAAAGCCAAGAAGATTTTTTTTTCTTTAATTACGTGAATTCGAAGAAGGCCTCCATTCCAGAGTAAAATCCATAGAGTCATCCTTGATTTGTTTGCACTGAAGGAGATCAGAAAATGCATACCCTGCAGAAAACCCCCACGCTTCTGGTCCATAATCTCACCTGCTCAATTTTCCATCAGATCTGCTCATACGCAGTAAAAGCGGCATTGGGATCAATATTCCCCCACCCATGATTTCCACCGCCCCCCTTCTGGTGCCAGCTACGGGGGGTTTTAAAACAGGAGGAAGGAGAAACCGAGAGCCTGTGTAATCCTTACCTTTGCCTTCAGCACTGGCTGAAGGATTAATTAGGCATGGTTTGTAACTGCTTACTTCGAGATATTCTTTACCCAGATTAGCCTGTGATGATAAATTTACTTCAAGATGAAATGAATTCAGGAGAACACACAGAAAAGTCATCACTAAGTCACCAGGAAACAAAGGCTTTCTGAAAGCTCACCTTCCCTTAAAATGCTTTAAGAGGGCATCGTCGTACCCAAGCAACACTTTGCAATGTTAACACGCGCCAAGAGGAGACTGATTTAGGTTTTATTTTTTCTTAGGGCTAGACAAGTGGGGTATTTTTTCCCCAAATGAGGATATCCATTTTAGCACATCTTTAAGACTAGGCTAGTTTCTCCCATAAATGTTCAAGGATCTGGAATAAGTTCAAGAAACAGGCTTGAGAGATGTAGATGCAGAAGGCCCCTGCATATCTGAGCAATGGAGGGGGCACTGAGCTACCAGGATGACATCGGGGTATCAGTCAGGTACCAAGAATCACTGTTTAGAGGGGCCTGAGCAATGACAGCTCAACGTTGGTGAAAGAAGTGTAGAGGAGAGGAAGATATTTGGCAGATGAGAGCAAGGAGTAGGGACTAGGCAGCAAGAGACAAGATCAATTTGGAGAAATGGTCCATGTCAAGCACTTGCCCCCTCCTATTAATACAAATGATTAGAGCATCACCCCAGAAAGTCATATGCCCAACACTCAATAAACATATTTCACTTACTTCTCTCACTGCAGGATCTCCAGGAACTAGAAAGAACTTAAAACACTTCTCAGATCCAAGAGAGAATAACAAGGTGCTAATATGCCATCTTTACCACCCAATTATCTGTGTTTCATAGATATGAAGGTCCATTTCCGACACGTGCTGCTCTAATTCCAGCAGACTTCTAGAGTAGCTATCGCCTTGACCTAATAAAGATAACTTCTAGCTTCTCCAACCTTAGAGAATAGCTCAAACACGATTCCCTATTAATTAGAGGCCCTTAAAGTTGTTGAGCCTCTGAAATGCCATTTATATAATAGTCTCTTGCATTGTACAAAAACATAATAGTACAAAGCGCTTTTATATCCGTTACTGCACTTGATTCTTAATTAGTGGGGATTCTGCAAGACCAATAATAAAGTCCCACTTTATATAAGTTCAGCTCAGCACCCATTTTCAAACTCAAATTTTAAAAAGTTCAAGCATATTTCAAATTCTTATCCAAGTTAGAGATGGGGTTAACACCTAGCATCACACGATGGAAAATTTTAAGCCTGCCCTCCCTAGACTTGTTGTGAAGGTTAGAGAAAAAGTAAAATGTTTATTTAGTGCCTGGCACAGTGCCTGGCTGGCAAATAGTAGATATTCAATAAATGGTGGATGTAAGTCGCCTATGTCCCCTTTTGCATCTGCAGGAGGATTGGGGGGAGGGGTTTCCATCTGCCACAAGGCTAAATCAGACACCCTATGTGACTTCACTAAGAACGCTATCCAAGGCAACTTGGGATATAGTTCATTCAGAAGCATGTGTATCTATGAAAACCTTGCATGGCTATTTTTTAACTACATGTTTTAAAAAAAGTACTTCAAATTACGAAGTAAACTAAGGAAAGTATATCACTCAAACAATAACAGAATCACAGAGTATCCACCACTGCTTGGTAATCAGTTTATTCAGTTTGAGTGTTTCTAGGGCATCTATAGCCTCATGAGGAGATTATTCATGCCACAATTTTCATTACTCCACTTTTGGAGTTGTTGATTTACGAACATATTGGAGAAGAAAGACTTAACACCTGCCAAAGGGCCTTATGTCCAGTGTGCCTAAATCTCCTTCCCGTGGCTCTCTAACTCATCCTGAATTCCCAGTAGTGTTGGTTTTGCGGCTTAAAAAAGAGTTTTAACTGAAGCCCTGCCCAAATGATAACGTGAGGGAGCAGGGGATTTGGAATAAGACAGGCCCAGGTGTCCACGGCCGCTTAAAAGACATCACTTGCTAAACGTTAATTGTTTCACGTCCACTGTATCTCATAATAAAAGGTATTCAGTTTTATTCATTGAAACTGTCCCCTTCTAAAATTAATCAAGACAGTCGGCATACAAGATAAGATGAACTGAAAATTAAGTCTGCAGTTGAGAACATAAAGACAAAGGGGAAACAACAGAAGAAGAAGAATGTAAAACCAAGTGAGATTAGGACCAACAGTGCCGGTAGACAAGCCTGGCACTTGCCACGGATGGGGCACAGATTTGCCTCCACTGCTTTCCAGAGGCCTATGCTGTGCAAAGAAAGACATGCCATCAGTGCCCCGAGGCAGTGCCCACATTTAAAACAGACCAGCTCTTCAGAACTAACAGGAAAGGGACTAGGGACAGGAGGGTTACCTCTTAGGAAAATAGAGAGGCCCATTCCAAAACCAAGGGAAGGCAGAGAGAGCAATGCGGTGGCTGGGCTGAAGCTACTGAGAGCAGGATCTGGGGTCTAGTCTTGTACAAAGACAAATGGGCACTTGAAGACCCACAGTCCTGCACCACAGGGCGTGGCTACAAGGCCTTGGACTTGGAAAATATCAAGCATATGTAACCAAACACCCACTTTGGCCACGAAAAAACTATAGCAGGGAGTCAGAGAACCTATGGCTTTGAACAATGTCATTCCCTGGCAAATATAAATCTGAGGACAGAATGTACTGAATTTCCAATAGGGTAGTTAGAGCCGAGGCAGATCGCAGACCTGGACTATTATAATAGGGGAAATGCCAAGAAAAGGCTTCGCAGAGGAGGGGAAAGCGGTGGTTCTTAAGCTTTAGCTTGCATCACAATCACCTGGAGGCTTATTAAAACACAATTGTTGGGTCTCACCCCAGAGTTTCTGATGGGGGATGGGGCTGAGAATTTGCATTTCCAACAAGTTCCCAGGTAATGCTTCTGCTGCTGGTTCTGGGACCGCAATCTGAGAACGAGAACCAGAATGGAACTTTGACTAACTACATATTTGAGGGTGGGCGTTACATCAAAAAAAATCTAAATGTCATTACTGACTAAAACCACCTCGAATTTTCAGGATGGCATGGGTTGCAGTGAAGTGGCCCACCTCGTACCTACCTTGAGCAGCCTATAGATTCCTGCTCATTTAGAGTTGAAAATCCCCAGTGAGAACTCTGGTTTCAGCACACACCATCTGCGGCCGTTCTTTCTGTTACTAAGTTGGGTCAGAGTTTATTATCAAAGCTCACCCAGCTTAAGACATTATAACAATGTCATCTGCAAACAGGAAAATGAGCGCCTTTCTGTTTTCTGTAGTATAGATGAGAACATCCAGCTTACCCCAAAATGGAATTAGATCATCGAGGTAATTCAATCCCACAAACATCTTATTGATAATCTGTGTGCTCCTACTGTTCTACCACTTGTGGGGATGGCGCTTGACTTCCTGGTGCTTAGGCAGAGCTGGGGGTGGCAGGGGAGCTAAGAACACGCCCGTTGTCCTCCCAGGACTCAGTTATCTGTGTCAAAGGGCCATTGCCAAGGGCCTCACTCTCACTGCATGGGTTTTCTGCTGTCAGCAGTACTGGGGAGTGCATTTCAAGTTGGTGCAGCTTAACACAAAACTGACTGCTCTCCACAGAAGAGATGGTATAAGAGGGTAAGAGCTACAAGCCATCTCATGCCAGCCAACGTATTTCTGCCCAGAGAAGAGCATGGCTGGCCACACCTACCACCTGCTCTTGGTGTCAAACACTGCTCTGTTTTACCAAGGAGGAAACTGAGGCTCAGAAAGGTTAAGCAACTTGTCTGTAGTCACACAGGAAGCAACAGGCAAAGCCAGGATGTCAAGAGAGGTGTCATGCCTTCAGCCTGAGCCTCAGCTCCTTCCTTTGTAGGTCGCAGAAAATAATAATACCCACGGGGTGGATATAAACATTCCATGAGATAATCTGTAGATAACCCTGCCTCTCATTGGGCAGGGGCCCAATGAGTGCTTATTCCCTCCTGTTTGAACTTATATTAGCAGAATTTTACTCTCAGGATCCCCACCCATGAATGATGAAGGGCATATCTGTTTCCCTGAAATAATCTCTCTGTATGAATAATGCATGGCCACTGTGGAAGGCATTACAGCCTACCACTATTGCTCGTTTAATCTGCAAATAATAATGTGATATAGGTATGATTATCCCCATTTGACAGAAGAGGAAACTGAGAATAGAGTTTAAATTTAACAAGAAAGTGCCTTCTTTCCACTATACCACCATGTAAACATGATGCGATCTCATTCAAACAAGTTGTATTTTCTTTCTCCAAAATGAAAAGGTTGTTATTTAGTCACATAGTTAAGAATAGAGACATGCCTAGGACGAAAACGGAGAGAGAAAGACATAGGCATAGGCACACATATAAAATTAAATCACACAGTCCCTCTATAAATAAAACATTTTTCTTCAATACTATGACAACTGCTACCTTTGTTTTTGCATTGAGGAGGGATGAAACTCTACAAAACTGTGGACCCAAACATGTCGTGGACAGTAAGGGAGCACCCCCCTCCTTGTCGGCAGTGCCCAGGCACCAGGGAGGGGCCGGGCAGTGCACTTTGAGAGCTCCTTTCTCCTGGCCTGGGCGAAAAGGGAAACAGCTGGTGCTGCCATGCCCAGGAGCACGTGCCCCTCTGTCTGGCTGGCATGTTAGTGGCTGCCAACACTCCATTCCTCAAGCCTGACCGAGCTCTCAGGACCTTCTGAGCTGGCAGAAGAGGGGAGCACACTGCCTATGTGAGCTGTCGGCCACTTCCCCACGACACCTGAAGAGCCAGGCACAGTAGCTGCGTCCCTCAACTCCCAGCACACACAAGGCACTGGCAACGTTTCATCCCGGGACCTGAACTCCCTGGCCGTCCATGGAGAAAGACCTGAATCAGGACAGCAGTTTGGAAACGGACTGCAAGGACAGGATGGCCTGTGAAGCAAGAAGGGGAAGGAGTGCACAAGGGACCCAGGAGCTGCCAAAGAGAGGGCAGACAAAAAGAAGTCCTTGTTCCTAGGCCTCTGGAGCCCCCAGCCTGATGCTGCCTGGGGTACAGTCTGCATGGCAGAAGGCACAGCCCTCTGGGCTTTGGCTCAAGTCCTGGCTCTCTTCCTTCTTAGTGGCATAGTCCTGGATGAGTCCCTTAAACTCATTAGCCTCGGTTTCCTCACCTATAAAATGGGGATATAATAATACCCACCTTAGAGAATATTTGTGAGGCTCAGTAAGAAGTAGCCCTGGAACCCACAGTCTGAATTGGGTCCCCTGTTGTCACTCCTGTGGTGCTATATAATCACTATATAGCTATATAGTTCAAGTTGCTCTACCATCTATCAGCTGTGGGAAAGTTAGTAAACCTTGCTGGGCTTCACTTTTCTCATCTGTAAAGTGGAGGTGATTACAGAGTAGTTTGTGAGATTACTAAGATCAAATGAGTTCATATATGCAAAGTCTGACACACAGTAAACTGCACTTAAGTGGTAGTTGTCTTTGAAGCTGTCACTCTTGAAATTTAACATCTATCTTCTACACTAGACTGTTAGTCATTCATTCTTACAAACATGGATTGAACGCCTATCACATGTTTGACACTGACACTGTTCCAAGCGCTGCAATACAGTGATAAGACAAGCTCTCATGAAGCTTACAGACTAGTGGGGCAGGCAGAAAATAAACAGTGGACTATCAAGTGCTGATGAGCGCTATGATAAGAATAAAAGGGTGAGGGAGGGAGTATGTGGTCAGGAAGGTTTCTCCCAGGCCACAATGGCAAAAAGGAGCTGGCCATGGAAAGATGTGGGGGAAGAGTATTTCAGGCAGAGGGAACAGCAAACGTAAAGGCCCTGAGGCAGGAATGAGCTTGGCTTGTCTGAAGACCAGAAAGGCCAGTGTGGCAGGAACACAGTAAGCAAGGGGGAAGCACGGTCCAGGATGAGGTCATAGAGGTGGCAGGAGACAAATCATGTGGGGACTTGAAGCCAAGAAAGCTTAGGTTTTATTGAATAATGGGAAGTCAGTTTAGGAGAGGTAGGGAGTGGTGAGAACATGACTTGGATTATATTTTAAATAGATCCAGAGGGACTGCTGTGCAGAGACCCTGCCAGAGCCACTAATATCATCAGCCCCACTTTAGGCACTTTTCCCAAACAAGTCTGCTAGGGAGGTATTAATATCATCCCTATTTTACAGATGTGGAAATCATGTCAGAGAGGGGTTAAATAACTTCCCCCAAGGCTCAAAGTTAGATGTGGGGAGCTGGGGTGCAAACTCAAGTAGCCTGACCCCAGAGCCTGTGCCCCTAACCATTATACAACACTGCCTCTTAGATGAATAGAATGGCCCCATTCTAGGTAGCCCTGGCCAAGTGCAGAGTGAGCCCTCAACAAATGTCTGTTGAATGAATGAATGAATGATATAAAGACACCCTGTAAATTGAGAATTGCTATGTAAATATTCTTATGGTTAACAAATCCTTCAGATTACATTCCCTTCATCTCAAATTTCTTCTAATGTTTAGCAGATTTTCCTCGGAAAAGGAAAAGAACAGAGGTAGGACATTTACTTCATGTCTGAGTTCCCTTAGCTAGAGGCAAACAGCACTTGACAAGTCTGGCCTGGGACAGATTAGAGGAGATGTTTTGGGTGAAGAAAACTCCAGTGGTTGGCATCTTGTCCATTATGGCCTCTAGAAACTGAAAAAGTTCCAGTCTACCCAATGAATTACTCCCCCGCCCCAACGCCCACCATTATCTTTCTTCCCTATCTATTTCATTGAATTGTCAGTGAATGAATGCTTTCAAAAGAAATACTTTCAAGCACTTTACTCATACAGGTGGGAAAACATTTAAAATATAATATGGGTGGCCTTGAAAAAGGCCTGATATACTTAATGTTTCTGAATGATGGTTTGATAAACATATTCAAGGCAAGAAATAGCCTTGCTTTTCTCTACCCACTTATTCTCTTTGGATATGTCTCCTGCAGTGCCAGCAGGAAGGTTGTGTGGAACTCTCCCCCATAAAATCCGGAACCATGAGTGATTCTTGTCCCACCTCGAGCAATAAAGAGGGGGAAAGGTCACTGGCAGTCCAAGGAAGTCCAGGGCTAGAAGGGACTCCTAATCAAACCCTAACACTGCAGTTACTTGGACCCTGATGCCCTTTCCACTATATCCCTGGAGCTTACTTTTACAATGGAGTAAATCCCTTTTTAATAACCTCCCACTGACAATACTAATTTACTTATTTTAACTAGTTAATAGTGTTCTTACATACATTTATAGTTTACTTGCTCTTCACAAGTACCTATGATGGAGGCATTCTGATTAACCTCATTTTACAGGTGAGAAATTGAGGCTCTTAAAAAAGAGACAAGTTCTAAACTCTGGAACCCCAGATCTCTGACCCAAATTTGTGGGGTCCTTGCTGTGCAGTGGAGACTATTAGGTGCTTTATCTATTTGATCACCTGGGGGTTTGGTATTACACCCATTTTTTGGATGTGTACACTGAGCATCTGAAAACATTAAAATGCATTTGACCGGAGTCACACAGCCAGAACTCAAATCTGGCTGTCCCCCAATGCCATCCCTTTTCTAGAGTGTGGCAGGGCTGGGGCCAGGTCGGTTGTTCACCTTTGCGGGGTGGGGTGGAGGTGGTGGGAGGGGCATGCTTTATCGACAAGTCATACAGAAGCCTTCATCTCTCTGGGGCCAAGAGAGACAATCTTGCTGTCTCTGTAACTCCTTCTCGAACTTCCCGTGGGTGGTAGGGGCGCGCGACAGCTTGGACCTCAGCCCAGCTTTGTCTCACCCCACCTGAGGAGCCAGCGCCAGGCCTCGCTGAGGCGCTGCCCCACCTCCGTCCGCAGGGGCGGCAGCAGCGCCAGCTCCAGGCTCAGGCCGGCGACTCAGGCCGGTAACCTGAGCCCATAGCCGCCTCCATCTTACATTTGGGGACCATTATTTTTTCCTCGTCCTTACAAACACTTCATGAAGCGCCATCGTCGCCCAGTCTCTGCACCTCCCAGCCCAACTCCCCGGCCCTCTACATCCCCTTCCTAAACTACCAGCGCCAAGATCCCAGGTGGGCGCAGGATGCAAAGTCGAGGTTTTGGACACCGCAGTTCCAGGTCCCGGTACCTCCAAGCCTGGGGCAGGGCGAGGAGTGGGGTGGGGAGGGGGAATTCCCCCTCTTCTGGAAAAACCGAAGGGCTTTGGCAGGGCCGAGACCGCCGCCTCAGCTGGACAGAACCTCTCGGGCTCCAAACACCTCGTTGGAAGCTCACAGAGAAGCAATGGAAGCACGAGAGGAAAGGGGGATAGGCGTGCCTGTGTGTTTGTGTGTGTATGCGCACGCGCGAGTGCGTTTTTAAGATCCGAGGTGTAATTCCGCAAAGAAGATGCAGGAGATGGGGCATCGCTAGTGTGGACGGAGGCTTTGTGTCCAAACACCAACGAGAATAACATGGGGGAGGGGGACGGGAGCGGGTTCTCCCCGGCGGGGGCAACTCGAGGAGTTGTGTCTGCGTATTTAGAGGGTAACGGGGTTCCTCGCCTGGGCGGGACGCCTGGGTGTAGGAAGCTCCCGACTCAGGATCCTGTGGGAGGGGAGGGTCCGTGCGCCCCGGTCCGCGCGCCCTGGCCCGCACTGGTGCGAGGCTGAGACACCCCCGGAGATGCTCCAAGCCGAGCACAGCGCTCGAGCCGTGGGGTCGCGTCCCGGAACCAGCCCTCTCTAGCCCGGCTCCCCGGATCCTAAGGACGCCCCTGCCTGCCGCCTACCGGACGCACCCGGAGCGCTGACCCCAACGGGCCGGGCCCGAGGGCTCCCCCGGCGGAGCGCGGAGCAGCTGGGTGCGCCGCGGTCAGCCGGTTACGCCCCCCCACCTCCCGCCCCACCGCCTCGCGGCAAGGGAGCTCGGGCGCAGGGAAGCGGCTGCGAGTCCACACTCCCGCGCGCTGCGGCGGTCCCTCCCCCAGGCACTCACAAAATTGTCCCCGCAGCCGTTGTCCGGACACAGCACGTAGAAGGAGACGCCGGGGTCGGCGTAGAAATCCATCCTGCGCTCGGTCTCCTCGGTGGCGATGAGCTCGAAGGGCGTGTTGGAACACCATTTCTCCGCAACGTCAGCCAGCTGCTGGAAATCCATCCTGGCCCGCCGCGCCCGCTGCTCCCTCAGCCTCCTCACGCGCCGCCCGCCTCCCGCTCCCTTCGCCGCCCGCCCTCCTCTCCTCGGGCGCCCTCCTCCCGGGCGGGCAGCGCGCGGCTCTGTGGGCTCTCGGGCAGGCGGCGGGGCCGGGCGACGCGGGTTCCCTCCAGTCCCGGGGCTCCTCCCGGCGGGGACTGTTTACATGCTGTGTGTAACGGGGTGGGCGGCGACCAGGGACAGCGCGGCGCCGCGCCCGGCTCCTCCCCGCTCCGCCTCTCCGCCCGCCCCCTTTCGGGCAGCCACCGAGGCTGGCGCGGTGGCCGGGCGAGGTCGGCTGTGGGCGCGACCGGGCGGGACCCGGCGCGGCGGGAGAGACCGGGCGCTCCGCGAGCTCCCCTGTTTCACCCCCCCCCCCCCCGCCCTTTTTAAAAACTAACCCGGATCATAGCTGGGCCCTCCCAAACCCAGGGCCGCCCCGGACCGTGACGTCATGGGCCCCAGCCAATCAGCCGAGCCTGAGGCCAGCGCCGCGGCCTGCGAGCCCGGTGACGTCACAGCGCGGGCCCGAAATCCGCGGCTCCCAGGTTGCAGTGAAGTGGAGTTATGTGGATCGCGTTTTTCTGCTGTTGGAAGGCCGGGAAAGCGTTTTCCCCAATGCGACTGAAATGCAGGAAAGCTCACAGAATTGCAGATAACGTGTACCTTGTCTGAGGCTAGCAATGGAGGAGCTGACAAAACCTAAGGGAAACAGAGCTTTTCTTTTTCAGAAATCACAGCTCTGTTCTCTGATCAACGTAAAGAAATGTTTCCCATAAATACATTTACTAGACACTGAAATGAATGTCCATTTGGAAAGGAAGATGAAAGTTTTGGGATTTGGGGGGTTTGTGTGTGTATTAACATAAAGCTGAATATTTCTTAGAAGTAAGCCTTATAAGACTAGCTTGAATAGTAGTCACCTTCAATTCATATTGTATAACCTAAAATGATCAACTGCTAATTTGGGAGAGAAGAAAATACATTTTAGAACAGGAGTACAAGGCCCAAAGAGTGCACCTGTTGAATCCTCACTGGCTGCCGGGGACCAGACAGGCATTGCTGGCTTGCAGAAAATGCGTTGGACAGAGCCCTGGCCGGCAGGAAGTGAATGACTAGTAGCAGAGACAGGCTAAATAGCATTCATTCTACAAACATTTAATCAGCTTTTATCTTTAAAGTCTGTCTTCTGAACCAGGCACTGTGCTTTCCTTAGGGATGTAAATATGAATAATATGTAGTTCCACCCTCAAAGAGCTGGCAGACTAGGGAAGGGAAGCTCATGACACCACAAACCCATTGACCACACCACTTCCTCAATAGAATAGATGCGATTCTGGAAAATTGTTTTTCTTGCACATCTCTGGGATAGGAATTCTTTTTCCCTTGACTTCCCTTAATAAAATCAAAGCTGTATTCCCATAGTGAAAGTAGAAAATCCAGTTAATCTTTTGGTAGAGGAAGAGGTCACGATAGTGATCAGCCGAAAGGCATCCTGGGCATTGCATCCTATCTGATCTTTTTCCTGATGGGAGTTGTCCTTACCTGGAAGTTAATGCTCATGTGTAACAATTTCATGACTTCGTAATTTCCGAATCCCTTTAAAACCGTTCAGTTCAGTGAACATCCCTGGAGTATCTATTGAGTACCAGACAAAGATGCACAAGGCCCAGTTTTTGCCATCGAGGAATTTACAGACTGAACTAGGGAGGATTCTAAGATGACCTTCAAGATCCCTGTGTACACCAAGATTCCTGGTATACACAGATGTTCTCCCAATTATTCAAACAACCACTAATCTAGGCACTGCTGTGAGGGATTTTGCTGATGTAACTAAGGTCTCAAATCAGTTGACTTCCAGAGAGGGAGATGGTCCTTGGTGGGCCTGATGTCATCACGTGAGCCCTTACAAGGGACTGGGCTTTTCTTGGAGATTCAAAGCATGAAGTAGATTCATCGTCAGTGAGATTCTCCACTAATGGCTTTGACGATGGAGGGGGCTGCTCTCCTGGAGAGGATTCTAGGAGCTCAGAGCAACCCCTGACCACCAGCCAGCAAGGAAATGAGACTTGAGTCTTACAACTGCAACGACCTCAGTGAGCTTGAAGGTGAATTTTCTGCAGAGCCTCCAGAGAAGAGCTCAGCCTGACTGATAGCATAATTTCAGCCTTGGGAACCCTGAGCAGAGAACTCAGTTATGCCGTGGCTGTGCTAGAAATTCTGACTTACAGAACTGTGAGCTAATTAATGGGTGTTGTCTTAAGTTGCTAAATTTGTTTTAATTTGTTATACAGCAGTAGAAAACTAATACACAGGACAATGAAGGAGACAGACACAAGAATAAAAAAATTCAATACGCTGTTGTGTTACAAAATGCTGCTTTTTTCTTTCTTCTAAATAGGGACACCTCAAGATAGAGCAATTGTCCTTGTAGTCTTACCTGGTTCTGCCACTTAAAGCATTATATGCATTAGTCTGGAAGTTTCATAAATGAAGAGATTCTTTAAATTTGGAACTAAAATATATAAAAGACACAGCTTTTCTTCTTTTTGGAAAGGAGGGAGTTTTACAAATACATGTGTTTTTAAATCCATCTATCAAGTTTGCTCCAAGTGATGGATGACCATAATTACAAAGTTTTATTTTATTTAACAAATACTTTTTGTCAGAAGATGGAAAATTCTCAGGATGGAAAAGAGAACTCTGAGGCTTCCCTGGTGGCACAGTGGTTAAGAATCTGCCTGCCAATGCAGGGGACACGGGTTCGATCCCTGGTCTGGGAAGATCCCACATGCCGCGGAGCAGCTAAGCCCGTGCGCCACAGCTACTGAGCCTGCGCTCTAGAGCCCGTGAGCCACAACTGCTGAGCCCGTAAGCCACAACTACTGAAGCCTGCCCGCCTAGACCCTGTGCTCTGCAATAAGAGAGGCCACCACAGTGAGAAGCTCGAGCACCGCAAGGAAGAGTAGCCCCCGCTCGCCACAACTAGAGAAAGCCCGTGTGCAGCAGCGAAGACCCATCACAGCCAAAAATAAATAAATAAAATAAAATAAAATAAAAAGAGAATTCTGAATATAAAGCAATTGTTCAATAAATTGAATAGACATCGTTGGTTTCCTTAGAAAGGCATTGAGTTTAAAGAGCAGAGACTTGAGTTCTGGGTTGATTCCCACCTCAGTGACTTTAAGTTTCATGTATCGATAATCTGCAATTTACTTAATTGCCCTGAGCCTCAGTTTTCTCTTCTGAAAATGGTGACAATAAGTGAGATAAAGTATGTAAATTCCTTTCTCCAGAACCTGGCACACAGCAAGAGCTCAGTAAATGCCATGATTACTCTTAATCTGCTTCTTGGGAATGATTTGTAGGAAGATCAGCTGATGAATTTTAAAAGTAAAATTCAGGAGTGACATGAGGGTGATATAGCAGGGTGAGTACTGATCACAGATGATGTAAAATATTTTTTCCAAGCATTTGGAGCAGGGTTTCTCAATAGCAGCACTATTGATATTTGGAACTGGCTCTTTCTTTCTTGTGGGCAGTTATCTTTTGCATTGTTGGATGTTTAGCAGCATCCCAGGCATCTACCTGCTAGATGCCAGTAGCCTCCCACCCCCCCACTCCCCCTGCCACTGTGACAACCAAAAATGTCTCCAGACATTGTTAAATGTTCCCTGGAGGCCAAAATCACCCCCACTTGAGAACTACAGATTTAGAGAGAAAAGTCTTGTACTTTTCATGGAAAAGGTGCTCATATAAAAGCAGTGGAAATTAGTTCTGGAAAGTGCATCTACAGAGGCTGCTTGAACCTTGGTTTCCTTAACGCAACTGGAAAAGTCAGTTGCTTAGACAGGAAGCCAATAAGTCACTCTGCTTCCCTTCTGCTCGGACAGAGTCCTGTGAGGTGTCCTGTGTAGAGATGTATACAGGCTCCAGGTACAGGGCAGTGGTCATTCCGGAACTTCAGCCAGGTCTTTTGTGTAGCCCAAGGCTGAAGGAACATCAGGGACCCCTGAATCCCCTTTCTTTTTTTTTTTTTGCCTTTGGCCATTGATCAGAAGGAGAAGGAAAATTAAACCATAGCCCCATTGGCGTGCACAGAGTTGTTCAGGCTTCATTGCATTTAGAGAAATGTTTCTCTTCTTTTACAGTAATCTAGACTTTGCTCTTTCTGAACACTGTCTTTGGGAGATGTGTGTTGTTAAGGAGAGGAGGCATCTTCAAACCTGGCTGGGAGGTCTCAGAAGCCCGAATCGGAATTGCAAAGCCCACCCAAGATTCTCCTACTCAAGCTGACTCTTCCACCCACCCCTGTTCCCAAGTCCTCTGTGCCTTTTATTCTAGTGTGAGTAAGGCTGACTTGGATATATAATTTTACCTTTTATTTACTCCCACATTGTAAGCACATTTAATTAGCCCTACCATCTGGTGAATCTGCTTCATCCACATAGCCTCGTGGTCATGTGGCACAAGGAACGAGGCAGAAAGGGAAGTGTGGCTGGTTCCACATTCACCCTTTGAACCCAAGGTAGTTGTATTGTATCAAGAGGGACTGTAGACGCCAAGCTCCAGGAGGTGACCATCAGTACAGTGGTGTGTGATTTGTTACAGCAGTGACGGGAGAGGTGAAAGGACTCCAGGATCTGGAGACAAAACCCCCAAGAAGTCAACATAAGAGGGATGAGAGCCATCCCCACGTCTTCCCAATACACTCAGGAGAGGTGACACCTGGGCAGTGGGGTGGGGTGGATAAATAGAAGGTAGTCGGGTGAGTTCAGCCTATGCCAAAGTTTATGTTTCATTGTAACTGGAGTTTGAAAAAGAAAATTAACTTGGAAGATCAGCAAAAATGAAAGAATCTACATAAATGGGTCACTGTGACCCAAATACCCCTCAAACCTCAGGAGAAGAATTTTCTTCAGCATTCTTGCCCTCTGGCCAGAAAAATTCATTCTGAATTTTGTTTCTGAATCTGTCGATCTTAACTTCTACAAAATCATTTCTTTTTTATTATCCCTCTAAAGGCTTTGCATCTAGAATCTGAGGAAGCTTCGGGTTACATAATTTGGCTACATTTGCCTTCAAAGCATGTCTACCTGATCAAATTCCCTGATAAACATTTTCCTTTTATATATGACAAAGAAACAGAAATTATTTTTATTTTATTTTTTAAAATACATTTAAACACCTTGGCATTCTATTTTGTTCAGTCATTCCCCTCCTTGCCCTTACTCTCAACTAAAATAGTTTCTCATGTTCCCTGTTTCTAAACATCTTCATTGCCTTCTTTCCACATAACACACAAAACTCCCTTTTCAGCGATATCTCTTTGGTGGTGCTGAAAGAGAAACACAGACTTTATGGTGGCAAAATGGTTGTTTTAATATTTTTCTTTTCCCTTTCTGATCATGATTATAGTTCTGCCTTTATTTTATTTGTCTGCTAGGCTTATTAGCACCTAGTTATATTAGCTCATTCTCTAGCGAGGTGTCCCAAGAGCATTACTCCAGAACTCCTACAAGGATGTAGATTTCCCTCTGGGAAAAGGCATGTATCCAGGAAATTTGCTAAACCAGGACCTGCTGTCCTTAAATTAGCAGACTGATCTTTTATGATACGGCCACTTAGTAAGATACAATGATCTGGATGACAGCAGAGCTTGCTTTACTCCAGCCTTGCCCCAGACAGAGAGCGTGCTTGTCCTCAGCTACAACGCCAGCAAAGTAGTTGATAGAACGAGTGCAGCCAAGATTTGTGACACAAATGGAAGTTGGGGTGTTAGAAAGACTTCAATTAATTAATTAATTGTGACCTTGCATAGGTTACCTAACTCCTGTGAACCCCCATTTCCTCATCTGTGAAAACACAATAAAGGTATATTCCTTGTGAACTTGTAAGAATTTGAGAAAATAAGTATGTGAGTGTGTGTTTAATAGGGGAAGACAGTGCAAAGATCAGCATGCAGTTTTTTAGAAAGTGAGAAATTTGACAATATATCTAAAGTCCTGACAGTAGTGGTCCTTGGTCTATAATGTGTGTAGAGATATTAAATTTAGGTTTTGTTAAATTAAGTATGCCTGTTAAAAAGTTTAAGATGTAACAGTTAGAAATTGCCTTCAGCTAATAATAAAAATCTTAACTAAAGTGACTTGAACAAAATCAGAGTTGGTTTTTGTTTCACATGAATGAAATGTGGAGGTGGGCAGTTCAGGGCAGATTTGGCCACTCCTTGGTCATCAGGGGTCGGGCTCTTTCTGTCCTACTATCCTTAGGGTGTGGCTTCCATCTTCAAAGTTGCCTCAGGGTGTATCATGGCTTTTGGAGTTCCAACTATCACACCCACATTCCGAGCAGGACAAAGGAGGGAAGGACAAAGGAACACAGGCCAACTGTCATTATTCTTTTAATGAGCCTTCCCAGAAGTTCCAACTAACTTCTCACACACTGTTTCCCTTCTATCTTTGAGGAATACTCAGAAATGTAGTTTCTCAGCAAGGTTTATTTCCCAGTTTCGTTGCTAAGGAAAAAAGGGAGAATCGCTATCGCAGAGACATCGAGCAGGTTCTGCCATAAGAGTAACCACTAAATATTAGAGAAAGAATGAGAAACTTCCAAACAAATAGAAAGGAAAATGGGGACCAAAGAAAGTCCATCGATCCAACAGGTAGTGATAGACACAAAATAAGGTGGAGTAAGTAATTCCAGTGTTTAAGTGTACTCATAGTCAATGTGAATGGACTTAACCCACAGATGAGAAGATAGATTGTCAGACAGGATAAATCAAACAAAAGTCATCCATATGCTGTTTATAAGAGACACACTTAAGTTATAACAGAGGAAGTGTGAAAGCAAAGGACTGGGAAAATATGTATCAGGCAAATTCCTGTTAAAGGATGATGTTTTTAAAAGATAATATCATGATGCTTATATAAATAGAGAAGAAAACATCAAAGATTTTATTTAACTCTTTAATTAGTGAGGGAACTAGTAAGATGCTATAAAAGAGAATTCAAAGTATTACACTTTTATAGTTGAATCAGGAATGAATACACAAATAGATGCAAAATTGGTTAATATCTACAGGGTGATAATCAATTACATTTCACTGAACACAATTTTTATATCGACGGAGAAAAACTATTTGCATTGCTATCAGTTTTCTATAAGACAGCTCAGAGACAAGGAAAGGCACAAACTACAGAACCTGAAAGCTCAGCGGGATGTGCTCTCAAACAATGCTTAATTTTCCATTGAAGACACCAGGGAACCTTTTGCTCTATGTTAGTCTTTCACAACGTTCCCTAGTGTCCCCTCTCCTTCTATGACCATAACAATCTCAAAGAAAGATTACTCTTTTTTCCTTTTTTACAAAAAATTATTTATTATTTATTTTTGGTCGCATTGGGTCTTTGTTGCTGTGCGCGGGCTTTCTCTAGTTGCGGCGAGCGGGGATCCTTGTTGCGGTGCGCGGGTCTCTCATTGCGGTGGCTTCTCCTGTTGTGGAGCACGGGCTCTAGGCGCGCGGGTCTCAGCAGTTGTGGCTCATGGGCTCTACAGTGCCGGCTCAGTAGTTGTGACGCACAGTTTTAGTTGCTCCGCAGCATGGGGGATCTTCCTGGACCAGGGCTCGAACCCGTGTCCCCTGCATTGGCAGGCAGGTTCTTAACCACTGTGCCACCAGGGAAGCTCTCAAAGAAAGATTATTCTTAAGTTTGACTGGCAATATCCAGGTCCACAGAGTAATTTGACCAGCTACAAAGTTAATTTTTGTCTTGAAGTTTTCATAAGGAATCCCAGAATGATCTCTTAAAAGATTTGCTCTCCTATGGCTAGGAAATTCCTGCCATCAAATTATGCCTGCAGTATCTATAAATTTGGGTGAATTTCTTTCCTCTTAAAATCTTCCAAATTTCTTAAGGTTCCTGGTCTGCCAGGAAGTAACCTTCCTCACCCCCTGTGAGGCTGGGATCCTATAAGCCAGACACCAGCCAGTTTTCCTAGGAGGGCTTTGTAAGCGTCAGCTCCATAAGCCAAGTCAACCTTAGCTCCCTAAAAGTGGTTGGTCATATCTGATGAAATAAGCATCATTCTCAAATATGGCACTCCAGGAGAGGCCCTGGTTGTGCAGTCAATTCATTCAATTGTATCCTGGTAAGGAGAAGAGATTCTTTCTGAACCTTTGCAAATAATTATATTGCCATGAAAAGCATGGAGAATCAGTAAGAGTTTCTGAATTCTGTGAGATCAGTGGTGATCAAATATAATTTTTAAATGTTCCATTTCAGTTTACAAAAGCAGAACCTACTAAATTTTATAGGTTACAAATAGCTTAAGAAGAAAGAAAAGGGTTTATTTATACAACCAGAATATAGAACACTGAAATAAAATCAACATTCCAAAAAAATAACCACAGTGAAATTTTCCTCATCAGTTCACTCAGTCTTATGTAATTAATTCTTATTCTCTGAGCCTTGGGTTAGTAGTCCTCTTGACTAAAAACAGTCCTGGAGATCTTGATTTGGTCCACTGGTATGGTATGAAAGTTATCTAAGAGATGCCAGCTCAGAAGCATGTACACTAGAGGCTAAGTTTTAAAGCACTGATAGCCTGAAGTACCTGGTACAGTCCTTTTCTATACTGAGAAAAGACTCTGAGACCATCCTTCTTGGTTGAAGACAAAATTGGCCTGTAGCAGGACTTCCCTGGTGGTACAGTGGTTAAGAATCCACCTGCTGATGCAGGAGACACGGGTTTGAGCCCGGGTGTGGGAAGATCCCACATGCTGTGGAGCAACTAAGCCCATGTACCGCAACTGCTGAATCCCGCACGCCTAGAGCCCGTGCTCTGCAACAAGAGAAGCCACCGCAATGAGAGGCCTGCGCATCGCAGCGAGGAGTGGCCCCCGCTCGCCGCAACTAGAGAAAGCCCGTGTGCAGCAATGAAGACCCAATGCAGCCAAAAATAAATAAAGTAATTATTTTTTAAAAATTGGGCTGTAGCTTACAGCAAAGCCTTCAGGCCAGCATCAGAGTAAAATAAAAACTACTTGTAGATGGCAGAGACTTAAAATGGCTATGTTTAATTTATAACTAGTAACCTTCAAATGTGAAAGGTCTGATGAGGGGTGCCTAATAATAATGCAACCCACAAGGAAATTTGGTTGTTTCTATAGCATGCCAAAGAAAGATAATAACGTCACGCCCCTGGCAAAAAAAAGTCTGTCCTTAAGGATAATGATTGAGCTTACATTCAAAGATATCTGATTCATTAAAATGGAGAAACGTAATTTTATGGAGGAAAAATCTTGAGATATAACATAATGATCATAAAACGTAATATACCAAGAACATACCAAGAATAGCAAGTAAAGAGATTCAGGAGTAGGGCCCAGACCTCTGTATTTTTTATAAAACTCCACAGGTAAGTTTGATGTGCATTCCCATTTTGACAACCAGTAGACACCAGGTTCAAATTAAAGAAATAAGACTATGGCCAGGCCAAGGTAACAGGTTAATTACTGAAATTATGATTGAGACTACACTGTTGTTTAACTATACTGTTGTCGAACGTCATCAGGCAAAGTATTGCCAGGACTCTGATAAATACAGGAAAACACGACACACCTATTTCATAAGAGTTTTGATCAGTATTTTCCTTGAGGATAAAAACAGAACACGGGGGCTTCCCTGGTGGCGTAGTGGTTGAGAGTCCGCCTGCCGATGCAGGGGACACGGGTTCGTGCTCCGGTCCAGGAAGATCCCACATGCCGCGGAGCGGCTGGGCCCGTGAGCCGTGGCCGCTGAGCCTGCGCGTCTGGAGCCTGTGCTCCGCGGCGGGAGAGGCCACAGCAGTGAGAGGCCCGCGTACCGCAAAACAAACAAACAAACAAAAACAACAGAACACGGACAGACAGGGCATTGACGAATCTCCAGGGATTTCCTGGAAAGCGTACCATTTCTGAAATATTTATATTAACAATAGTTTATCTGTACAAGTTTAACCTAGGGAAAGCTGAGCTCCTCTTCTGATCTGACAGCTCTACTCATGCAAGTCCTACAATAGTAATGCATTAAACAAATCTAGCGCCTCTCTTTCTACAAGGTGAAAGAACAAGGCTTTGTGACTTCCAGGGAGCCTCTAGGGAACCTCAAGATTGTTTTAGATGTAAAAGACATCTTGATTTTCTGTACACTTTAAAATGGCTAAAATGGTAAGTTTTATATTATATATATTTTACCACAATAAAAAGATTTTTTTAAAAATTTAAATTACAATTAAAGAGTGCCCCCACCCCGAATCCTGATTTTATTTTACTTTTTCTAAATTTAAGATCTAAATTTTGGGGAAATGAAAATAAAAAACTTATCAGAAGATATTTGGATACTTAATTAAGATGGGATCATGGATGACTTAGAAACAATAATTGATTACCTATTTAATTAGAGTCACAATAAAGCATTTAAAAATAAACATAGATGGTAGCAGGATTTTAAAAAATCTGTGTTCTTTCACAAGTGAAGAACCTTGGTTCTTTTTCTTCCTTAAATAATCAAGAATATAGTGAAGTCAACATAAAGCACAGGAAATTATTCTGGTAAAACCCAGAATCTTTGGTTACACAGCAGGTAATGATAACCTTTACATTGTAGGCTGAGGCATTACTCAGTAAATCAAGGCAACAAGCCTACCAAAATTGGGCAAACTTTGCTAAGATTTTAACACATTACAGAGCTACTTTTCAGACTTGAGTATTAGAAACTAAGGCAAATAAAATGTAATTTCCAAGTTCTGTCTTTCATTATCCGTTTTCCTATTCTGAAACAGACTGACATTTTACTTTAGAACAGATCTTAGGGGGGCTGCAAGGTCAAAACTAATTTTATTATAACACTAAGATGTTATCTATGTTAACATGCAGCGCATTAATCATTGCTGTTGGCAAATGAATCAATATGTATTTTTAAAAGTTCTCAGTTGCCACCTTTAATACAGTAAATGTCGATAAGTTATAACCCACATAAACAAAAGTCACTGGGGCCCTCAATAAATCATGAGTGTACAAAGGGGCCCAGAAACTAACAAACAAAAAAAGTCCAAGAAGTACTGCCTTAGGATAAATTTATTCCTTTTCCTTGGAAAACAAAAGCACATCTACAGTTGTACATCTATTTATGATAAAAGCTCTCTAGAAAGTGGGCATAGAGGGAACCTGCCTCTCAACACAGTAAAGGCCACGTATGACAAGCCCAGAGCTAACATCATACTCAGTGGTGAAAAGCTGAAAGCATTTCTTCTGAGATCAGGAACAAGACAAGGATACCCCCTCCTGCCATTTTTATTCAACATAGTCTTCTTGGAAGTCCTAGCCACAGCAATCAGACAAGAAAGAAATAAAAGGAATCCAAACTGGAAAGGAAGAAATAAAATTGTCACTGTTTGAAGATGACGTGATACTATACATAGAAAATCCTAAAGATGCCACCAAAAAAAACTACCAGAGCTCATCAATGAATTCAGTAGAGTTGCAGGATACAAAATTAATATAGAGAAATCTGTTGCATTTCTATATACTAACAATGAACTATCAGAAAGAGAAATTAAGGAAACAACCTCATTTACAATTGCATCAAAAAGAATAAAATACCTAAGAATAAACCTGCCTAAGGAGGTAAAAGATCTGTACTAGGAAAAGTATAAGACACTAATGAAAGAAATTGAAAATGACACAAACAGATGGAAAGATACTGTGTTTAACCCACACACTTATGGTCAATTAATCTATGACAAAGGAGGCAAGAACATACAATGGAGAAAAGACAGTCTCTTCAATAAGTGATGCTGGGAAAACTGGACAGCTACACATAAAAGAATGAAATTAGAATATTTTCTAACAACATATAGAAAAATAAACTAAAAATGGATTAAAGACCTAAATGTGAGACCAGAAACCATAAAACTCCTAGAAGGAAACATAGGCATAACACTCTTTGACAGAAATCATAGCAATGTTTTTTCAATTTGTCACCTAAGGCAAAGGAAACAGAAGCAAAAATTTAAAAATGGGAACTAATTAAACTTAAAACCTTTTGCACAGCAAAGGAATCCATCGACAAATGAAAAGACAACCTACTGAATAGGAGAAAGAATTTGCAAATGATATGACTGATATGGGGTTAATATCCAAAAATGTATAAATAGCTCATACAACTCAACATCAAAAAAACAAACCACCTGACTTAAAAATGGGCAGAAGGGGACTTCCCTGGTGATCCAGCAGTAAGACTCCATGCTCCCAATGCAGGGTGCCCGGGTTCAATTCTTGGTAAGGGAAGTAGATCCCACGTGCATGCCGCAACTAAAGATCCCACACGCCACAACTAAAGATCCCACACGCCACAACTAAGACCCAGTGCAGCCAAATAAATAAATAATTAATTTAAAAAAAAATAAAAATGGGCAGAAGACCTGAATAGATGTTTTTGCAACGAAGACATACAGATGGCCAACAGGCACATGAAAAACTGCTCAATATCATATATCATCAGAGAAATGCAAATCGAAACCACAATGAGACATTACCTCACATCTGTCAGAATGGCTACCATCAAAAAGTCTACAAATAATGTTGGTGAGGATGTGGAGAAAAGGGAACCCGAGAACACTGTTGGTGGGAATGTAAATTGGTGCAGTCACCATGGAAGACATTATGGAGGTTCCTCAAAAAATTTAAAATAGAACTACCATATGACCCAGCAATTACACTCCTGGGTATATATCTGAAGAAAACAAAAACACTAATTTGAAAAGATACATGCACCCCAATGTTCACAGCAGCACTATTTACAATTGCCAAGGTATGGAAGCAACCTAAGTGTCCATCAACAGATGAATGGATAAAGATGATGTGGTGTATATATATATATATATATATATATATATATATATATATATATATATATAGTGGAATACTACTCAGCCATAAAAAAGAATGAAATTTTGTCATTTGCAGCAATATGGATGGGCCTAGAGGGTATTATGCTTAGTGAAATAAGTCAGACTGAGAAAGACAAATACTGTATGATATTTCTTATATGTGGATGCTAAAAAACAAAACAAGCTAGTGAACATAACACAAAAGAAACAGACTCACAGATAAGAGAACAAACTAGTGGTTATCATCAGTGGGGAAAGGAAAGGGAGGAGGAGCAAGATAGAGGAAGGGGACTAAGAGGTACAAATTACCATGTATAAAATAAATAAGCTATAAGTATGTATTGTACAGCACAGGGAATATAGCCAATATTTTATAATAACTCTAAATGGAGTATAAACTTTAAAAATTGTGAATCACTATGTTGTACACCTGAAACATGTAATACTGTAAATCAACTATACCTCAGTTTTTAAAAAGCACATACAGTTGTATTTCTTTGTCGCTATTATTCCTAGCGTAGCCTCAATAACTCTTTTTTTGTGTGTGTGTTGTACGACATTCGGTGATCTAGTTCCCTGACCAGGGATCAAACACGTGCACCCTGTATTGGGAGCATGGAGTCTTAACCACTGGACTGCCAGGGAAGTCCCAATAACTCATATTAATTAAACTTTAAACCACAATAATTAACTTCCATTTATAATGACCCAAAGATGTATCCTCTCTGTAGCATATGAAAATAAGAAGCAAAGTATATAAAATTAAATAGTGGTTACTAGTCAACATTTTGGCATTCTAACTTACCTGGCTGTATATACCAGAAAGCCAAACCAGCTTAAGAAAAAGGAAATACACGGGGTCCGGTAACTGAGAAGTTTAGGAGTGGAATAACTTTGGCATGGTTGACTCTAGCTGCTCAAATAAAGTCACTGGGCATCTGTCTCTTTTCATCTCTTGGTTCTGTTTTCCTCTGAGCTGGCCTTGTTCTTCAGAGCCGTCTGCCTTCTCATGATGAAAAGAAAGTCCCTAGTAGCACTAAGCCCACATGATCTTTAGTGTCTAACAGCTCAGAAAATGGAGATTCAGATCATCTCTTTTATAGTGTCTGATTATTCTCCCTAAAAGGTCCTTAAGTAGCTCTACTTGGAGCAGAAGCCCATCCCTGGGCCAATAGCTGACTCCAGAGGTCTGGGATACTCCAAATGCTCAGCCTGGACCACCTGCCCACCCCTGTGATCATTTAGAATAGGGAGCAGGTGTTCTCTGCCCCAAGCACGATGCTCACTGTTTTCATGAAAAGGCAGTCTTGAAACTTCAGCAGGGCGCCATGGAGGCCTACGAGCAGATCCAAAAGGAGCCCCTGAAGCTGAAAGGCGTGGCAGAGCTCACAGTGACTAAGCGGAAGAAGAAAAAAACAAGGACAAGGCGAAACTCCTGTAAGCGATGGGAACAAGCAAAAAGAACGAGGAGGAGAAGTGGCGCAGCCTGGACAAGCGGACACTGGCCCAGGTGGCCTCTGAGAAGCGGGAGAAATGGCAAATGGAAAGGATCCTGAAGAAAGCATCCAAAACCCACAAGCAGACAGTAGAAGACTTCAACAGACACCTGGACACACTCACGGAGCACTATGACATTCCTAAAGTTAGCTGAACAAAGTAGCCTCCCCATCCGGGGTACGGAGTAGGATCGAGGCAAAGTTGGGATTATGTTTGGTGCCTTTGGCATTTTCTAGAAATATTCTCTTACACACATCCTTACGTCTTCTGCTTGAGACAGTGCTTTTCAAAACTGTTATGTCCTCATTCTGGAACTTGATTAAAGTAAGACTGTCCTTTTACTCTATTTTGATTTCTCGGTAGGATGTAGAAGAGAAAGCTTTTTAGCTTGGAAAGTTTACCCAGAGATTAAGGTTATTTCTGTGTAAGTGCTGTGGAAAAGTGTTTTTACCCCTGAGTTGCATCTGACTCTTTGACAGCCAGCCAGCTGGCTTTGCCTAGATGAAACCAACTCCAGAGACAAGGAGCTAATGCCAGCATGGCCTGCAGCACGTAGACCGCTGTAGGGCCCTGCAGGGGCTGCCTTTCCAAGCTCCCTCTAGCTTGGGGCTCATGCTCTCCCGTCCAGGGTCCAGGGAAACCACTTGTAGCTTCGTGGCCTTCAGACTGTCTCCTCAGCCACCTGGCCACTGAGACGATGTGGCCTGGGAAACAGAACAACCACCTAAGGCAAGGATGGAACGTACATCTTGTCCCTTTCTGAAGCTGTGGCCAGTGTGTAGCCTCTTTCCCCAATGTCCCCATTCCAGACACGTCTAGTGGGTGTTGCCATGGCAGACATTGCCAGTTGAGCACAGAATTCTTTGTAATGGAACCCAGACCCAATCTGCCTTCCTACCCTCCACCCTGGGCTCCAAGCAGCTCCCTGGATTTATTTAGAGTTGGCACATAACATGTTTGGCATTCCTGGCCTCAGGACACCTCAGGGGTGATGGGACCAATGCAGAGCTCCAGAACAGACAGACGTGGGTGCAGTTGAAAGGAAGGACTGAGGTTCCTATGCTGGAGAGCCAGGATCTTTGAGGGCCTATGTGTACCCACAAGATGAAGATCAAATTGCATATGCTATTGGGAGAAAGTGTGTTGACACAGATGCTGAAAGAATAAGAAAGTCAGAAAAGAAAAACCAAGGGTTGGGTTTGGGACTGTCATATGTGAAAGGCAGAATAAAACAAAAAAGTTATTAAAAAAAAAAGAAAAGGCAGCCTTGTTTAGCAGAAAGAACACTAGATTGGTATTCAAAATACCTTGGTTTTACTTCTGCTCTGCCACCTCCTAACTGTGTGACCTTGGGCAGGCAAGTTCACTTCCTCAGACACCAGTATTTTGTGGTATAGAATGAATGGGTTGGATTAGATGATTCCAGACTTAAATGTCTATAAATGTGTTTCATTAATTCAGAAAGAATCAAGGTTTATTTGTCTGTTTGGGGGCTCAAAACAAGATGTAGAAGTAAGTTCTAGTAGTCCTAGTCAATAACAGAAACTTATTCAAGCTAGGTTAAGCAAAAGAAAAAAAAGTCAGGAGAACTTTGTACAAAAATCCGGAGTATCTCACAGAACCCAAGGACAGAAGTGGACGTCACGAAAGCCAAGCAGCAGGAACTAGAAAACTACCAGGAACTATTAGTTTCTCTCAGTCTCTGTCTCTCCCTCTCCCTTCCTACCTCCCTCTTGCTCTCTCTCTCTCTCTAACCAGATCACTTTTTTACCCTTTTCCCTTTATTTTGCACATCAGCTCTGTTCTCCTCTTTAAATGTCTACTTTCTCTGCTTCTCCCGGCATGTGGATGAGAATGGTTTTCCATGATGGCAGGTTCTGCTCTTCAGTTTCCATAACCCTCATTCCAGCTAAAAGGCACAACACAATCATCCCTGAAGCTCACCTCCGAGTCTAATTGCCTCACCTCAGGTCAGGTGTCCATTCGTGGCCAGCAAAGCAGGGTCATCAATCATAAATATGGCTGCCTCATGGAGATGGAGATGTTCTCAATGAAATGGGGGTACTGAACTGGGAAGACACCCCCAAAGGTATCTATTTCAACAGTTAGGCTATTTTTTTTTTTTTTTTACCGACAAGTGCAAGGTACTATTGTTAAGAAAGAGGAGCGCAACAAGAAATAACAAATGTCGGAGAGGATGTGGAGAAAAAGGAACTTTTGTACACTGTTGGTGGGAATGTAAATTGGTGCAGCCACTATGGAAAACAGCATGTAAGTTCCTTAAAAAATTAAAAATAGAACTACCGTATGATCCAGCAACTCCATTTTTCGGTATTTATCTGAAGAAAATGAAAACACTAACTTGAAAAGATATATGAACCCTCATGCTCATTGCAGCATTATTTATAATAGCTAAGACATGGAAGCAGTCTAAGTGTCCATCAATGGATGAATGGATAAAAAAGATGTCATACACACACAGACAAATATACACACACAATGGAATTTTATTCAGCCATGAAAAAGAAGGACCTCTTGCCACTTTTGACCACATTGGATGGATCTTGAGGACATTATGCTAAGTGAAATAAGACAGAGAAAGACAAATTCCATATGATCTCACTAATATGCTGAATCAAAAAAACAAGTAAAACGGCTCGTAGATACTGAGAATAGATTGGTGGTTGCCAGAGGTGGCAGGGGGGGAGTGGGTGAAATGGGTCAAAGTGTGGTCAAAAGTACAAACTTCCAGTTATAAAATAAATAAGTCCTGGGGATGTACAGCATGGTGGCTTCAGTTAATAATACTGTATTGTATATTTGAAAGCTGCTAAGAGAGTAGAGCTTAAAAGTTCTCATTACACACACACAAAAATTGTAGCTACATGTGGTGAATGATATTCACCAGACTTATTGTGGTGATCATTTCACAACACTTGTATATACAGAAATCAAATAATTACGTTGTACCCCAAAAACTAACATAATGTTATATGTCAATTATATCTCAATTTTTTAAAAAGGAAAAAGAAAGAACTTTACAACTATAAGGCTTTTAGATAGATAAACATGAGTCAAAAAAAAAAAAAACTTCTGGGGCTTCCCTGGTGGCGCAGTGGTAGAGAGTCTGCCTGCTGATGCAGGCGACACGGGTTCGTGCCCCGGTCGCGGAAGATCCCACATGCCGCGGAACGGCTGGGCCCGTGAGCCATGGCCACTGAGCCTGCGCATCCGGAGCCTGTGCTCCGCAACGGGAGAGGCCACAACAGTGAGAGGCCCGCGTACGGCAAAAAACAACAACAACAACAACAACAAACTTCTTGGAAGGGGATGGATTCATAGAGTATAGGAAACTGAGCATGAGTCATAATAACACCATTTTAGAAACGCAGTAGGAAAAAAAAACACAGTGGGAAGTGTAACCAAAAGTATAACACAAATAGTTTTAGTGTCTTGTATGATTTATATATATTTGGCAACGAGGATTCTGATATATCAATATGTGGATCTGGTGGTATTTCTTTTCTGAACTCAATTAGAAAACCAGATGGATCAATTTCCAACAGCAGCTCCCAAGCTAATATGTTCTGATCCCACCTCTTAGGAGAAAGGCCATCTGACGGAATGCCCAGGTGGAATCACAAGGCATTTCATACTGATATCCTCATTTCTGGTCATACCTCTTATAGTTACTTATAAATAAATATTTATATTATATATAGAGAGAAATAAATCTGGAGATTTCATAGAAATGGAATCATATAATATGTGTGGTCTTTCGTGTCTGGCTTCTTCCATTTAGTACAGATATGCCACATATTTTTATCCATTCATCAGTTGATGGACATTTGGGTTGTTTCCACCTTTTGGCTATTGTGAATAGTGCTGCTGTGAATATTTGTGTACGAGCTCTTGTTTGAACACCTGTTTTCAATTCTTTTGGGTATACACCCAGGAATGGAATTGCTGGGTCATATGATAAGTCTATGTTTAACTTATTAAGAAACTACCAAAATGTTTTCCAGAGCGGCCGCACCATTTCACATTCTCACCAGGGTTACATGATGAGGGTTATAATTTCTCCACACCCTGGCCAACACTTCTTTTCCGTTTTTTGACTACAGCTAACCTAGTGAGTATGAAGAGGGAATCTCAAGGTGGTTTTAAGTTGCCTTTCTCTAATAACTAAGTTCTTAGGTGTTTGATTGCACAGAAAAGATTGTTTACTCTCAGAGGCATGGATTGTACCTTAGAGGCTTAATATTCTCCGGGCTGAGAACACAGTAGGTGATTTAATCATTACCTGCTGACAAATCTTTCATTGGGCAAACATTTACAAGCAGAGTCTGGGCTTCGTGTGAGCTCAGCGCCAATCAACAAGAGTTCTATTTAGCTTCAGGAGGTCAAAAGATCAGAGCACATGGATACCTTCTAAAGACTCTGACAACAGGCCCCTAAGAAGGCAAATTCACACCTCAACATGACAGAGCAATGGAAGCTTTAGAAGCAATCTGATCCATTGCACCAAATGGTGGCTGAAGGTCAATTACAGTTAAAATCGGTATCGCCTTCTGTTTTCATCTCCCTTTTCACTTTTAATAAAATGTGTCTTGGCAGAAATCTCTTAAGGCAGATGGGTGCCCACTTTGTAGAGGTGTTTGGTGGGTTAATGTGAGCCAAACGCTTCATGATAAGACGTCCGCTGCAACTGAAGAGTCAGGTGCTCTTATTAATGAGACTTTTAATTCTGAGCATTTACTCCATGCAAGATCCTGCCCCAGGCAATTTATTAATAGCTGAGAACGTAATGCGCAGCTTTCAGACATTATCTCAATCTTAATAAATAGCTTTCCTCCGCTGCAGCACTGGCTCTGTCTGGGCTCAGATCTGAGCTCTGCCCCTCACTAGCTATGAGATTTAACCTCTGTGAACATCAATTTCCTTACCTGTAAAGATGGAAATGAAAATGCTCATCTCTTAGGTTGTTTTTAGGATGAGCTAGGATAACCTGGTTAACTTATTACCATGTCTGGTACCTGGAGAGAAGTTAATAATGTTAGCTCTCTTTGCCTCCATTTAGAAGTAGCGATATTATAGATATTATTCCTCCTACTTTGTAGATGGGAGGAGTGAGGCACAAGCCTCACAGTGAATGAGTCATCATCCTGTCTTCCCAGCTCACAGCCATTTCCAGCTCCCTGAGGACTGCACGCCGAACCAGGGTGATGGACCACAGCAGTCATGTTTGTACCACAGGCACGGCCTTCAGGTCATTGCTCATTGAATTGAGGGAGACAGACATGGGATTAAAGTGGGCCAATCAGATTCTTGTGTAAGAATTTGGAATTGAGACCAAGAGACAGAAAGTTAGAATCTGTATGTGGTTAGAACTGTGTCACATAATTTAGAATCTTGATGCCACTATATTCTGGCATATGGATGGGGGAGTGCAGAAAGCTGGTCCTCAGAGAGAGAAGAGGGAAGCAGATGTGCAGAAAGAAGCAGCAATGAGAGCCTAGAAGAGACCCCAGTGGTTTTCCAGTACTTGGTTCTAGTATTTTCTGAGCCCAGCTCACACATTTTCCCTTGGATTCCATGAGACACCCACCTACAGACATCACAAATTCCCTCAGGTTGCTTCTCGGAGTTTGGTGGGCAAGATTTTCACAGGCCACCAAACTCCAGAGAGCAAGTGACGGAACTTTATTTCCTGTAACATAATTACATTTGAGTTCTCATTCCACCTGATGGCAGAAAAGCAATCAAGTTCAGCTTCAGGTAAACTCAGTCATTTTAGCGTTTTTGGGGCATTTTAGGCTTCACTCAATTCAGGGTACCTTCACACATTTCCTTCTCACCGTAGTGTCATCTCCAGACTTCCTGGGCATCCTTCTTGCCAACAAGAGGAGGCACTTAGCCCATGCTCACCTCCCTAGAGAGAGGTGTAACGGCGGTACGATGCATTCCATCTGCTCCGGGGTCATCATGTCCTTGCAGCCACTCTCCAGTCACCTGATTCTGCACCACAGCCCTCGACAGCTCTTTGCTCACTGTCAGACACTTTTGTGCCCCTTTTAGGAACTCGCTAGCATCCAAATCTTTTTATTTTTAATAAAAATGGTTTTGACAAGATCTGAACAATCTTTAATCTGCAGGAAGCAGAGCCTTGTGGTTATCCTTCTGATTTCTTCCTAATATCTTGCTTACAACATAAACTTTGTGCATTGATCTTTTGGGGGGAGAGTCTTTGGAAACTTGAAATTCCTTTTTATTTCAAAAATCCTGGCTGTTGTAAATCAAAAGTGTTAGATTTTAAGACTATTGTTTCTACTATAAATTTCAAGAGCCTAAGTTGGAACTAATCTGAGTTTTAAGAACCTAATTTGGAACTCAAATCCATTTGGCTAAGATACTGCATAGTGGTGACTTAACTGGGGAGGGCCAAGGAATAACTTATAGAAATGCACATTTTGTCGTGCTGCATGGGTTTGCGTTGATTTCTTGATTACTGTGAGCTGGATAAACACTGGCTTCCCAAGAATGCTTTCCATCCTTCGACCCTGTCTGCCTTTTAGAATTTCCAGGATTATCTCCTCTGTAATGTTCCATCTGCTTTCCACAATCTTTGTGTCACTTGGTGCACAGATACTGGTGGGCACATGGAAAGGGTGAGCCAAAGTTAGACCTGCATTTGCAAGACCACGTGAAACCCAACGCTCATTCTCCTGAAGCCAGGCTGCTTTTAGAAAGAGAGAAGAGGAATGCCATTCCATCACGCATGCTTACCATTCCCCAACTTTGGTTTCAAACCATCTTTATACCCTGGCCCATGGAGAAACTTGCCATTAAATTCTGTTCTCTCATAGCCCTTATATAGCAACTGTGTTGGGGACCACTTCAGACATTCCAAGCTTCACTAAGACAGCAATTTTCTAACAAGAAAGCTAGAATGGGGGAGCATCTAAGATTTAGTTGGCAGCAAATTGGAGACCAGACAATATAATCAACTTATTCAGAATAGTCAGTGAAAACAGCTCTACGAGAGACACACAGCATTGTCATGCTTTAAATGCAATGCATCTATCAGATAGGATTATAGGGGTCTTAGAGTAAGTATTCCCTTTGTTACTTCCAGGTCATGGGGTACAGAAAAGTAAATTTAATGAATTTTAATGATATAATAAAATATAATATCACATGAAAAAAGTAGTAAACAGATATACACATATGAATCCAGTTATTCATATATATATATACACAAACACATACACATATATGTGTATCTAGACACATATAAGAATAAAAGATGGAAGCAGTAAACAGTGATCACTTCTAGGTAGTGGTATCATGGGTAGTTTACATTTTCCTCCTAACATTTTAACATGTGGCCCAAATTTTTCATTACTCTTATCAAGGAAAATAATTAACATCATCCTTTTTTAAAGAGTGAAATGGGACTTCCAATCTCATAAGATAAGATGAGGGGAAATGATAATCTGAAAGTTCTCCTGCCACATTGTCTAGAAATGCTTGATAAAATATAGCAAAAGTGGGCTTCCCTGGTGACGCACTGGTTGGGAGTCCGCCTGCCAATGCAGGGGACGTGGGTTCGTGCCCTGGTCCGGGAGGATCCCGCATGCCGTGGAGTGGCTGGGCCCGTGAGCCGTCGCTGCTGGGCCTGCGCGTCCGGAGCCTGTGCTCTGCGACGGGAGAGGCCACAGCAGTGAGAGGCCCGCGTATCGCAAAAAAAAAAAAAAAAAAAAAAAAAATATATAATTATATATATAGCAAAAGTTATTTTAAATCCCTTAGTGAACTAGTAAGAGAGAGGGGAAGGCCCAGGTGTGTCAGTTAGAAATAGGAAAGCCAGTGGCGAGGATGTGAGGTGCTGCTGCAACTGGGATTGGGGTCTGGATCCCTGAATAAAGCAGTCTTTAAAGGGTTGTACTCTCATTGAAAGAGTAGATCAGGAAAAATATCAATCTACTGGCATAGAGACAAAAAGGTATTTGTATGCTTTTCTCTGTGTGGGAAAAATGCCCATCTGAGAAACAAAATCTCCAGGTTTGTTCCTACTCCAACTTTGGAGGTTTAAGTTTGCTGATGATCCAGGAACCGTGATTCTAAATGACTGCCAAGGTGATAAAATGACCAAAAACTTGGTCCAGATATGGTGATCTCTCCGTAGCAAACGCAAAGCAGCTCTTGAGAGATACACCCCAAACCCAGGCCACAGGGGAGTCTCACAGTAAAACAGCCTTCTCTAAAGAGGAGCTCACAAACAAAAATGATGAAATACAGAAGGACAAAATCCTCCATGAGAGTCAGCAGACACAATAAATAGCACCAAAAGATTCCCTAAAACTCTGCATAATAGAATGACAATTTGTTTTTGTTTGTTTGAGTACAGGAGTGGCATGATCTGATGTAATATTCCACTGTATATACGTGACACATCTAGAATGACAATTTGAAAGAGAATGTAAAATAATCACCTTTATAAGTCTTAAAAGGCCTGAACGATGTAATTAAAACACGAAGGAACTTCCCTGGTGGCACAGTGGTTAAGAATCCATCTGCCAATGCAGGTGACATGGGTTCGAGCCCTGGTCCGGGAATATCCCACATGCCGTGGAGCAACTAAGCCCGTGCGCCACAACTACTGAGCCTGAGCCTGTGAGTCACAACTACTGAAGCCCGTGCGCCTAGAGCCCATGCGCCTAGAGCCCGTGCTCTGCAACGAGAGAAGCCACCACAGTGAGAAGCCCACGCACCGCAACGAAGAGTAGCCCCCCCTCGCCGCAACTAGAGAAAGCCTGCATGGAGCAACGAAGACCCAATGCAGCCAAAAATAAATAAATAAATACATTTTTTTAAAAAAAGGGTTTGTTTAAAAAAAAAACAACACCAAAAAAAGAACAAGTCCTATGAAAGGCACTTTGCATGACAGTTACAAGTACAAAATCTGGAGCTAAACTGCTAGGTTCAAATCCCAGCCCTATCACCCATTAGCTGGATGGTACCACCTATTAGCTTGATTTCTTGATTACTGTGAGCTGAAAACCCTGGTCTCCCAAGAATGCCTTCCATCCTTTGACCTTGCCTGCCTCTTAGAATTTCCAGGATTAACTCCTCTGTAATGTTCAGTCTGCTTTCCACAATCATGTCAATTGGGGTGAGTCACTTATTATTTCTGTGCCTCAGGTCCCTCCTCTATAAAGTGAGAATATTAATGGTACTTACATCAATGGGGTGTTGTGAGGATTAAATGTGTTAATATATGTAAAGTGCTTAGAAGACTGCCTATCAAACTATATCACGATCTATATACAGAGAGATGGAAGTGGATAGACATAGACATAGTTATATATTGTATCAGTATATATACAATATATATTCTAAATGTTTATATACTAAATCCATGAATTTAAAAATAGACCCAGATATCAGACACAAAAACCCAGCCATAGGCTGTTCATAACAAGGACACTTAAAATCTAATAACTCAGGAAGACTAAAAAAAAATGAAATAGCAAAAAAATTATACCAGGTAAATACACATTTTTTAAAAATTGAGGGCTTCCCTGGTGGTGCAGTGGTTAAGAGTCCACATGCTGATGTGGTCCGGGAAGATCCCACATGCCGCGGAGCGGCTGGGCCCGTGAGCCATGGCCGCTGAGCCTGCGCGTCCGGAGCCTGCGCTCCGCAACGGGAGAGGCCATGACAGTGAGAGGCCCGCGTACAGCAAAAAAAAAAAAAAAAAAATTGAGAGCACATACTCAGTAGCAACAACAGAGGCCAGAAGACAGTAATTATGTTGATACTAGACAAGAAAGACTTTGAAATTAAAAAAATTTTTTAGATAAAGAAGTTCACTGCAAAATGAAAACATGAACAATTCACTAGGAATATTCAATAGTTCTGATGTTCTAAGCACCAAATAATACAGCATAATTGACAGAATGACATGGTAAAAATGGACAAATTCACATTTAGAATGTGGCAGGCAAAAACAGAATATGGAAGATTTGAACAACACAGTTGACATGACTCAGTGTATACCAAAAAAGTCAAGGTTTTCTGAATACAATGTACTACAATTTGAAATTAGTTAACAAGATAACTCAAAAAAACCATTAAAAACACACTTCTAAATAGTTTCTTTGTCAAGAAAGAGACTTTAAGGGAAATAAATACATATTTATCACTAAAGGACAATGACAATAACACATGATAAGACATGTAGGATGCAGCTAAAGCAGACCTTGAGTCACTATGACCTTAATTGCATACATTAGAAAGGAAGAAAGCCTGAAAAGTAAAAAGAGAAACGTCCATCTTCCAGTTGTAAAACAAATATGACAAACCCCAAAAAGTAGAAGCTAGGAAATAGTAAAAGTCAAAACAGAAATGAATAAAAAAAAAAGTTGTTTTTAAAAAAGTTAAAATAAGATGACACTGAATAGCCAAAACAATCCTGAAAAATAATGAAGTTGGGGGGGTTCCCTGGTGGTGCAGTGGTTGAGAGTCCGCCTGCCGATGCAGGGGACACGGGTTCGTGCCCTGGTCCGGGAGGATCCCACATGCCGTGGAGCGGCTAGGCCCGTGAGCCATGGCTGCTGAGCCTGCGCGGCCGGAGCCTGTGCTCCACAACGGGAGAGGCCACAACGGTGAGAGGCCCACGTACCACACACACAAAAAAAAGATCCCGCATGCCTCAAGGAAGATCCCGCGTGCTGTGACTAAGACCCAATGCAGCCAAAAATAAATAAATAAATAAAAAATAAATCTTAAAAAAAAAAGAATGAAGTTGGGGGACTTACTCTTTCCAATTTCAAAATTTACTACAAAGCTCTGGAAATAGAGATAGTGTGGCATTAATAAACTGTTATATTAATGGTCAATCCATTTTTAACAAACATGCCAAGAAAATTCAATGGGGAAAGAATAGTTTTTTCCACAGATGGTGCTGGGACAACTAGATATCCACATGAAAAAGGATGAAAGTGGACCCCTATCTTACATTATATATAAAAAATTAACTCAAAGTGGATCAGAGATCTAAAAATCTAAAATTCTTAGATGAAAGCATAAGAGTAAATCTTCATGATTTTAGACTATGACTTCTTATATACTTCTTCTCATATAAAATAAGAAGTATATAGACTATGACTTCTCATATAAAATAAAAATTTTGATAAATTAGACTTTATCAAAATTAAAGAATTCTGAGTTTCAAGTGATAACACCAAAAAAGTGAAAAGACAACCCATAGACTGCAAGAAAACATTTGAAAGTCATATATCTGGAAAGGGACTTGTACCCAGAATATATAAAGAACTCTTACAACTCAATAATATAAAAATAAATAACTCAATTAAAATTGGGCAAATGATTTGAATAGACATTTCTCTAGTGAAGATATACAAATGGTCAGTAAGTGTATGAAAAGATGCTCAACATCATTAGTCATTAGGGAAATCAAATTATTTGCAAATCAAAATGATGAGATACCATTGTGCACCCACTAAGATGGCTATAGTAATAAAAGAATAATAATAACAAGTGTTGGTGAAGATGTGGAGAAATTGTAACCCTCATTAATGGCTGGTAAATCAGAAAATGATGCAACCACTTTAGAAAACAGCTTAATGTCAAATATGGAGTTACCAGTTACCATAGGACCAAGCAATTCTGCTTCTAGATACATATCCAAGAGAAATGAAAACGTTTGTCCACACAAATATTGGTACACAAATATTCATAGCGGCATTATTCATAACAGACAAAAGATGGAAACAATCCAAATGTCCATCAACTGGTGAATGGATAAACAAAATGTGGCACATCCATACAATAGAATACTTTTCAGCAATAAATAAAGCAGAATAAAGTACTGATATATGCTACAATATGGATGAATCTCAAAAACATGCTAAGTGAAAGAAGCCAGTCATAAAAGACCAAATATTGTATAATTCTATTTATATGAAAGATTAAGAATAGGAAAATCCATGGAGACAGAAAGCAGATTACTTGTTCCCTAGGGCTGGAGGAATGGGGAATGATTGCTTAATGGGCACAGGGTTATTTATTGATTTTTTTTGCGATACGCGGGCCTCTCACTGTCGTGGCCTCTCCCGCTGCGGAGCACAGGCTCCGGATGCGCAGGCTCAGCGGCCATGGCTCACGGGTCTAGCCGCTCCGCGGCATGTGGGATCTTCCCGGACCGGGGCACGAACCCGTGTCCCCTGCATCGGCAGGCGGACTCCCAACCACTGTGCCACCAGGGAAGCCCCGCAGAGGGTTATTTTTGAGGGTGATAAAAATTTTTTAAGATTAGATTATGGTGAGGACTGTGTAACTCTGTAAATATGATAAAAACCATTTAATTGTGCACTTTAAACGAGTGAACTTTATGGTATGTAAATATGATTGCCTTTTGAAAAATTAAATAAGATGAGATAAATGCAATGTGCTATCCTGGATTGGATCCTGAAACAGAATTCTGGAACAGAAAAGGAACACAATGAAAAAATTGGTAAAGTCTGAGTAATCTTTGTACTAACATTAGAGATGATGGGTGATAATAATACAGGAATTCCGTATTAACTTTGCAACTTTCCTATAAATCTGAAATTATTCCAAAATGAAAGTAAAACAGAACCATGGCAAACCTTTAGTGCGCTTGATCTAGAGATATGGGGCACGGAGCCGGTAGAAGAGGCACAAATAAATAGTTAGGAGTGATACATAGGATATAAACTATAAACAGTGGAGGTGTAAACCTAATACTAAGAACTATTGTGTACTACTGCTGTGCAAGGTAGGTTCCTTCACTGTCACCACCGGAAAGTGCTCTGGGCTCGGGATGACTTCCACAACGTAACACAGTTTGAGATAAGGAACAGGCCCTATTGGGGGAAACCTACAACACAAGGGTCAGCAGAAGAGACGAGAAATGTGGTTCACTGTCTTCCCATCACTGCATGGAGAGTCATGTCAGGACCTAAGCGTGTATCAGTGGGAGGCAAACGACTGCTTGGCAGAGTGATCTGGGTTCAAGTGCTTGATGTTTATAGCAGCTGCTGAGAAAGCCAGTTGCCCAGCACCTGGAAACCTGGGGTTGGGGGTGTGGGCTGTGGGAAGCTGCAGGTGCTCCTGCCAAAGGAAGGGAGCTACTGATCCAGTGGGAAGCTGATTTTGGGTGTGATCCCTCCCTCTAGCAGAAGGTGGTACAGGCGTAGCCTGCTTCTTGTCCAGTCTACCCAGAGTAAGCTCTCAGGGTTACTTTTGCACGGTTGTACTTGACATTCATAACCAGTAAATTGAAAATATACACAAAATGCGTGGTTTCTTAGAAAAATACAACTTAATAAAACCACTCAAGAAGAAATATAATTTTGTCTTAGATTTATAACTTGAACCAGGAGTTTTAAAATCCACCTTCCTCTCTTAACAAGAAAGAAAAGGAAGAAAGAAAGAATAAAACAGCCCATTAAGCCCAGAAGACTTTACCAGACACAAACTTCAAAGAACAGATCATTGTTTTCTGAAACAAACTGTTCCAGTGAATACAAAATGAGGGAACACTGCTCACCTCATTCTATGAAGTAAAATAATTCTGATGGCAAAATCAGATAAGGAAGGTATGAGAAAGTAATAATTAAAGGCTAATCTCACTTCCAAATATAGATGCAAAAATCCTAAATAAAATTTAGTCACATCAATCCAGAAATGCCTATTAAAAATATATCATTACCAAGTTGGAGTCATCTTAGGAATGCAAAGATGATTAAAATTAGAAAGTCTATTAAGAAGATTTATTATATTAACTGGTTAAAGGAGAGAACCATATGATCATCTCAATAAATGTAGGAAAACTTCTGACAATATTCAACCTTGTTTCACAAATATCCACAGCAAACTAGAGTAGAAAGCAAATTCCTTAGCCTGGTAAATGGTAGCTACAAAAATTATAGCAATTTTCAAAATTACACAACAAAAATTACACATAATGGTGAAATGCTGAAGGCATTCCCTTTCAGATCAGGAACAATGGAGATTTGTTCTATCACCACTTCTATTCAGCATTGTATTGGGGTTTTTCACTAGTGTGATAATACAAGAAAAAGAAATAAAAATTATAAAAATTGAAAAGGAAAAACTGAGAAATACAAAAGAATCTACAGACTACTAGAAATAAGGGTTTATCAAGGTTATTGAAGGCAAAACAGATATGTAAAATCAGTAACACTGCTGTTCACCAGCAACAAAAATTATAAAATGTAATTTTTTAAAAAGATAGATTTTCGAAGGCAACTCTAAAATATAAGGTACTAGGAATAAATACAACAAAAAATGCACAAGATCTTTATCACTAAAATTATAAAACTTTATTTATTAAAAAAATTTTTTTTAACTTTATTGAAAAAATAGTAGAATACCTAAATAGATGGAAATATAAACCATATTTATTGATGCGAAGATATAATTTTGTAGCAATGGCAGTTTCTCTCCAAATCAGTCTGTTAGTATGATTATAATAAAAATTCTAACAAGATATTTTTCAGAACTTGAGAAGATGATCCTTAAATTCTTACAGAAGATTAAAGGATGAAGAATAGCCAAAACTCTTTTTTTTTTTTTGGCTGTACGCAGGCCTCTCAGTGTTGTGGCCTCTCCCGTTGCGGAGCACAGGCTCCGGCCGCGCAGGCTCAGCGGCCATGGCTCACGGGCCCAGCCGCTCTGCGGCATGTGGGATCTTCCCGCACCGGGGCACGAACCCGTGTCCCCTAGCATCGGCAGGCGGAGTCTCAACCACTGCGCCACCAGGGAAGCCCCAAAACTCTTTTTTTTTTTTTTTTTCCCAAAACTCTTTTAAAGAGGAAACACAAGGTGTGTGTGTGTGTGTGTGTGTGTGTGTGTAGTGGAGGAAACTCACCACTTTCTTTAAAGAACAGTGTGGTATTGGTCCAGAGAGAGACAATCAAACAAATGGAATAGAACAGAGTCTAGTATTAAACTCATGTATATATGATAGTGGTGGCATTTAAATTACAGGAAAAGGATAGCTCCAGTGGTGCTAAGACTAGTGGCTATCCATAAGGAAAAGATAACATTAATCCAAACTACACCTCATACACAACTTCTGGATGATTTTAAAGGCCTAAAGGTGAAAAATTATAAAATTATTGGGAAAAATATCAATGATGTTCTGGTGATATTTGTATATGGAATTATTTTCTAAACCAAACACAACAAGCACTAATCATAGAGGAAAAATGATAATTTGATTATATTAAAATTAAAGACTTGTTTTATGACAAAGCCATGAGATACAAAGTGAAAAGGCAAGCCACCAACCAAGAGAAGATATTTGCTACTCATATGACCAATATAACCAGAATTAAAAAAAAAAGATAAACAACCTAAGAGAAAAATGACAAAAAGTATGAATAAGCAGTAACAGGAGGAAGAACCCTGAATGTCCAGTAAACATATGAAACCATGCTCACCAATCCCTTTTTTTAAGCCATTTTTATTTCTTCATTTGTGAATTATCTAGCCATAGCCTTTGTAACTTTTTCTATTGTGTTTTGCATATTTTCTAACTGATTTGAGGGAATTCATGTTTTTGAACTTACCATTTTGGTCTGGCTCTTCTGACCTTGTAACGTTGGCCCTGCTGTTTTAATACTGTTGTTCCTTAGAACATGTTTGTTTGTTTGTTTTTAATGACTTTTAAAATTTAAATATGATTTACATACGTTTGAAACTTTGTCTGCTCCAAATTCACAAAGATAGTGCCCTAAGTTTCCTCAGAGAACCTTTAGACTTTAAAAATTTTTACCTTCAGTTGTGTGATCTTGAATTATTTTTTGTGTGGTGTAAGGTATGGATTGAGGTTCATTTTTTTCCCCGTATAGATAGGCAGTTGTTCCAGCACATTTTGTTGAAAAGATCTGCCATTCATCATTGAACTTCTTTGATATTTTGACCAAAATTAATTGACTATATAAATGTGGGTTTATTTCTGAACTCTCTCTTGTTCCTTGATTCTTTATACCATACCATCTTAATTACTACAGCTTTATAGAAAGTCTGGTAATTAGCTAATGTAAGTCCTCCAACTTTGTTAACTTTCGAGATTCCTCTGGTTATTCTAGGCCCTGTACATTTTCACATAAATTTTAGAATTAGTTCATCAATTTCTGCAAAACCCTACTGGTATTTTTTAGACAGGTTTATTGAGATATAACCCATATACCACACAATTCACCCATTTAAAGTTTACAAGTCAAGAGTAAAATTCATGTATGCAATTCAAAGTATAGAATTCATGCAATGAGTTTTGGTATATTGCTTTATTAAGTTAAAAAATTGTGAAAAATATATGTAATATAAAATTTGCCACTTTAATCACGTTTAAGTAAGCATTAAGTACAGTCACAATGTAGTACAAACATCACCAATATCTAGTTCTGAAACATTTTCATCATCCCAAACAGAAATCCTGTAACCAGTGTGCAATAACTCCCCATTACCCTTCCTCCCAGCCCCTGGTAATCTCTACTTTCTGTCTCTATTAAATTTGCTTACTCTTGATATTTCATGTAAATGTAATTGTACAATGTTTGTTCTTTTGTGTTTGGCTTACTTCATTTAGTATAATGTTTCCAAGATTTGTCCATGTTATAGCATGTATCAGAACATCATTCCTTTTTTTTTTATGGCTGAATAATCCATTGTTTGTACAGACGACATTTTGTTTACCAATTCATGTACTGATAGACATTTGGGTTATTTCCACTTTTGGTTATTGTGAATAATGCTGCAATGAATATTGGCATACAAGCGTCTGTTCAAGTCCCTGCTTTCAATCCCTTTGCGTCTATGCTTGGGAGTGGAATGCTGGGTCTTATGGTAATTCAATGTTCAGTTTTCTTTTAGAAACTGCCAAACTGTTTCCACAGCACCGGCACCATTTTACATTCCCACCAGTAATGTACAAGGGTTTCAACTTCTCCATATTCTCTCCAATCCTTGCTATGTTTTTTTTGTTTGTTTTTCATTATAGCCGTCCTAATAGGTGTGAAGTGATATCTCATTGCTGCTTTCATTACATTTCTCTAATGACTAATGACGTTGGGTATCTTTACACATTCTTAATGGCCATTTATATATCTTCTTTGGAGAAACGGCTATTTCTCTTTTGCCTAACTTTTAAATCAGGTTGTCTGTCTTTTTGTTACGGAGTTATGTCTTCTATTTATAGTCTGGATACAAGTCCCTTATCGGGTATACGGTTTGCAAATATTTTCTCCTATTTTGTAGTTCAGCTTTTCACTTTCTTGACAACGTCTCTGATGAACAAAAGTTTTTTACTTTGATGAAGTTCAATTTATTTATTTGTTATTGGTGTTGCTGCTCATGCTTTTGGTATCATATCTACATGCAAGTATTTTTATTGGGATTACATTGAATCTTTAGATCAATTTTGGAAGAAATGACATTGTGATACTGTGATTTATAATAAGAAATATATCGCATTTCTTCCATCTGGCTGTTCCTGTGGTATATCCTTTTATAATAAACTGGTAAGTGTAAGTAAAATGTTTCTCTGAGTTCTGTGAACTAATTTAGCAAGTTAATTGAACCCAAGAATGGGGTTGCAGTCAGTGAGAGGCACAGGTAACAATCTGGACTTGTGATTGGCATCTGAAGTCAGGGGAGGGTAGTCTTGCAGGACTGAGCCCTTAACCTGTGGAATTTGACGTTTTCTCTAGGTAGATAATGTCAGAATTGAATTGAATTGAGTTGAATTGTAGGAAACCCAGCTGATAGGAAAGAATTGCTTTGTGCCGTGATAAACACACACGTACACACACACACACACACACACACACACACACACGTCGGAGGCATCCTGTCAGATCTTCTAACCCATAAACATGGTATAACTTTAAAATTTTATTTTAGGTCTTCTATATCTTGTCTCAGACATATCTTACAGTTTTCCGTGTAGGGGTTTTATACATATTTTATTAAATTTATTCTTGATTTTTTTATGCTATTTTAAATGGCATTGCTTTTCAAATTTCGTTTTCTAATTGTTTTTTGCTAGTATGTAGAAATACAACTTATTTTTCTATACTGATCTTGTCTACTGCAAACATCCTATATTCAGCTATTAGCTCTAGTTGTCTTTGTAGAGTTCTTAGGGTTTTCTGCTGCAGACATACATCCTTTGCAAATAAAAGGTTTTACTTCTTTCTTTTCAATCTGTATACTTTTATTTCTTTTTTTGCCTTACTGCACTGGCCAGAACCTCAACTTCAATAACGAATGGAAGTGGTGTGGTTAGAACAAACATCCTTACTTGCTCCTGATCTTTGGTGAGGGCAGGGCCGGGCGGGGGAAACATTCATTCATATTGTTAGGTATAATGCCACCCAGTGTTACAGGTTGAATTGTGTCCCTCCAAAAGATATGTTTAAATCCTAATTCCTGGCAGCTGTGAATCTGACCTTATTTGGAAACAGGGTCTTCGCAGATATAATCAAGTTAAGATGAGGTTATACAGAGTTAGGGTGGGCCCTAAATCCAATGACTGGTATTATAATAAGGAGAGAGAGATTTGGAGACACAAGGGGAAGACAGCCACTTAAAGATAAAGGCAGACATTGGAGGGATGCTGCCATAAGCCAAGAAGCACAAGGGTTGCTGACAAACATCAGAAGCTAAGAAGAGGAAGCACAACCCTGCCAGCACTTTGATTTTGGACTTCTAGCCTCCAGAACTGACAGAATAAATTTCTGTTGTTTTAAGCCAACTAGTTTGTGGTAATTTGCTACTGCCCTAGCAAACTAAAATACCTAGTTCTGTAGTAAAAGATGTTCATGAAGTTTTGGTTTTGCTCTCTTGTTGTTCTGTCTGTTTTTATGTGGAAATTCAGAGACTGAAAAATTATACTGTTGCCATTCCCATCTTCCCAGAATCTTTCTTCAAGTCAATGATCTTGTTTTATGGTTAGCACATGGTTTAGCTTGGTGAATGTTCCATGTGTACTTGCAAAGAACTTGTATTTTGTAAATGGATGTAGCTTTCTACAAATGTCAATGAGGCTGAGTTGGTTGATAGTGTTTGTTAGGTCTTTGGTCACTTGCAACCAAAAGAGTGCTAACTGGTACAATGTTCTTTATGCTCCCACTTCATTGCCACTCCCTCTAGGGAGCCTTTGTGCTATGCCCTCAACTAAAAGGACACATTCTCCCCTCTGGGATCCTGAAGCATTTTGTTTACACTTTTTGTAGAGCTTGTATTACATTCTGTTTTATAAGAAAGTAATTCAAGAACATGTCTTATCTCCATTCCTAGACTGAAAATTCCTGGGAGAGCACGGTGTGTATGATTCATTCCTATGTCTGCAAGGTACCTATCACGGTGCCTTGCACACCATAGGTACTCACTTGTTTGCAGTGTTTTACTTCCTGCCTGGTTGTGGAGACTTTTGTCAATAGAACTCAGTTTTACAATGCAGGGACCGGCACGGGGCTATATTAGATAGATTTCACTTTTGGTGTGTGATTAAACATCTTATTTTCTAAAACATAAGATATTTTAAATAATTTTCTTTTAAAAGAAACTTCCTCTCCTACCAATCCTGAATATTTAGCAGATTAAAACAAATAACTATAAGAAACTTAAAAGAAAAAGCCTTAATTATAAGTGATGACATTTATGAACAGTCTAAAGATGTCCTTCCTGAGAATGTAATTTCCTTTCTGTCTACGTGCAATTAGAGTGAGCTGAGGAGGAATTAACTACATGTCAGAAGCAGGTACCTCTTTAACCACTCCACCACCACAACTTAACTAGTACTTGCCATGTGCCAAGCACAGTGCTATGTGCTATAGATATGTTCATCTCACATACTCCTCATAACAACGCCATCTCAGTCTTAAAGACAAGGAAATAAAGATTCAAGGGGTTAAATGATTTGCCCAAGATGACCCAGAGTGTAAATTACAAGGGCAGAACCAGAATCCAGACCTGTCCATTCCAGTCCCATGCAGTTTCTACCCTCTCGCTCAGGAAGATAAGAAGGGTACGGATGGATCTGAACAAAATGTGAGCTCCCACTACGTGTCCAGGAGATTCGAATGTGGGCCATGATGAAAATACCTACAAGCTTGTGCCTGTCCAGGTGAGTAAGGCAACACGCCAGGGGATCTTCATACGCTGCCACATTTAATCCCTGCAAGGAAATCAAGAGCAGGGAGTGTCACATCATTCTCTCGGTTTACAGAGGAGAAAGTGAAGCTCAGAGAATGTAACTAGCTTGCACAGAGCCCAGCATGCAGGGATGGCAGAGCTAGGATCCGACTCCAGGTGTCTGCTCTCCTACATCAGTCACTTAGTGATAAGGATGTGGGCTCTGGAGTCAGCCTGTCTGGGCTCACGGCTCAGTTCCACCTCTCACATGCATGCTCCTTGGGCAGACAGAGCAGCATTTCTAAGCCTCAGTTTCTTCCTATATAAATGTAGTTAATAATAATAGCATATACTTGCGGGTTATTCTGAGGGTTAAATGAGATACTATGGAGTTCTCCACACAGTTCTGGGTGGTACACGAAGATTCATGTATTGTAATTTAGGAAGGAGGTAAAGACTAACGGAAAGCAAAGACTCAGCCCAGTGTCCTAGTGCTGCTGCAGAGTCAAGCAGTTATGACTTAACTGGACCTCCGGCTGGCCCTCGTTTAGGCACGTTGCTCCTTTTCCTTCTATTAACCACAGAAGATTGTGTCCACATATCATGTGGAGGTGGAAAGCATTGAGAGAGAAGGTGATAATGGTGCCAAAGGCAAATGTCTTGGACTCACTTGAAAATTGCTCAGGCTTCTTTCAGTTACAAGTGCAAGAAGCAGGGGGAAGTGTTGGTTTGTACAACTGGGAGAGGCGGGCGTGGACCCGCCCCAGACACGGTCTGACACAGCACTCAGCAGCGTCTATCCACATCCTCTCGCTCTCTGCCCTCCGTGCTGCCGTTCCTCAGCTCTCTGCTGCCCCCATCTACCCCTCCTGTCTCAGACCTCCACACGCAGTCAAGGGAGGCAGGCTGCCCATGAGTCATTCTTATGCCACCGTAGGTTGGTAACCCTAGAGAAAAGGGATGCCTTAGTCAGCTGGGGCTGCTATTCCAAAATACCATAGCCTGGGTGGGTTAAACAACAGATGCTTATTTCTCCCAGTTCTGGAGGCTGCAAGTCCATGATCAGCAGGCAGGCTGGTTGGTTCTTGGTGGGGGTCCTCTTCCTGGTTATGTCCTCACATGGGCTTTCTTGGTCACGGCAGAGACCCCTTGCCTTCCTTTTACGAGAGCACTGATCCTATCAGGAAGGTCCCACCCTCATGACCTAATCTAACCCTAATTACCTCCAGAAGACCCCCCCTCCTACTACCATCCCACGGAGGGTAGGGATTCAACATATGAATTCTGGGGGGACACAAACATGCAGTTCATAACATGGATGCTCTCTCCCAGTGTCCAAATATATGATCCTGGAGAAGTCCCAGGATGGGCCCATTCTGGATCACATGCCCACTGCTGTGACCAGAGGGCTGGGCACTGTGACTGGGGGCCCAACCAGAACTCAGACCAGTGAAGGGGCTGTCACTCAAAGAAATCAGTGTTCCAGAACAAGGGGAGAGGAGATTAGGGCAGAAAAATGTATTAGATGTTCTCTGGAGTGAGGGGGAATGTCCTATAGAAAGTGTCAGGTCCACCCTAATGCCCTGTGAGCTCTTCTTCTGGAATCCTCCAACTGCGATACAGCTATGAAGCATCACAGCTGGCTCTAGAACTCAGGCAAGGAAGAGGAAATGCCACGGTCTCCGTGGAAACGGGATTAGGTGAAGGTCTCCTTTTTGAAGGTGGTATGACATTCAGTGCGGGGAGGGGACCTGCCCTAGAGGCAGCACTGGATCCTCTGTGAGAGCAGGGACAAGTGGCCAAATTAAGAAAAGGCTTATTCAGCTAGGAGAACTCCAGACATGATGGCCTTTAAAGTTTTACCTCCTGTTAAAACAGTAATAATAACAACAACTATTACCATCACCACCACCATTTTTGGAGCTCTTACCTTGAGCTTGACGCTGTGCTGTGCACGTTATGTACAATTCCGGATTGGATCCTGATAACCTTTTGGGATACTGGTCATGCACCACACATGAAGGAGTCTTCCAGTTCTACAATCCTGTGATCGTTTTTCTATACTAATCAAGTCAAAGGTTTGGGATTTTATAGAACTGTGTGACAGAGAGAGGGTCCTGAGTTGCTCTCACGCATGCCACAATAGAATATAGGGCTCCCGTGGGTTTCCACCAACATAATGTTGAATGGTCCTGAAAACAGATGCTTACTGAAGACAGGTTACTGCTGCATTCTTGCCTCTGCCATCCCTGGAAGCTGAATTTGATCAGCACAAGCTAATACCGAAGCACAGTTCTACTGACCAGCAATTTCACTTGGGCAGGGGAGGGGCTGACGTTTCATTTCCAAGCTCCCAGAAGCACAAAGAAAGAAATCTTTCAGCATCTCCAATGGACTGCAGCCAATTCATGTGCAAAATTCCCAAGTTGCTGAGTCTTTTTGGCTTCCTCTTGTAAGATGACTGTCAGCTACTCCAAATGGCTTCTTTTCCTATTTTTTTCATGTTTCAGATGCACTGGGCAAGTCAGCAGGTCTCATACTGGGTGTTCCATTTTTTCCCCCTTAGCCCCAAAGAATATAACACTCATAAGCTGTATAAGATGGGATATTTAGATGAATAATATATGAGTAAAGAAATAGCGGCTTATGAGTGAAAAATAACCAGGGGGAAAAGGGAAGTGTGGTGAGATTAAGTTAAAATTTTAAGGTACCTTGCTAGAAGTTATAAAGCAAATGTCACTATAAGGGGCAGCATATGTCAGAGGTCCACTCACACTATACGATGATTTTAAACCTTGTTTTAGACGGGGCCTCCTGCCCTAATTTTAAAATAAAAATATAGCATAGTTGGGCTTCCTTGGTGGCGCAGTGGCTGAGAATCTGCCTGCCAATGCAGGGGACACGGGTTCGAGCCCTGGTCTGGGAAGGTCCCATGTGTTGCGGAGCAACTAGGCCCGTGAGGCACGGCCGCTGAGCCTGCGCGTCCGGAGCCTGCGCTCTGCAACAAGAGAGGCCGCGACAGTGAGAGGCCTGCGCACCGCGATGAAGAGTGGCCCCCGCTCGCTGCAGCTGGAGAAAGACCTCGCACAGAAACGAAGACCCAACACAGCCAAAAATAAATAAATAAAACTAAAAAAAAAAGAAGGTAGCATAGTTATCAAACAAAAGTCAAGCAATATAATAAATGACAAATAAAAAAGTAAAACTACATCAATACACACTTAAAAATAACCATCATTGGGCTTCCCTGGTGGCGCAGTGGTTGAGAATCTGCCTGCCAATGCAGGGGACATGGGTTCGTGCCCCAGTCTGGGAAGACCCCACATGCCGCGGAGCGGCTAGGCCCATGAGCCATGGCCACTGAGCCTGCGCATCCGGAGTCTGTGCTCCACAACAGGAGAGGCCACAACAGTGAGAGGCCCGTGTACCGCAAAAAAACAAAACAAAACAAAAAAACCATCATTAACTTTAAATATCATTCCTGACGTTTTTTTACACAGATACAGATTAAAAAGAATAGAGGATATTTTTATAAACATAGATGTATACTTATTTTTTCAAATTTATTTCTAATCATATTAAGTTTTTAAAAAAGCATTCAGGTAGTTTGCTTGTATTTAGGATAAGAAACTAAACTGATGCCATTACTAAACTTTAAATATTTCTTTATCCCAAGAGGTATTTCTTTCAAGATCCATTCAAGCTTATTAAAAAAAATACCATTATATATATTCTTTATAACTTTTTGTTTTAGACACTATCAGCTCTCTGCTATGAAAATAAGAGATTGGTACTCTTATACCTCCCTTTCCCCACTTTCAACTTATTAGTTATATTATAAAGGTTTATAATATTTGCAATCTGTATCTACAATACAACTACAATTCCCAGTTTGGTCTTGGTTCTTTATATAAATTCAATGCTCACCACCAGTCCTTTTATTTGATTCATTTCTCCTATCAAATGGTTTCTTTAAGAAGGGCTCACGGGTGTTGCATTCTCTGAGTTCTTGCATGTTTAAGAGTACTTGACGTTATATTTGACAACTTGGTTGGCAATAATATACTAATCTTCAGAAAACTAAAAATAGAATTACCATATGATCCAGCAATCCCACTCCTGGGCATATATCCAGACAAAACTATAATTCAAAAAGATACACGCACCCCTATGTTCATAGCAGCACTATTCACAACAGCCAAGACATGGAAGCAACCTAAATGTCCATTGACAGATGAACGGATAAAGAAATGTGGTATATATATGCAATGGAATATTACTCAGCCATAAAAAAGAACAAAATAATGCCTTTTGCAGCAACATGGATACAACTAGAGATCATCAATCATACTAAGTGAAGTTAGTCAGAAAGAGAAAGACAAATACCATATGATATCACTTATATGTGGAATTTAAAATATGGCACAAATGAACCTGTCTACAAAACAGAAACAGACTTACAGACACAGAGCACAGACTTGTGGTTGCCAAAGGGGAGGGAGTGTTAGGGAGGGATGGATTGGGAGTTTGGGGTTAGTAGATGCAAACTATTGTATATAGAATGGATAAACAAGGTCCTACCGTATGGCACATGGAACTATATTCAATATCCTGGGATAAACCATAATGGAAAAGAATATAAAAAAGAATGTATATAGGTGTACAACTGAGCCACTTTGTTGTATAGCAGAAATTAACAAAACATTGTAAATCAGCTATACTTCAATAAAAAAATAAATTAAAAAATATATTTAAGGCACTCTTTTTTCCCCACTCAGAACTTTGGAAACATTCCTCCATTGCCTTCTGTCACTGAATCTCTGAATCTGGTGATAAAGAAGTTTGAGACCCTTTGGTGTTTCTTCCTAACCACTGAGGAATTCTTTCTTCGTTCTTTAAGTTCATTAACTTCATCAGGATACGTTTTGGTGTCAAGTGCTTTCTCTAAGATTCCCTACAACATAGTGTACTTTTTCAATCTGAAGATTCATTCCTTCATTCCAGGAAAACATTTCTGTATTATATCTTTTAGTACGTTTTTAGTTCCTTTTTTTTTTGGATACCAATTAATGTTAGAATACCTTTTTCTTTCTACAATTGTCCTCTCAAGAATTAATCTTGGCTTTTTAAATTCTTCATTCACTTGCAGTCATCTCAAGCCCTTTCTTCTATGTTACCAATTCAGTTTTCAACCATGTTTCTTGCTATTTCTAATTCATTGATTTGTTCTATGATAGTGTTATTTTGGCCAAGTTGTTTCCTTAGCTCTGCAATCTGCCCTTTTATCTCATTTTGTTTAATCAGCTCACATGTGAGCTCTTGTTTTACTGAATTCTTGTTCTTTTGATGCTCTTTGAGAACACAATATACCTGTAGGAACTTTTTTTTTTTTTTTTTTAGATGTTGGGGGTAGGAGTTTATTAATTAATTTATTTTTGCTGGGTTGGGTCTTCGTTTCTGTGCGAGGGCTTTCTTTAGTCGTGGCAAGCGGGGGGCCACTCTTCATCACGGTGCGCAGGCCTCTCACTATCGCGGCCTTTCTTGCTGCGGAGCACAGGCTCCAGACGCGCAGGCTCAGTAGGTGTGGCTCACGGGCCCAGCCGCTCCGCGGCATGTGGGATCCTCCCGGACCGGGGCACGAACCCGTGTCCCCTGCATCGGCAGGCGGACTCTCAACCACTGCGCCACCAGGGAAGCCCCTGTAGGAACTTTTGTTTCTTAGGTTAGCTTTTCTTCCCTATTGGTTTCCTCTGTTCCCCACTCTGCTCCCTTTGCTGCCTGTAGCATATTTATGCGGTTACCAGGCCATTTAACTGAAATTTGCTCATGCTTAAGGTGGGCAAGTCTGTTCAGACCATTTATCTGCTTTGATATGGCGTTGGTATATTCTCCTTGGCATATTTCCCATCTTATTTGACAGCTATTTCTCTTCCTCTGTGAGCTTGTGTTCTATATACTTTCCTGCATGGATGATATTAAAAATATTGAATAACTAGCATGACACAGACACTGAATAAGCAGAAAACAGGTTGACCACAGCTCTGGGGCAGGGGTCTGAAGGCTCCTCGTTAGGCCACAGGTTATCTTTTTAGGTTCCGGATTGTGGGGTGGTCTGGAGTTGGGTGGTTCTCGTGAGAGGGGCTGGGGTCAAAGCAGCATGAGTCACTTCAGAGAGTGATTATTTACTGCTTGGCATAGAAGCATTTCGATATTTTAATAACCCGCACAGTCATACCAGTGTGTACCAGCCAAACCTGAGCCCTGCTTGTCTGCATGGGGGAAGGAGGAAGAGTTGTGTATACAGGCTCTTATTGGAGGGACTGGACTCTGCTCTGCCTTCTGATAGTTATATTAAGTCCTGCACCAGTGTGAACTCCGAATGGAGAGGAGAGATTATCTACTATAGCATGGGGGAGAATACCCTTGGGACGTGGCTTCTTCTCTTAAATCAGGGATGCGCTGGTTATTCCTGTTCCTTATTCACCCATCTCTCCCCAGCAAAATCCCCTTCCACCTACACACACACACACACACACACACACACACACACACACACACACACATACTCACCAGCCCCACTCAGAGGAAGAAAGAGATGTCTACTCATCCTGTCCAACTCTCCAATCTTCTTTCCAAAATCTGAGATTTTAATGAGAATTCTAGATTTTTCAAATTCCCTCAATAAGGGCAGGATTAGGAACTCTTCTCATTCTTGCCAGAAAAACGTGGTCTTTTTCTTTGGTGATCATCTTTTGAAGTTTAGGGCACAATGACAAGGTTGGGCTCCTTCTTTTGTTTCATCGCTGGTGAAATTGTTTTTACTGGTTTGTAATTTAAAAATGTTTACTTTTTATTTATTTGTTTATTTATGGCTGCTTTGGGTCTTCATTGCTGCGCACAAGCTTTCTCTAGTTGCGATGAGCGAGGGCTACTCTTTGTTGCGCTGCGCAGGCTTCTCATTGCAGTGGCTTCTCTTGTTGCGGAGCACGGGCTCCAGGCACGCGTGCTTCAGTAGTTGTTGTAGCACGTGGGCTCAGTAGTTGTAGCACATGGGCGCAGTAGTTGCAGCAGGCCAGCCCTAGAGCGTGCGGGCTTCAGTAGTTGTGGCTCGTGGGCTGAGTAGTCGTGGCACGCGGGCTCCACAGCACATGGGCTTCAGTAGTTATGGTGCGCGGGCTCAGCAGTTGTGTCTCGTGGGCTCGAGCGCAGGCTCAGTAGTTGTGGCGCACGGGCTTAGTTGCTCCACAGCATGTGGGATCTTCCCAGCCCAGAGATCAAACCCGTGTTCCCTGCATTGGCAGGTGGATTCTTAACTACTGCGCCACCAGGGAAGTCCCTCCATCAGTGTTTTTGTTTGCTTGTTTTTTAAGTCCTTCTATTAATTCTAATGTACAAATAGGACTGAGAACCATGAGCTGGACTTTGCCTTCTAATTGTTCATAATTTGATACACATAAGCACCATTAAAAAAACATTTTATTACCTGCATTAACGAAGGCAAAATACAAAAAAGCCCATAAATTATTTATACTCTGAGTGTTCAGTCAGTAATTCTTGAGCAGCCAAGGAAGCAGGAAGGACTAGAAGAGATGTGTATGGCTTTCCTTCAAAATATTTTTATCTAGCTAGATAACAGTAGTAACACACCTGAAGGAACCAGGGAACACCATCAGAGGTAATGCCCAACTTCTAAGATAGTCCTGGAAACCTCCCATGGACAGGAAGGCACTGTTGGGTGCTGGGCACACTCTTTTGAAGAAAGTGAAGTTTATGGTTTAGTGAGGGAGGCGGCTACACTGATAACCAAAACATGCACCAAAGAATTAGTCCAGTTCTCATGTAGTCACACTTCCCAACATCAAGTTCTAATTTACGTGGTATTGTTTAGAAGTGCAGGAAGTGTTTAGAGGTGAAATTGATGGCCGGGATTTACTGCGTCTGGGCAGTTTCTGAAGAGACTCAACCTGGGTTTTCAGGAAGGGGAAAGGGCAATGCAAGTCTGTAAAGCAACCTGAACCATGGCATGGAGTCATCAAGGATTTTCAGAAAGACAGTGACAGGCTGAAAAAGCAGAGAATTCAGAGATCAAGGCTGCAGCCACTGGGAGTGTGCAGGCCAAGACAGGCCTTCATAACAAACTGGGAGAAAAGTGTAGAAGTGAGGGAGTTTAGGGTGTCTGAATTTCTTGCCTGAGAGATGAGAATAATGGTGATGCCACTGACTTAGAAGGCAAAGCTTAAGGGGCAACCACGTTTGGAATTGGGGTTTCAGACGAAGGTAGGACATCTAAGGATCAATGATCAGGAGGCAGATGGGTCTGGATTGGAGCTCCAAGACCACAACCCAGGTGAATGACCTGGTTATCCACACTCCATATTCCAGGTGTATCCACATTCTTGTAGAATAGTAATAAAACAGAAAACGTACCCGTATTCTCAGGTTCTGGAAGAATAGGAAGCAGTGGACATTGCCTCTCCTCAGCTGACCCCTCATTAGCACAAGGCAACTTTGCTCTCCTGCCCACCAGAAATGAGGACAGATGTCCAAACATGGTCTCTTTTGAACCCACCTTGGTTCATCCTCCAGGAAGCTTGTCTTTTCATGGTTTCCAACTGCTGCAGAGGGCGGAGCTGAGGGACAGCGACTGAGTCTTCACACACGCATATCTGAGCACACTGCTCCAGGTAGGTATGGGGGAAGGCAGGAGATGGTCAGCTAGTCCTTATACCGCCATCTCTGGGAGAACTGATGCTTACAATTTGCAAGAACAAAGCCATTCCAAAAAGGCCCCTGGGGTTTTCTGGGGGAATTGAACCTAAGTTAGAATAAGCAGAGCCCATACAGACTGACTTCAGGTCTGGAGAGGCATTTCCATTTTACACGGTGAGAATGATGGTGGTGGTGGTTCTTCGACGTATATCACTTGGGTGTTTCTGGACTTGCCCATATTCAGTGTGGAATAAAGACACACATGCTTGTCACAGGGATTATTTCAAGGAATAGAAGCCCGCTAAAAGCAGCGTAAGCAAAAAAGGCTAGGGTCTTACTGTAAAGGTACAGGGTTCTCAAGGGGAGGAATTCTAGGGCAGGAGCCAGAAGTGGGAAAGGGAAAGCCAGCCTTCAAGGAAAGTTTGCTGGTGTGTGGCAACTACACAATTCCTCGTCCTTGCTTCTCGGTGTGCCTGCACCATCCTTTCCTTTCCCACCAGCTTTCTCTTCTTCCTTCTCTTGCATGTGGCCCAACATGGCCACGCCAGCTCAGACTCCACAGGACCCTCTTGCTTAAACACCTACCACACTTCACTGGTTTCTCTCTCTTCCTCCAACCCTCCCTGTCCCAGTTCTAACTGGCCTAGCTCACGTATTTAAAGAGGTGGCTGGAGAGGAGGCCGTGTGGGCAGGGTTGCACCCCATCGCCAGCCACACGTATCTATCTATCTGCAGGCATCTTGACATCCACCAACAAGTATCAGAGAGTGAAAACCTAACAAGTCCAACCCTACTTCGGCACCAAGTGATTTAGGCAACAAAGTATCTGCTTTGAATGTAACCAAACAGCAACTCAGACGTTAAGCACAGCAAATTCATCTCTTTGTTCTGCGTTTGTGGTTTCTCTGAAAACAGAATTAAACCAGGCCAAAGAACACAGCCACCTGTGACAGGAGCTAGTCTTTCTAGTGTGCTTAGAACACCCAGGGGCAATGCCATTACAGTGGTCATTTGATGTTTCAAAATTACGCTTTGTTTAGGTTTAAATAGTTTGTTATAAAGATTCTGGAGCCTCAGTTTGTAGCCTGGCTCTACTCCTCATCAGCTGTGGGACCTTAGACCAGGGGCTTCCCCAATCTGTGCCTCAGTTTTCTCATCGTAACTTGGGGTTAATAACGGTACCGGCCCCACAGAGTGATTACGAGGACTAAGTGTGTTAATATTTGTAAAGAGCTTGGAATGATGCCCAGCAAATAGTATGTGTTCCATAAATGATACTTATTACTGGCATATTCATTAAGCAAAAACCCACACAATCTTTAAGAGAAGCACTTGATAAAATACTTTAAAAATAAGTTTATTATAACTAATGAATATAAAATCTGACAGATGTTTTCAAATATTTTTGCAAAAAAAGTAAATCCCTCCCTTGTTCCCGCTCCCCACAAGATACAGAGTTAGAACTTGGACAGAGTTTTACATGAAACCTAAACATGAAATTCTCATTTATCAGTTGATCCTTAAAGGCTCCAACACATTATATTCTAAGTAAAGGTCCATTAAAATTAAGGGATCAACAAACCACTGGACACTTGCTTTCTACTGTTGCTTTCTACTGTCATTATGATGCTCATTCAAAATGCTAAAGGACAAGAACAGGTAACATAGGATTGCATGTGACAGATATTCAAAGCGCATGGATCTATGAGATCACAAACAATGGAGGTGAGAATACTGGGGGTAGAATTAAACACTGACTTAAAAAAGCAACCCAAGGAAATCTATGTACATTGTAGCCTTTGGCATCTGGTCTAACATCTTTCTTCTTTATAGAGACATCATTTTGTCCAATCTATTAACCAGATTAAATCAACCTTAACACATGTCTCATCTGACACAGATTGTCCACAGCCAATTTCATGTGAGGTAGTTGGGCTGTTTACTGACATTCTAGTGAAAATTGTCATGACACAAAGGGATTCATGCATCAAACATGCCACAGGAGACTGGCTCATTAGCCTTCTGGGAAGCAACAGAATTACTTCTAGATCACCTTTCTTGTCACCACTGACTCCATATACACCTATAAACAGACACAGATACGCAGGAGTCTGTGGATGAGATCAGCTTTGCAAGGGGTATCAACCATTTCAGGGTGGTTTCTGTTTATAAAGTACAGGGAAGAAATACTGATCACACTTTAAAATATATAAAATAGAACGGACAGTGCTTAAAACAAGCAAGATCTGTTGTGCTCTCACATAGCTTAGCTGAAAACATTTGTTCACGCTCAAAGAGAAGTGATTAAAAAGGGTAACCGAAGAATTTTAAAAACTTTTGCTTTGCAGAGCAGTGGTATGTTTTTTCCTTTTAATTTAAAGCTATATAGAAACAGTGGAGAAGAAAGATCGATGCCTGCGTCAACCGTACCGCTGAGGATCGCTTCCAAGTGCCTTGATGCAGCAGCGCAACAAGAAATCATGCAAATGGCTTCTGTACGCAGGCTACTTACTGCCTGCGCCAGGATAGGACTGGGGACATTTCCAGAGGAGGTCTACTGAACAGTATGCTCATGGAATTGCTGAAAGGACCCTAACACCCCTGTAATAGATAAGCAGTCTTAAAATACTATTAGACAGCTAGTGGGTATTTTTGTCATTCTTATGAACCCCTGGGTAAGCAACTGCAGACCACAGAGGGCCGCCCAGAAGCAGAGTGCGTTTCCAAGTAAAGCACTCTATGCGCATGTCACAGGGACACGGGCTGCCGTAGACACTGAAGCTCATGTACAGAGTCCACCAGATCACACACGGCATGGAAGTCAGCCCCTCCAAGACCAAACATGTTAGCTCAGCTAACAGAACAATGTCTTAAAATGTACTGTACTTATAAGTTCTAAATCTAAAAAAATTTTTAAAGGTTGATAGTTCACCTTAAAAAAAAGAAATGAAACACAAGGGCAGGGAAGCTGAAGAGTTATAAAACCCATGGCTAATATCAGAAGCAACTGATTTTAATCGACGATTCAGAAATGCACCATCATGTAACCAACTTCTTATGGGACGTGGTCGTTTAGCAGAGAAAAACATAAAAAGTGGCGTTTCAGGAAGTTCCCAAAATCACATCGTCTTGTATCGCTCATGACCCTTTGACTCTTCCTACTGACTTAAATGATGTTTCTTCATACATATGACTTTCACAATCAGATTAAGTTTCCTTAATAAGATACCTCTTCCTTCAGCTCTTTTCCTTACTTCAAATTTAATAAAGAAGAGTATAATTTATTTATTGGTCCCTACCACATATTTTTCTTAATTAAAAACACTTTTCCGAAAATATAAAGTTGAAAGCATTAACTTTTGATGAATTAATAATCAAAAGGAGACTGCAAACCTTTCCAGCAGCACTCATCTAATAACAGATCACCTTTCCTAGATGCTACACACCATGTGGTCACCTGCTTTACAGCTACACATGGGAACAGGGGTTCTTTAAGAAGCTCTTGCAGTCTGGGAGGGGAAGAGAATGCCCACTGACTGGGCACCTGACCCTGGCTAGGTCTGTGCCAGATGCTCCACGTATGTGCTAGAAGCTGCTGCTGAGGAATGGAGCAGAACAGCTAAGAAAGGGGACGGATTTGGTGCTCTGATGGGGGCACTGTTCGCAATCATTAGTAACAGAAGAGGAGAGAGAAGCAGCAGGGCTGAACTATGGAGTTCAGATATCCCTCATCGTGGAATGTGACATTTTGGGAGCATTTATTTTCAGAATGACACACAAATAATGATGACAAGGCACCTGAAGCCACTACTTACACATCCTAACAAACGCTGCCTTTCAAAGTCAATGCCCCGGGGACTGATGTGCTCAACATTCCAAGAGCCCCAGTTCTAGAACTACCTGAGGAGCTGGATCAAGAGGTGATGAGAAAATCATTTCTACCTCAGAGTCACAAGTTGGTTCTTCCCCAAAAGGTATCCCTCTAACTTAACATTTTTGTCAAGATTAGGTATAATGAATCAAATCTGCTCTCAAGGACAAAAAAAATTTGCCATCATTGAAAGGATTTTGTTCAGTTAGACAAATATATATTAATCCCTACTAAGTGTAAGGGCTGGCTTCTGCTGTGGGGAGAAGTGCAGACATGATGAAATTATGTGTATGGAAGTGCCTTATAGGAGGTCGTCCAAATGCTACTTATTAGTTAGAAGACACATTACCTTTTCTTTTCCTTCAGGATCTCTCTAAAGGTTACTCTAGAAAGAGAATCCTAAAAACGTTTGAGCAACCAACAAACATACTAGCGTTTTCCCATCTCCTCTCATTGTCAGAGAGAGAAAGCTTAGAGGTCCCAGGAATCTTAGAGGATTATGGAGAGAAAGCCTTATCTTTTCTCTTTGTCCTCGTCTTAGATAGTAAATGTCAATTAGCACACATTATGCCTTTAAATAAAATGGAGAAGCAAATACTGCAGGTCCAGGAGGAAGCTCTGACCGTGCCAAGCGTCAGGCCAAGTTGAATTTGTCATCTAATATGAAGTTCAATTTCCAGAGCTTTACGCATCTTAGGTAAACTTAGTATATGCTCCAGTGAGGAAAATACCTATCAAATAACATTACCCCCTTTCTGTAGGGTTGGAAAAGTGTTGAGTAGGTAATGCAACTTATTCAAGTTATTCAAGCTACTCTGATCTGGGTTCCCAAAGGTCCCAGATAATGTGAAACCCTTCTTTCCCAGAAAACTGGGTCATATACCCCAAGGCAGTACCTATAGAACCGCGCGATGGCCGTGCTGAGCAGCTTTCTTCCTGTGTGTATTCAAAGCCTCGGTGGAAAATCTGAGGTATTTTCAGTGTGCCCACCTCCCTCCCAGAGACCAGACCAGCTCTCCTGAGGTGTCGGGGAGCACCACCACTTGCTGCGAACGGTCGTGCTTCACAACGCTTACAATCTCCTGGCAGCATCCCCACCCAGTGGTGCAATGTCTAATGTGCATTCATTCAAGGTAAAGCAAAGGCTGGTGGCTTTTTCTTTTTCCCTTTTAGGAGGCTCTGTAAGGGCAGGAAGTCTAACTTATCCCCTAGTCCTGCCATCATGTTCACACTAGCCAGAGGAGGAGGTCCGCACTAATTACTCGTGGGAATGGGAGAAGACAACATACACCCCTTAGCAGCTGCTAACAGCAAGCGCTAAGATACAAAAGAATCAACATCACTTTAGCACCCTTTTTCTCCCTAGCCTTAAAATATTTGATGTTGCTTTTCTAAAGGTTAAGCATTTTCCAGAAGTCCTTACTGAGCACAGTATCTGCTTCGTGAATTTGAGCTACATAAATGCCCATTTGTTTAAAGACAGACAAAAACAAATCAATACCCCTCCCTACATTAATCTCTCACCTAAGGAGAGGGTTCTCTTTGCCCTCGGGACAGCATCACCTGTGCCCCTCGAAGGAACTCACCTTCTACCCGGGGAGCTTCCCTTCCAGCTACTTAAAGCGAGTAGCCCCTGACAGGGAGGGCAGCCATGGCCTCTCCCCGCCGCTCGCTCTTGGCAGCCTGGCCTACTGAGAGACTAGGGCCACAGCCCTGGCGTCACACTCTTCAGGAGAACGCCTACACAAGGTTGTTTTGTGAAAGGCTTAAATCCCACCTTTAGGCTGTGACACAGTCCCAGAGCTTCTGAGATAAGATAAGCAGCTGCATTTAGCTTCCTCTGCACCACTGGTGATAAAGCCAAGACGATCAGAGAGCACATTCAGAACTGTGGTCCCTGAAGGCCTGCTGGCTCAGTTACGAAACCTGCCGAGTAAACCTGCTCCATTTCTCACTCTCCCTTTAACTACTTCATTTCAACCATAGCCTCTTCCTCTTTGAAAAAAAGGACACATCATTTAGTTCATGCAGAAGACTGGGAATTCGGTAAACTAGAATTTAATCTCGTAGCTCTTCAACCCTGTGTGCACAAGAATAACGTGGGAAGTTCATTCAAATTCAAGGTTTATTATCCTGAGTCCCAATCCCACCATTCTGGTTCTTCAGGTCAAGGTAAGGCCTGGGAATTTGCTTTTCAAACAAGCGCTCCCTGTGATTTTGATGCAGAGGCGGTCCAGATCACACGTGGAAATCACGCGGCTCTTCTATTTAGTGGCTGTGTGACTGAGCAAAGCCCTCGACCTATACACCTTACTTTTGAAGTTTAATAATAATCCCTGAATGTCACGGTTTTGCTCTGATGTCCAACTGAGATGATGCCGAGGAAAGCAGGCTGGCAAAGGGTGTGCACTGCACAGGGGTCACCTCAGATGACCTGTCCCACACCTCCCATGCTGTCCTCCAGCTCGGGGCTAGGACATACCACTCATCTCTTCAGAGCCAGTCTCCTGGCCCATAAACAGGGGTGGCACTGCTTGGTCACACCAACGTCCCGGACACACTGACTACACAGGCTCTTCTGGCCCACAGAGCCACAGAGAAGAGGATTCTTTGCAGGACGTCTAGGAATAGCAAACTCTATATTTCAATAGCTTCAACAAAGGGGCTGAGCTCCCTCTAAATTTTTAGTCTAATTCTAAACTGATTGAAACACTGGCTAAGAGTTACAGTCCTTGATAAAAAAATTGCTCATTTTCAGCTTGGGTTTGGGTGGCCCATTAAAACTAAAAGCAAAACACAATACTAACAAATTCATTTGTCAAATCTGCTCTTATAACTCGCCGTTCACGTCTGTGTAACAGCTATGATTTGGTTTCCAGGAGGCCCTTTGAACTGAATATATAGCACCTTGATTTTTAAACACACAAAACATATATGCATTTAAAAAATTATACATAAAAGCACTAGGCTTTGCCTCCTCCTCTCCATCCCCCCAAGTAAGGGATTGGAGAGGACTGAAGCTGCTGCTGGAAATTAAGTAGGGCAACGAAACACTTTAGCGAACTTTATTCCCTGAAGTTAGGAGGCGGCGCTGCCCTGCAGACATCATACCACCTCGTCAGACTCCAGTCCGTGGACCTCATATAAAGTGTCCAGTATCGCCAGCTGCTTTTCCATGGCGGGGAGGTAAAGGCTGAGGTCCCTCTGCATCCCAACACTGAAAGCTGCTTTCTGGTGGTCGCCTTCCTTAATGGTTAATGCAGCCACAAAATCTTCATAGGATGGAGCTGCCCTCAGAGCTAACTGCAAAAGAATTGCCCGTGAGAAGCTGCACCACGGCTCGCTCTCTTGCACATTATACTCATGCATAAGCGCACGCGTGCACGCACGCTCACACACGTACACAGCCGAGGGGAGCAAGAGTGACAAAAAAGGCATACAGCCTTTCAGCTGATGGACTCGAAAATTACGTGTCAAGCACCACATCACTAAGGCTAGAGGAAGCAAGTATGTTCTTGGGCCGTCTTCAGGATGCATAATCCCATCAAGTCAGGGAATGCTGAGAGGAAAACAGTTTGAGGAAGGCTCCCTTCTCATTCACAGTGATCCAGCCCCTTCCGGCTGAGCGCTCAGGATGACCTGCATGCGTGCTGCTACCACAGTCTTTGTCGGCACGTGGCCAGCCTGGCAGGGCGCCTCACCATCCTATTTGTATCTCATCTCCACGTACTTTCTTTGCGGGTCTCCTATTTCCCCCTACATGGATATTTCCTTTGTAGTCTTGAATATTTTCTAAATAGGAAGGGGGTTAACATTTGTTGTCTGCTTGTACACTGATGCTTTAACGTATTTTATCCCAGTTAATCTTTGTAAGAACCCTGTACAATTTACATTCCCATTTGACAGAGAGACATCACACAGCTAGTGAGAGCCAGGGCCGGGATCTGAACTTAGAATCATCTCTATGCTTTTTCAACTCCACCACCAACCACACTGCTTCCCTGATGGAAGATTTCCTAAGCTCCTTATAGCTCCCCTCCCTTTGCAGGCCAACTGTTCCCTAAGCTTGCTAAAATCTGCTATCTGGCACCTACTGGTTTGGCTCCGCTGAGTTCTCTGGAGACTTTTTGGAATCTTGAATAATCATTCTGCAGTTGCTTCCCTGAGCTTCCTTATATTGAAAGTCTTTTGAGGATCAACCCTCTCCTTTTTTGCAACCAGAAAGTGACTGGCATTATGCAATGGTTAAAGCACAGGCGTGGGTGAGGAGACCTGGACTTGAATCCCCAATCTTTTACATATTAGCTTGAGGAATTTAAGCAAGGTGATTAAACTCCTAGAACCTCAGTTTCCTCATCTATAGAAGATGACTGAGAGCACGTTCCTCATTTGAGGGATTAATGGGACATGTAGGATGTGTTTATTCTACTGCCTGGCACGTAATGAATACTCAAGTAATGACACGGGTACAGGGAGAGCAGAGAATGAAGGGAAGGCAACTGTCCAAAAATATAATGTGAGAAAGTCTCCCAGAACTGAAGGATATGAGTCTCCAGATTTAAAGACCTATCCAAGTGCTCAGCAGAATGAATGATAAAGACCAAAAGGAGAACACGGTGAAATTTTAGAATGTGGGCATAAAGAACAGATCCTAAAAGCATCTAGAAGGAGGTGAGGAACAGTTTATACACAGTGGCACATTAGATTTTACAACAGTAACACTGGAAGCTGGAGGACATCAGAGGAATGCCTTCAGAGTACTGAGAGAAAATGACTATTAACCTAGAATTCTACACCAGCCAAAGCAACACTCTAGGAAAAAAGGGGCAGAATAAAGATAGTTCCAGGAACTCAAAAATTTACCTCCCTTGCACCCTTTCTTAGGAAGTTACTAGAGTTTGGGTACCATCAAAAAAAGGGATTGGATCAAGAAATAGGAAGTCATAGGACTTGGGAAATGGAATTAGGGTGAGGTGGGGATGGAATATAGGAAAACCTGTGAAGAAAAGTCCTAGGGCAATAGCAGTACAACAATTTAGACTGGAAGAAGAGTTTAGAAAGTGCTGGAAGGGCACACTCCAAGAAAAAAAATACAGGTAATCTGATACATTCGTGAGTTCAGAATGATGGTGATCTGAGAAATCTGATGGTACGGGGAAAAATGTAAACCTCATGTAAGAAAGAACGAAAAAAATCACAGAATTCTGGCTCATCATCATAGTGTTACCTTGTGATATAATTATATAGGGAAGGTGGAGGCAGGGGAGGTGAGGTAGCGACAGTAAGGTCTAAGAGAGCTAATTTCTAACCTATAACAGAAATCAACAGTGATTAACACTGATAAGTCCACAAAGAACAGTAAATAGTTTTAGAATTACAGAGGTATTGGAAGAAATAGTCAAAGCAGTTGAAAGTGGCAGCCTCTTTTAGCGAGCCTGAGAAGTATGGAACAAACTGCTATTTTTTTTGTTATAACCTTTTTGGACTCTGTGATAAAAAGCAAAACAAAACTCTGCGTATATATATTTAAGTAAAAGAAAAAATTTTTAAAGTTTCTCCAGAGTGGAACCCAGGACTACAGATTTCTCAAAGACTCCTAGTGGACTGGGATGCAGCCGAGTCTATCTGGGAAACAATAACAGAACTCAACTGAAGATGAAGCCAAAACGGAGCCACAGAAAGAGGCAGAGCCTAGACTGGCCATCAGTTCCACAGACGGTAACTGTTTGAAGATAAAAGTTCACTATTTGTCTGGTAAATAAGTCAAATTCCTTGAGCGTGAAAGCCACTTCCCTGAGCAACCAGGATTAGTTAAATGAATTTGCCCCTGATAATTTTAATTAGCACATTAGAAAACTCAATAAACTTTCCAAAGTAGGGATGACTTAGAGAATAACAGGAGAGACACTGAAAGGTAGCTCCTCTATTGAAAAGGCTGTTGCCAAATGCTCAACATAATCTATTTTCTTAAAAACCAGCAACTTGAAAAACTATTGGCAATAATATCAAGTCTTCAAAATGTTCTTACTCTGTAACTTTGGGTGTATTACCTCACCTCTATGTGTTTCCGGTTTCTTTGTCTATGAGCAGGGAAAATAAGAGAACCTACCTCAGAGTTATGAGATTAATAACTTTATGTAAGTAAAGCACTTAAAACAACATCTAGTGCATGGTAAGTGCTCCAATTCTAAGTTGTGGCTGTAGTTTCTTGGTATTAGACATAGCAATTCTACTTCTAGGAACGTATTTTGAGGAAATAACAGTTTTAGTCAAAAATGCATAAAAACAGATGCTGTTCTGTCTGTAAAAACAAATTTAGAAGCAGCTGAAATTTCCAACACAGAGATTTGGGCAAATACATTATGGTACCTCCATACTAGGGAAATATTATGCAGTCCCTAAAAATAAGTGGGGAAGACTACGGCTAACACTCCTGTTGGATACACAGCAAACTTGTTCCAAGAGTAAATTCTAAGAGTTCACATCACAAGGAGAAAAATTTTTTTCTTTCTTTTTTTTGAATTGTATCTATATGAGAAGATGGATGTTAGCTGAAGCTATTGTGGTAAGCATTTCACAATGCATGTAAATCAAACCGTCATGCTGTGCACCTTAGACATACAGTAATGTCTGTCAATTATTTCTCAATAAAACTAGAAAATATAAAAAGTTAAAAAGTGGAGAAAAAGAATACAAAATTATACAACCAGCTAAACGTCAAAAAAATTTATGTGCATATACAGAGTAGGTATACAAAATAAAGGTAATTATACACATAAAACAAACATGTAAATATAAAAATATAAGTATCTATAAGTAGATATTTATATAAATATATGAAATGAAATAGAACCATATTGAAGAGGATATGTAAAAGTATATGAAAATAAGAGCTGAGAAGGTAAAACACAAAAATGTTAAAAATCCTTATTATAGAGTGGTGAGATTATGGACAATTTTAATTTTTACCCTTTCTATTCTTCCATAATTAAAAAAATTTTTTTTTTACAATGAGTCTAAATTACTATATATTGGGAAACATCCTGTAAGTTAAAATGTTCTTTTAAAGACTCAAGCTTACGATAAATTTTGTGCCATAGCTTCATTCTTGTTGGCAACATCTCGGATCATCAATAATATTTCAGGATTAAACTCTGCCCTCTATACTGAAAAAATAAAACAACCCCAAACCACATTTATGCTTCTTATAAATGGTGCAGCTCAGTGTTTTTATGCTCTGTCACCTCACCAAGGTACCTGTAGGCAATCACAGTATTTACTCAGGGAGACTGATGAATGCGGCAGCATCCTTTGCCTAATTTCTCACTAGCAGTTTCTCAGTTATTCTGTCTTCACTGTGGAGAGCTGTGATGTGTGGGATGAGCACCAGCCTCGGAGACAGCAGATCTGGGTTTAGACCTGGACTCTGCCACTGCCTCACTCTGGGACTGGAACAAACAGTTCTGAACTTGTAAAATAGTGGGAGTTAATCCTGAGGATTACCAAAGATTGTGAACACAGAAGTGCCGGGCACAGCGCCTGATACACAGTAAGTGTCCAACAGCCAAATGGTAACTATTATTATGTTATTAAACATGCACTGAAGGTAAGTGTGGGCAGTCAGTGGCTGCAGCTGGTCTGGCTCCTATTCCAGTGAACAGCAGGACATAGAGCTAGTCATCTCTATGCTTTCAAAAATGTTTCATTTTCACTAAAATTTGATTTCTTCCACGGTAAATTCTTCCCACTTTCTTTACCTGCCTCCGAGTAAATCATGACCTGAACAGTTCTTACCTTAGGCAAACGATGTCTCCCATGCTTTAAATTAGTAAAAGACCATCATCTGCAAGGGTATGTTTAATCCCCCGACCTTCCAAACAACACTCATATTCTATGACATTTCCTACTGTACCATTACATGAGGCTCCGCCTTTTCATGGCTGCACCTGACTAAGGCTGACCTCTCCCCAGATGAGAGAATAACAGAGTATTACTGCTGACATAAAGGGGCCATCTTCTCCTTCTATTTTACAAAGCAGGCTCAGTGATTTGTCCGGGGGACTATGATTCTCAGGCGTGTGTTCTTCCTAGGTCACGCAGGGAAGGAAGGAGCGGTAGCTAAGAGGAGCCCAAACATATGAATACAAACACCTCCATAAAGAAAATAACTGGGTAAGAAGATATTTCTAGTCCTAGCCACTGGCAATCCAGGTCAGTTAATATTCAAGACAAAATTCAATTTAGGGGAAAAAAACCTGACTAAAATCTGAGAATGAACAGGATTGACTTTAACAGGCAGCAGAGGGAGCTATGGGCTTCAAACCACCACTGGTTTCCCCTCAATGGTGAGCATTCGACAGCTTCCTGCCTATCTCTACACTGACACTCTTTACTACCACATCAGAAGGCAACCACTTCTGAGACAAATCTTCTCAGGGTCACTGGAACTAGATAAGGTGAAGCACATTCTAACAGTCTTTTCTTACTTTTTATTGCCAACATTTCCATACAACAAAGACCTACAGACTTAAATGAAATAAGCAATATTTCGTTCTTATTCTCAAAAACAAACAGAAACACCACACACACAAAGCAAAACAAAACACCTTGCTGTGACCATCAGAACATTAGGAGGCAGAAGGATTACTTACCGCAAAAACCCCTCGAACTACCCAGCCATGGTGTTGCCGTAATGTTTTACCATATGCGTTATCTTGAAAAGAAGAAAAACTCCGTGAGGAACAATTTCATCAGAATTTGATGTGCTATTTGTATCATGTCCTTTCTAATGTATGTAGTAGCACATTCCTATTGGTATTAGAAACTGATTAAAAGAAAGCTGAATTATGAGATTATGTACCCCAAAAGTCTTGAGTAGGAAAAAAGCCTACAGAGATTATTTTTTTAAAGAAAAATTGGTATTTCCACTCTTACCCTCTGTCATATCTCAACTTCAGCTTATTATCATGGTTGGAAAATTCAATACATATAAGGAAGTAAAGAGGGAGGAAAAGATACTGTAATATAGAAACTAAATACAATTTAAAATACACTATAAAAATATAAAAATGCAGTTCTTTGAAATGTTGTGTGATCCTGAGCCAGTCCCTTAGCTGACCTCTCTAACCATCTGTTTCCCTCTTTGTAAAATGAACTCTAAGGTTCTCTTCAATTCTAACATTCTATTCTGGGATGTCAAATGCTTGTCCTAGATGTCCCTATGACCCTGGATATACAGTTTTAAAGCTAGAAACCTTTAAAACTATTATGGAAAGAACAGCTTGAAGTTATTAAGGTAGATATAAAGTAAATGGTGAGGCCTATTGATAAAAGTCATTTACATTCTAGACTTTAAAGATAAAAACCTATTATTTTTGTCCCAGTGAGTTTTTTTAAAAGGAGATTTAAAAACTGCTATATAATAATTTTAATTACCAAAAAAAAATCTCGAGAACAAGATGACTGTATTTTATGCAAGGGATGTGTTCCTGAAGGCTTTGAATAATTCAATATATGCAAAATTCAAAACTGATTTTTCCACAGGAATAAATGCATTCTCAGGAGGGCACAGCTCTACATCACCACAGTGCATTTTTATTTCAATGCTCCATTTTATTTTCTCAGCATCATCTCCAGTGGTCTACAGAGTCCTCACACTCCTAAATTACAGCACAGAGTATCATAGGGGTTGTCTGACCTTCTTTATCATGTTTTACCACATCTAAATTTTATTCCAAACTTATTTATTTTCATGGGCTAGTTTCAACACCAGTACAAGCACCACCATCAACCATTTAATCAATGCTTGGGCGACACTGTAATAGGATATAAAGACATTTTAAATTATAACAAGAGCAGATGTTAAAATAACAAAAAAAAATGACACCAAATCCACAACCACAGGCTCCTATGCAGTAAAAAGCAGTGTGGTTCACAGAATACTGCCAAAGAACATCAGGTATCTGCATTTTACTGGGCAAAACAGCACTGCCATGTGGCTGTAGCTTGAACACTTTACAATTTATTCAAGCTCTCTAGCTTTGAAATGATGTAATTCTTGTCAATTTCTATTTTTAAAATTTGGGTGAGGCTTTATTAATACTTTTAGCATACCATGTATCAATTTTACATAATTCAAGTTTGCATAAAATACATTATATTTTGTATAAAAGAAGACTGTACGTTTGAATTCTAACAGCAGGTTTCGCTGGCTATCTAAAGTTTTAGGAATGGGTTGAAATGCCAGCATCCAGTGTGGTGAAGCTAAAGCAGAAATGATAAAAATCAATAAATTCAAGGGCACAAAGGGCTCTTAGAAATAGCCTAAAGGAGAAATCAAGATTAAATTCAATCTTTTTCTTAGGAGAACAGTCTGTAGGCTAAGACAGTGTCAAAGATACAAGTCTTCAATGTAAGCCACACTTAAAACCTATCTGATTCTCTAAGGAGACAGATGTTATCAGGGACATTTTAGATGGTATCTAAGACCTTAGTGAAGAAAGGGTTGCTAGCATATGGGTGCAGACGGGCAGGAAATACTAGGCACAGCCTCTGCAGTAAATCAGTAAGACAGTCAAATTTCTAACCATCTAAGGAGCCATCTGGGCTGGTAAGAAGGTGTACAGTCCATGGAAAACATCATGAGGTGAGTCACAGAGGTATAGTGGGAACACTTTCTTTCTTGTTATCCTAATCCATGTAAGGTATTAAATGCCATTAAAAATCAGTAGATGAAACTTAGTGCCATTACAATCTGCTCGTAGACATCTGTGATGGAACAGCTGCTCCATTCAGCAAGGATTTAGTGCGAGTCTACCACTGCCCCTTACTAAGTGCAAGGCAGCAGGGATCACTGGGTGATTTAAACTCAGTCCCTTGCCCTCAGGAAGTTCATGGGTTTATAAGAGAGCCAGCCTTTAACAAATCATCGTTATGTAAATTGCCTACTGCTATAACAGAGATCTCTATCCAGTGCTACAGGAAAAGAAAGAGAGATGAATCCAACCTGGGAGCAAGGGCACAGAAAGAATTCTCCAAAGGAGTCTCAAAGGCTGGGTAGGGCAGAGAGTAGGGTGGTACCTGCAGTACCACCTGCAGACAGAGAAAGCTACATGGAGTTGTGAGAGATGGTGGCATGAAGGGGGAACAGTCCAGTAGGGCTGCAGATCACTGGGGCTGGGGCCAAACTGTGAGGGCCTTTTTTATGCCGTGTCAAGGATTCTAAACTTCCCACCTGAGGCACAGTGGTAGTTTAAAATAACACTTACTGCTTTTTTTCTGATTTCACAAATAATGTTCAGGAAAATGCAAAAAGGGAATAACTAAAGAAACCTATAATCATGCCTCCCAGAGGTAACCACAGAGGGCATTCTGGAGATATATTCTCTTAAGTCTTTTTTCCTATACAGACAGTATTATTTTCTTCTACTAACAGTCACGATCATTCTGATTTGGAATTGTGGTAGGGAAGTAAAAGGAGATCAGTATTTCTTTACGGTATGCAGCAAATGCAGCTGACCGCTGTCCTGGTCCCTGAGCCTTCGGCTCCAGAGTTCACCTGGCAGACAAACTGCCTGTTTATAAGGGCTCTGGATCCAGTGCTACTCCAACCTCAGGGGCCTTATGCCTTTCCTACACTTTGCCTGTGAAGTCAACCACTCAAAAAAGCCCAGAAACCCTTCTCCATGCTCCCTTCTATGGGACAGGAAGAAAACAAGGATGCTGTGAGTCCAAGTAAGAGGGGCAGCCTGGTCTAAGGAAGGGAGAGTGTTTGTACAGCAACACGATCTGTGTCTCCCCCCAGCCCTTCTAGAGAAGGCAGTTGTTCCTTGCTGTGCCTGCATCTTGCCAGAGAAGAGTCCCACTGGGCAAAATGTGGGCCAGTAAGTCTAATGGGAGAAGAGGGAGGCAGAGAATTTAGGCCAGGTCCTGACTCAGGCCTAGGAAGACCACCTCCACAATTGAAAACCAACAAATAAAATAAAACTCATAAATGAAAAGGACTTGCCCCAAGTCTTTAGCTGACTTCGAGGGCTGCAAATATCCCTGCCATGTGAGGCTGCATTAAATTAGGATGAAGTCTAAGTATTGACCTATTTTGGTTACCCAGAGAAGATTTGATAATGAAATACATTAATCTTCACTATAATACCCATTCATTATCATGATGCATGTTCTATAATCTGGAAGTATTTTTGGCCTCTGAAAGACATAAATGATTCCCTTCTCCCAGTTCTCTGAAATCTGTCAGTTCCTTAGAAACTGAGTCAAAATTTCTAAGTAGGAAGTGTTGACAATCACCTTGCCCAATTCTCTTCCTCTTACAGGTGAAAAAATAGAAGACCCAGAGAGAGAGTTACCTGCCCAAGGTCACAAAGCTAAAAGCAATGAGAACTTGGGGCATTCTTGTCACATTAAACCATTTTGACAAAACTAATGTTTATTCTTTGTGATAAAACAAAATAATGAAAATGAAAAACGTGCCTTTTCCCAGCCATATCCTGAAAAAACTGCAACCATATTCTATTCATAAAGATGCAGATTTAGGGGCTTCCCTGGTGGCGCAGTGGTTGAGAGTCCGCCTGCCAATGCAGGGGACGCGGGTTCGTGCCCCGGTCTGGGAGGATCCCACGTGCCGCGGAGCGGCTGGGCCCGTGAGCCATGGCCGGTGAGCCTGCGTGTCCGGACCCTGTGCTCCGCAACAGGAGAGGCCACAACAGTGAGAGGCCCGCGTACCGCAAAAAAAAAAAAAAAAAAAAAAAAAAGATGCAGATTTGACTTCTTTAATGGTTAGTCAAAAACTTTCTATGAGGTATTTAGAGATTATGCCTCAACCTATCATAGCATCTGAACAAGAACTACCTTTCCATTACTGTTGGTGGATAGCTATTCTGTCCAGGAACAGAATAGATGAGAGTGTTTCTCTATTGTAAATCTATAATTAGTGAGAATTTGCAAAGTTACTTTGGGTGGTAGAGAGGGCAAAGGAGAAATGCAAATCTAAGTCTTAGGAGGCAGCTTGAGAAGTAGACAAGCAAAGCCAGAAAAGGGTGAAATCAATCATTCAGTGAGCTCAGGAAGTGACAATCATCTCAGTTCTGCAAATGAGCTAAACTAGGAAGTCCTTAGGCAAGAATCACGAACAAAGAAAGGTTTGAAAGTGAATAAGCAGTGAATAAATCTGAAACTACTGAGTGAAAAAGGAAGAATGTGTATAATGTGACACCATGTACATGAGTTTAAAACATGCAATACATTACTAGATACTGTTTGTGGACAAATAAATATATAGTAAAAGTATAAAAGCATTCATTATATAACGATAAACTACAAATTCTGGATGAAGATCTTCTCTGGAAGTAATGGGGTTATGAGGTAGTAGATGGTACTGTATTTACATATTTGGTCAAATGATAAATATCTGATATAATTTTAAAAAACCTACTACTAGGAAAGTACCCCCAAGTTCTTTACAGTGACTAAGCTTTGGGCAAAATGAATTGTATGGAGAAAAGCCAACTCAATAACCAGTTGACAGAGATGGAACAAGTACCCAGAGATATCCTTTGTTACCTCCAGGCACCATCGAGAAGAAAACTTGTACTGTAAGCCAATTCTGCCATTAGAAGCACATGCTGTTAATAGTTCTGGAAACGGCATGACTTGATTCACATTCCCCGGTACTTCCAGAATAATTAGTCAAGTTATGATTTGGTGTCAAATATCTGATTATGAGTTCTAACTTCATCTCTCTCATATAGCTCTCCTTGTTTGTGAAAGCCTTTCATATTAAATGCGTAAGTGAGCCTCCTCTACCTTTTTTTTTTTCCTCCTATTCTGTGCTCCAGATCTTGGTTAGGTTAATGTTTACCTGACATTTACGGAATCATTCCGAGGTGAGGGATGTGGCAATATGCTATCCCACTGAGGGAATAGTGCAGAACACATAATATTTAGTACAATGGTGCATGAAATGGCAGAGCAACTTTTCTTCATTTCACCTACAAAGATGCTTTCCAAAGCCTCTTCTTGATGTGGCATCTGTGAATGGAGGGGCTCAGCTACAGGGTGGACCATTAAACACATTTGCCTTGTGTACCCAACTCTTTCCTTAGAGTGATCTCTAGAGAATGTCAGAGGACACTAGAGTTCAGAGCAGCTCTTGGCATGAGACCACCCAAAATATTCCACTCTGATCATCGTTATGGGGAATTCAGGTGATGGCTCAGGTGATGCAAAAGGGGGCAGTATAAAGCCCAAGGCCTCCTTCCGATTGCTGAAAACTCATTCTAGGTCACAGAACTGCAGCAATACAATGACTATACATGCATTTTCCAGAGAGTTAATAGATGTCAAGGCTTCCGTTGTGTCATTTAGGACTGTTACATATCACCTCCCATTTTCAAAGCCACTAAGACTATCCAAAATTATGAGCAGTTACCTCAAAACCTTTCTTAAGCAGTGTTTTCAAATTTGGGAGTGTCATCCAAGGTTTATCCTTATTTTATCCCTACTAATTGTCTTGCTGTTCCTAGGTTAAGAAAAGTTTTCAGCCATTGGGTAACCAGCCAATTATCATGAAAAGGAGGCAAAATTAACTGATGCTATGGGTAACTAATTTCAGTACTTTTATTCCTGCTTATTTAATAATCACTTAGATGCAGTCAAAATTCCCAAATAACCAAATGTAGCCTAGTGACAGGTGAGCTTCAACATCCCAGCTCTAGATGAATGGGTCTCACACTTGAGCATGGATTAGAATCACTTGCATGACTTATGAACACACGCATTTGCTGGGCCCCACCTCGGGAGTTTCTGAGTCAGCAGGTGTCAGGTGGGACCCAGTAGTCTGCATTTCTAATAAGTCTCCAGGTGATGAAGATGTTGCTGTCCTTGGACCACTCTGAGAACCACTGATCTAGATCTGAGACCCTAGGGAAAGTACTTATCCTCTCTAAACCTCAGTGTACTTGCTGTAAAAGGGGAGTGCTCAGAAGATTAAATAAAATGCTTATGGAGAACCTAGTGTTATGCCAACACTGGGTGCTCTATAAACGGTGGCTGTTATTACAATAACTCAAACTCAATTTCAGAATAAAAAATGCAAGCTAATTTGCCTGTATGTGGCATAAAAATCGCACATACCCACTCTTTTACTTACATACCTAAACTATCTCATTTTAGATAAAATATCAGTTCTGCTTATAAAGCCTGTGACTTCAAAATGAGAAAAAAGAAGCCAGCAATCCGGAAGAAATAGGCAACAAGCAGCCTGTGGATTCTGCATAGTTAATGTGTAAACATTTCTCATAAACCTCTCTTACTTGCTTGCACAGAACTTGTTGTGTCTGTGTTTAGAGGGAAGGGGGCTGGTTAGGGGAGCTTTCTCTCTCCACATTGCAGAGCAGCAGGAAACTAGGGATCCCGGTAAGCAAAGATGATTTAAATCATGAAGACCTCTGAAATAATCCTGAGCATCAAGGATGAACATCTCAAATTTATGGTCCCTTTTCCTTTCCACTGAAAACAGTCTAGCAGGGAAGAAAAGGAAGGAAAAGCTGAGACTGGCTGTGATTATTTCAGTTTTGAAGCAGCATTTGCCCTTCAAGTCTCCTCTCTCTTCATAAAGTCAACATCTCTAGGCCCAGCTTTCAAACCCAGTAAAAGATAGGGGAGGAAGGGGGGCAGAATTAGGGATGGGGGCAGGGCAGAAAGGGTATATCCTCAACTGTCTCTCCACCTCCAAGGGGCAAAGCTTTTCTTTTCACTTGCTGTGTCCGGTAAGCAGCTGGGTTCTCCTCAATCCCAGCTCCAGCAGAGGGGTAATGAGATTAGCATTCCCCACTTGCCCTCACACAGCCAGCCATCAGAAAGCAGTAGCATCCTGTGACGTGTGGAGTCCACCACGCACACAGTGCTGAATCCCATATCTTCTGCATTTCCTGCAGGTGGTGGAGTCTTCCTACCAGTGTGAAACTTCCATACTAAGAAGTCAGTCTGGAGAGAAATTTCAGGCTTGGCAGCTGAGCTTGGTAACGTTCCATTTGTGATTTGGGACAAATAAGTCCCATTTTCTGGTAGGTTATCAACTTTGTATATGTCACGATGATGAGAATATAAACAACAATAGAAGCTAACCTCTATTAAGTGCTTATTATGTACCAAATTTCTAATCTTTTCACATGCATAAATCTATTTAATCTTTACAACAATCTTATTAGGGAAATCAAGTCATCATTCCCATTTTACAGATGAGGAAACTGAGGCACACAAAGGTTAAGTAAATTGCCTAAGGGCACCTATCCAGAAAGCCCATGATCTTAATCACTCCACAAAGTCATCAAGTTTGATAGAGACTGGTTAGGGAGTCCTAATAGTCGTGGTGAATATATTTTTAATACTGAAATCAGGACACTTAGGGGAGGATATAACTGAGACAGTCCTGGAAATTCAAGGATGTATGAGAAACCCCAAAATGCAGGTAGCTCAGGGATGGTGGAGAAGACCTTCTGTGGGAGAAATGAGGACCTTACAGCTGAGGATCCCAAAATGACCCTGCTTCAGATCCTTTGTGGTCTTAGCGTGTCTTTTGATCTTTCAGAATTTCAGTTGCCTAACCTGTAAAAATGGACTGATGTGAGGACTAGGTTGTCTAAATTTTTTATACAGTGTTACAGAAATATCAGCTTTTATTGTTTCATGGCACATCAGCAAGTTTCTATACAGGGAGGCCTGGGAAAATCACACAGGGGCAGGATCCCTCAAGATTCATGACCCAAAGGGAGGACTAACAAAAGGAAGAACTCACCCCTGACATTGATAAAATGCTGTGTGAACACTGGCTCCTCCTCCCCAGCAGAAGTATCTAACTCATTCATTTCATTATTTATAATCATGACTGCCTAGAGCCTGACCATGTGCTTCTCTACATCATAATAATACAGGGCTTCAAAGTAATATGGAAATCTCACTCCCATCTGCTCACCTCAATGCCCATCCTGGAAGGATTTCCTAGAGACCAAGATTGAGAGTTTAGCCAGTCTGTTAGTGGCACTATGAGGATGCTTCCAAGTCTTCAATGTTTTCCAAAAGTGGTCCGACAGGTGCATTGATCCATCCATCTATCCACCCACCCACCCAATGTTTATTAAGTACCTACAACGTTCCAGTCACTGCATTAAGATGCTGGAGATGTCGGATGATCTCCTTTGACCAAGGCCTTCATCCGAGTCTCAACTACCACCACAAAAATGGGGCACATAGGGCACTTGAGGAATACAAGATGATGACCAGCCCTTCATCTTACTTCAGAGCAAATCCTAGGGTTCCCCACACCCTCCCTTTTATGGTCTCCAAAACTAGCTTCCCTCTGGATACAGATTTTAGAAAACTACACAGTTATCTCAAGATTCATTTAGGAAGAACTGACTTCTTAAAAATATTAGGTTTTCCTATTAAGATTAAAAGATGGCTCTTCTATTAATTTAGCTCTTCTTTAAGAGATACTGATTTTTAATAAGTTAGATCTAGACTACCAGGTCACTATCTCGAGTTCTTTTTTAACAAAGCATATAAGAAACAAACAATTAATAATAATGAAATAGAAAAATGCCAAAATCAGATCTTGAAAAGCACACCCTATCTCCTCTTCCAGGGGTCTCCATTCCACATCCTATTCAATTAATCAACCAAAATGTAAATAACACTTACTCAGGGCTGTCTGGATGTCCTTTTCTCCATTTTTCACTTCTGTCAAAAATCCCTTCAAAAATTTGAGACCTCTAAAACAAAAAAGAGGAAGAAATATTATTTTCAAAGTTCACTTATGTTGAATGGGTATGAATAAATGGCAGACATCAGCTTCTTTTTCAGTAGTATCTTGGGCACAGCAATAAACAAGTCAAGTCACATGGCAGTCCTTTCTAAGTCTCTTCCCTGTGATTTCCCTTTAGCTTGCTCTAGACGCTTCTTATCTGAAATACCTACACAGTGGTTTTCAAAATGTGGTCCCAGGACCAGCAGCTTCAGCATCACCTGGGAACTTGTTAGAAATGCAAATTCTGGAGCTCCCCTCCAGACTTACTGAATCAGAAATTGGGTTTTGGGTGGAGCAATCTGTGTTCTTTAATAAGCCCTCCAGGTGAATCTGGTGCCAGTACAGTTTGTGATCCACTGACTTAAAGACAAACCAATCGGCTTTACTGTCCTTTATGATTCCTATCTTATATATTCTATTAATATTAACAATGTTTATCACTATCAAGACAGGGGCCAAAAAAAGTCGATATTCTATTCTTCAGGCCTTCTAGAAAAGGCTATACATGGGTTACAGCTTTCACTCAGAAGCAGCCTCTTTTGCATAACAGTTTTTTTTGGTAGGGGTAACATTTCAACTAAGCTGGATTTCAACTGCTGCCCCACCCCAGTTGCCTCACCTCTTCAGCCACAGGAGGGCTTCTGTAGCTGAGTTCCTAACCTGGGCTACGTCGGCCTCCACTTCGTGCAGCACTATTTTCTGGAGTGTGGTAAACTCCTCTTTGTTGGTTATATACTTCTGATTTACTTTCTGCAGGAGAAGCAGGGAAATAACCTAAGTTAAAAGTGCTAAAGCTGTCAAGCAAGTCAGTTTACTGTTGAGACCTAAGTTTGTCAACCAGGCCTCTAAGAAATCAAAATGAATTAAGCCTCTCTTACCTTCGTCCTTATGCTTTCCAAGTAATCTGTTTTATTTGTTTGAGGATTCTTGTTAGGCTTAAGCTAGAATTAAATAGTTTTAGGGTTTTAAAGTACTGTTTTTAAAGTATTTTTTCCTCTGAGAAAGGTTCTTACAGCTGGCCTATACTTTTCATCCCGAGTATAAAACTCAACAATCATTTGTTTCTGAATGAGATTTCATGCAACTACTCCCTCCAAATATACAGTCTCCACGGAGACAAGCCAGTATATTCACCTTAATATTTCCAACTAGATCCATTTTAACAGGAGCAAACACTGTAGGGCCAAGTTTGTCTAGAAGAAAAGATTGAAAACATCTTTGAAAAAGCAATTTTTTCAAGTGGAAAATATTTTTTATAGTAGCAATGAATTTAACAGGCCCCCCCCACCCCCCGCCAAACTTTTATTTTTTGCTTTTAAATCATTTTCTAAACATAAGCTTCAAAGGTTCCTGCCACACTGTCATTGCTTTTTTCTACTTCACTGCTCTGAAGTGAATAACTATAATAAGGGCCTAAGGGCAGGTGAGGATAACCTTATAAGTTTAGAACGCGCATTGTAATCCTTAGGGCTGCACTGTCCAATACGGTAGCCAGTAGATGTGTGGCTATTGAGCCCTTGGAACGTACCGATTCCAAACTGAAATATGCCGTAAGTATAAATATATAACAGATTTCAAAGACTTAGTACCAAAAAAAGAATGCCAAATATCTCAATAATGATTCTTTTATATTGATTCCATGTTCAGATGATATATTCTATATACCAAGTAGATAAAATACATTATTAAAATTAGTTTTATCTGTTTTGCTTTACAATTTTAATATTCTTGCCAGAAAACTTAAAATTATATATGTAGTCTGAATATTTTTGTTGGATAAGAGCAACTAAAAATAGTAACACAAAGGGGTATAGCCAAAAAGCCAAAAGAGAAAATATAATAAAATTCTAAAAAATACTTGACTCATCCAAAAGAAAGGCAGGAACAAAGATAGGTAGCTAAAAAGCTAAAAGAGGAAATAAAATAGAATACAAACAAATAATTGATTAATTGGGTGGAAATCAAGAAAGGAGTAAACAAGGAAGAACACACGAGACAAACAGACAATAAGTAGCAAGATGGTAGAAACAGACAGCAAGATAGCAGGCTTAAATTCATCCAAACAATGTAATTTATTACATTGAGTACAAGAAAAAAACATGATAATTTCAATAAACACAGAAAAATATATTTTATAAATTAACTCATTCATGATTGTAAAAAACAACTCAATGTACAAGTCAATTGTATCTATATGCTATTAATAAACAACTGGAAAATGAAATACTTTTCATGATAGCATAAAAAAACATAAAATTCTAAAAGTTATTCCTAACAAAAGATGTATAAGACCTTTACACGATACAAAATGTTGTGAAAATAAAGAAGACCTAAGTAAATGAGAGATACAGCACATTCATGGATTAGAAGACTCAATGTTGTTTAAGATGTCAATTTCCTACTAATTGGTTTACAGATTCAATGTAATCCTAATCCAAAAAATCCTAAAAAAACAGGATTTTTTTTTTAAAGAAATAGTAAGAAAATCATATATGTTTATTGAAAGGTTTTCAAGATTCATTACTTCAAAAAAAAATCACAATGGGACACATAGAATAAGCTCTCTTTTGTGTCTTATATAATACAGTATGTCTTATTCAGAAATGCCTCTATCTATTCAAAAAAATCAGTTGGTAGTACTTATGTTTTACTTACTCTCACTAAGTTTTGAGTGGTTTACTGGCTTAGTACAGAAAACCAGTACATTTATCAGAATACTGCATTTTACTATCTTACTCCTTTTTTTATTCCTAAACCATAGTCCTTTTCTGTTTCTGTGTATGTTTGGGATATATGTAATGAGATTTATTTTTATTTATACAGAGAAATATTTATGATTTCTCTGATTTTAAGGTTTAAGACTTAAGACTCCTGGCATCTTCATGATAAGAGGGATAACTTGTATTATTGACCATAACTACTGTGTAGGGTGGAATTGGAGTTACCTTGTAGCTCTCCCATCAGACTGCTATTCTATCCTGCCTCCTACTGTCATACGTGCTTATCAAAGAATGTATGGTCCCAGGAATCCTACAGGAAAAAAAAATCCCCTTCAACCTCTAGTCCCAGTGTGTATATAGACTCGCCTTTCTTTGGCCAACTGGACCATGTGGAAGCCACCTGCATGCCCCCCTACTCTGTGGGCTCCACTTTGTCCTTGCTTATCCTATCCAGGAGAGTGAAGAGGAGTCGTGGAAGGAGGATGGGAACTTTGATACCCTCCACACATCTTTGGAAAGGTCCACTCTAGTACACTGACCCCTGGATACGGTCTTAGTTTTTCTCTTTGATCTGTATCAGGGCTCTTCTTCCTCTCTGGGGTTGAATTAGTGGGATGGGCAGCTTTGCTTTTTCCCTTAAAGTAATGGGAAGCATGCATGGCCCATGATTCTTCCTTTTCCCCCCCCACCCCACACACTGTATTTTATTTTTACAAGAGATAAATAAACTGACACCAAGCATTGTAAATGGATGACCACAACAAAAGCAACATTGATTGCAATTACCAAACATGAAACACACTCATACTATGTCATAATATTGACATTCATTTTAACAGCTAAAATTTATATGGACATGCAAAGGACCTAGAATTGCCAAAACATCTTGAAAAAGAAGAACAAAACTGGAAGAATATATTATCTGATTTCAAGCCTTACACAGTAATTAAGATACTATAATACTAGGATGAGGAAAAAAAAACAGATGGTTGAAACAAAAGAGAGTCCAGAAATAGACCCACACTTATAGGGTCAACTGGTTTTCAAAGCGCTGCCAAGGTAATATAAAAGGGAAAAAAGATACTTTTTCAACAAATGGTTCTTGAACAACCAGATAAAGGAAAAAAAAAAAAAGAAGGAATCTCAACCCTTACCTCACACCACATAAAAAACTGATTCCAAGATGGATCACAGATGTAAACTTAAAATCAAAAATAAAAAGTGTAGAAGACAACACAGAAGACTATCTTCATGACCTTGGGGATAAGCAAAGATCTTTTAGGATACTGAAAGCACTAACTATAAAAGAAGAAAACATAGATAAATTGGATTTAATGAAAATTTAAAACCCTGCTCTTCAAAAGGCATCATTAAGAAAAGAAATGAACAAGTCATAGTCTGGGGGAAAATATTCATAATGAGTATGTCTACAATGAAATGTTATTCAGAACATACAAAGAACTCTTTCAATTCAATAATAAAAAGAAAATTAACCAACTTTTAAAAATAGGTTAAAGATTTGAACAGACTTCACAATGGAAGAGATAGCAAAGGTCGATAACCATATGAAAAAGTGCTCAACATCATTAGTCACCAGAGAAATACAAATTAAAGCCACAAGATACCACCAAACACTCACAGAAATGGCTAAAACCAAAAATACTGACACCACCAAGTGCTAGTGAGGATGTGAAGCGACCAGAATATTCATATTTTGCTATTGGAAGTACACAACGGTACAACCACTCTTTATGAAATTACATGTATAAACCCTACGAATCAGCAATTCCACCCCTAGGTGTTTACTCAATAATGAAAACATGTGCCCACAGACACAAAAACGTTCAGAGCAATTTCACTTATAATAGCCCCAAACAAGAAACTACCCAAATGTTTATCAGTAGGAGAATGAATAAACAAAACGGGGTATAGTCACTTAATAGAACACTATTCAGCAATAGAAAGGAATGAGCTACTGATACATGTAACAACAAAGGTGAAAACATTACACTATCAAGAGTATAATAATGCAAGAGTACGTAACATGATTCCACTTATGTGAAATTTTAGAACACGCAAAACTAATCTATGGTGACAGAAATCAGTATGGCTGCCTTGGGCTGGGTGACAGGTTGTGGACTGACTGGCATAGGGAACATTCTGGGGTGATGAAAACATTCTCTGCCTTGATAGAGGTGTGGATTACATAGGTAGATGCATTTGTCAAAACTCACTGAATTATAACAGTTAAGTTCTATGCAAGATATACCTTGATTTTAAAAAGAGATACAGAGTTAAGTGGATTATATAGCCAATTTCAACACATTAACAATTCCTGGTATTACTGGCTCTATAAAAAGTAAATGTAATTTAAACTTAAATAAAGTTATATATATATATATATTTTTTAATCTGAAAAATGTTTTAGCTGGTAAAATGTTTTTTCATAGTACCAACAGATTTGAAGATCTGTTCCTCAACTACTTTCACTTTTGCTCTTAAGTAAGATTTCTAGAAAACAGAATTCCCTTTTTTCATTACACAACTCTAAGGTCAATATTAATCATAATTAGAAATGAAATAGAAATATGTAATAATGCTTAAGGTCGCACAGTTTTAAGTATATGTGCCTAGTGATATGAAGAGGTAGATAAGAAGGGTCATCTCACTGCACACATAGTTCAGCATATTTCTACTACAAAATAACTGCAGTGAAACAGATTCTAGAGACTATGAATTTAAGGCAAATCCAGCAATCTTACCTAATACTGGAACCACAGCATAACATGATGCTAAGAATGCTTCTGTGGGAATGCCACTGTCTTCCAGAAGTTCAATGTCACTAAAGCTAAACAATTTGGTGATACAGAGGAGGAAAGAGTGAAAACACAACATTAGCATGCTCTGCAGTTCACAGGCAGTCGTGAAAACAGCTGCCCCTCTGTAGGTCAAATCATTTAACTTCATCTCACAAATATGCCCCAGTGACTGTTCTTCTATTATAACACAGTCTAATACAATCATTTTCCAAAGATAATCCACCAAAGCAAGCTAAAACTTGTTGACCGAGTGTACTCTCACAATCCGGTTCCTTCTCATCCACTGCTTCAGGCAAGGTGAACAGTAAACCAGATGCTTGGTATGCCACATTCTCTATTCTGTTAGGATACGCCATCCCCTGAAAGGAACGCCAACATTGACTTTCCAGAAGGAAAGCTCGTATCCGACTGTCAGTGATTTTAGAGAGTACAGAATACCTGGTGTTCATGGTACTAAAGAAAGTTGGGATGACTTCTCGGCCTTCTTCCCAGTGGGCTTCTGGAGAGCTGCTTGAGGAGTGTGATTCAGACTGTGCCAAGTGGCTGTCATGATTTCCCAGGTTTTCCTCTCCATCTTCCTTTATCATTTCACGTTGGACTGTAAAGCAGGAGATACCTATCACCAACCTTTTATTTATGTATTATAAGATTACTATATATATCTATTCATTGTTGAACATTTTTAACACAGAAAAGTATACAGAAAGAAAAATCAGTGAAATACTACACATATACACACAAACAAAATTGAGTTTAAATACATGTAGATTTCCATCCAGCCTGTTTTCACTGAACGGTATATCATGAATATTTTCATTATCATTCAATACTCTTCAAAACATGGTTTTAATGACCATGTAATATTGACTCATGTTTATGTGGCGGGCATTTAGGTAGTTTCTAAACTTTCAGTATTATAAATAGAGTTGACCCTCAATATTAGTGTATTCTGTCTTTGTGGATTTGCCTACTTGCTGAAGTTTATTTGTAATACTAAAATCAATGTTCATGGCACTCTTGCAGTCATTTTGGATATGTGCAGAGTAGTGAAAAAATTTGAGTTACCTGACACGCATGTTCCCAGCTGAGGTCGAACAAGGTGACACTCTGCCTTCTTGTTTCACCTTTCCTACTGTACGCAAATGTGTTTATTTAGTGCCATTTTTTTTTTTGCATTTTTGTGCATTTTGTTGTTGATTTTGCTGTTTAAAAGGACCCCCAAGTGTAGTGCTGCCTAGTGTTCCTAAGCACAAGAAGGCTGTGATGTGCCTTATGGAAAAACACGTGTCATATAAGCTTATATAAGATAAGCTTCGTGGGCTTCCCTGGTGGCGCAGTGGTTGAGAGTCCGCCTGCCGATGCAGGGGACGTGGGTTTGTGCCCCGGTCCGGGAGGATTCCACGTGCCGTGGAGCGGCTGGGCCTGTGAGCCATGGACGCTGGGCCTAGGCCACAGCAGTGAGAGGCCCGCGTACCGCAAAAAAAAAAAAAAAAAAAAAAAAAGAGATAAGCTTCGTTCAGGCATGAGTTATAGTGCTGTTGGCCATGGGTTCAATGTTAATGAGTCAACAATATATATAAACAAGGTATCTTTTTTTTTTTCCTTTAGGAGGAGGGACTCTTTTCTTTTTAATTTTTATTGGAGTAGAGTTGGTTTACAATGTTGTGTTAGTTTCAGGTGTACAGCAAAGTGAATCAGTTATACATATACATATATCCACTCTTTTTTAGATTCTTTTCCCATATAGGCCATTACAGAGTACTGAGTAGAGTCCCCTGTGCTATACAGTAGTTCCTTATTAGTTACCTATTTTATACATAGTAGTATGTATATGTCAATCCCAATCTTCCAATTTATCCCTCTCCCCAACAAGGTGTCTTTAAACAGAAACACACAAAACAACAATATGTTCTGATCAGCTGATGAAAATGTGAAAAGAGGCTTGCAGGAACCTAACCATGTATTTCCCCTAGGAGCAACGGTTCAGTATTTTCTAATTCAGTGTTTGCGGTGACTTTATAGAACAAAACTACCATGAGTAATGAGAATTAACTGTAATGTCATAAAGGACATCCCTGTCCATATATATTTGTCTTTAAATCTGACTATTCCCTGAGGACAAATTCCTAGAAAAAAATTATTGGGTCAAATAAATAATAGTACTGTTTTGACAGAAATTCTCCTGTCTATTATTTTCTCAAGGGATAAGACTTCAGTGATATATGGATTGCTTGCTGCAGGTTAACAGCTATGAAAATGCATCTTTTCTTCCCCCCACTCACCAGAGTAGATGAGGAGGAAACTTTAAAAAAAATTTTATTTTCAAACTATTTAGTACACACTTATAACACAATTAAAAACTCTAAGATGGTTGTCATGGACTGATCTGAAGTTGGTTTCAGTAGCTAGAGCCAATGAAATTAGTAAATCGAAAAGGGCAGCACTTTCAACTACAGGTTATTACCTAAAACTTGGGAATTTGGCTTGATGAACACAGAGACGGCCAGGCGAAAGTCTGATGGTGGCTGGTGAATTCGGACATCCTCAGGCTTCACCAGAAACCAGGAGGATGGAAAACTGAACTGCCATAACTCTGCAGACTCTTAAGCTCACATCATAGTCTATGTTCAATGGACTTTGAAATTCTGAGCAGAAGGCCCTAATACTCATACTCTCTAAAAAGTCAGCACAGACAGCTACGGCTCACTGAAGCCCATGGACATCACAGCTAAGAACAGTGAGTGGGAAACTCCTCTTCATTCTGCCTTTTCAATAGGGGGGTCAGGTGGGATGGCAGAACGTTTTCAAGTGAACTCTGTTATCTTACGAACAGCTGCCTCGGGAGCTACCTAGCATGCTGTCTTGAGGTCAATCCCTATCAAGTGTCGCATCATGGATAATGAATCAAAGCCCCATGATCCTTTTATTCAATGGTTTGCCTCACATCTTTTTTGTTTTTACCTGTTATATTATCATCTGTATTTTCTTCACTTGATATGCTGCGATCTGTCTCTGCAGGTTTCAAACATAAGGAGCTCTTGTTTTTCATTAGGATTTCTTCACCATCATTTATCTCCATATGTAAAGATCCGTTCTCACAGCTGTTTAACTCTGTTTGCCTAAAATTTTTTTAAAAGGAAAAAAGCCAAGAAGTCCAATTATTTGGTCATAAATAGACTGCACAGATAGATCCTATTCTGAGGGATGGGGAAGGGTCCACAACCACAATGACCAACTCCTTTTAATGCTGATTGAAAAACAGAACTGTTAAATCAAGCCAAATCTCTCACCCCACCCTCCTGCCTCAAAGGCAGGTATCCTCCTGTGCTGGGAGCAGGCCTGTCTCCAGGCTGAAGTTCAGAGACCAAAGAGCCATTCATGGCTCTTCATGCACCCTCAGCTGACTCCAACTTCCTGCTCCCCACCAGCAACAGGAAATATTCACTGATAGCACCTGGGTTTTCAATCAGCTTTTCTACAGGTACCACATTCAACACTTTTTCTCACTTTCCTCAGCTTCTCCCTGGAAGGTTTTTTTCCTCTCTCCTCACCTCTCAAATCACTGGCCACTTTCATTTGTTTGCCTAGCAGTTAACTGTCTAGAAGCCACAGCTGTGGTCAAGGAAGACAAAAAAACCCCAGGAGGACACAATACATCCTGAGTATCTGTTGCTCTTTAGGGTAACATAAAAGGCTATTTAACATGCAAGTGAAATAACTGATTCTGTTAAAGGGACAATCATAACATCTTATTATAAATAACTAGACTCAGCCAAATTAGAACAAAACCATTTTCTTCTAATAAGAATAAAGGGAAAAGGTCCAAGCTACATGTTGACTCCAGGAAAAGCATTTGTTTTTCTAAAAAAAATACCGTATTTCAACTTGGCAATTAAAAATATAGGAGTATATTGATGAAATACCTCAAAAGAAAACAAGAAGTCTACAAAGATGTTCCTAGTAGAAATATTTAGATCAGGAGAAAATTATTAACCAAATTGGGGAACAATCCTTGTACTAAAGAAACAAACAACTGTATATAAAGAGATGAAAATATTAAATAATAACTTGAAAGGACAAATACATGGACAATGTCAAAATACAGGAATGCTTATATGAAATAATAACTGAATAAAGACCCTAAATAATAGGAACACAACTGTGTAAACGTGTACTTTTTTTCAGTAGTTCAGATTTTGATATTATGTTCTTTTTCCAACCTGTAAAGCTACCTAAGATTTTTATTTTTAAATGAAACAAAATAGCACTGTCTTTTCTGATAAAACCACATTTAAATCAATGCTCGGCTCCTTCACAAGAGAGGAGGTTCCAATGCTCAGTACAACAGAGAAATGAAAAGTTATTAGATGTGGTGGGTGAGATCCATATCCTGGGGAAATGCAAACATCTTCCCTAGTAGTCAGTGCTGAATGAAAGATTTGCAGTGCTTCAGGTTCACCTCTGGTATCATCTCAAACCATGAGAAAAACCACCACATGATTTCTTTCCTTTTCTTTTTAAAATTTATTTATTATTTTTGGCTGTGTCGGGTCATTGTTGCTGCACATGGGCTTTCTCTAGTTGCAGTGAGCAGGGGCTACTCTTTGTAGCTGTGCATGGGCTTCTCAATGTGGTGGCTTCTCTTGTTGTGGAGCACGGGCTCTAGAGCACGTGGGCTTCAGTAGATGCGGCGCGTGGGCTCTAGAGCACAGGCTCAGTAGTTGTGGCACACGGGCTTAGTTGCTCCGCGGCAAGTGGGATCTTCCCGGACTAGGGCTCGAACCCGTGTCCCCTGCATTGGCGGGCGGATTCTTAACCACTGCACCACCAGGGAAGCCCACCACATGATTTCTTAAAAAAAAAAAAAAAACAAGGAATACCAATATCCTTATTTTATATTTTTAGAAAGAAGAAAAAACAAAAAATGTTACTGTACCTTTCCAATGAATTATGAATTGGTACAATAGGATGTTTCATCTTTAAAAGAAGCAAAGAAAAGAAAATTCACATGTTAAACTCCCAACAGAATATATTTTGAGTTTTATCACATATGAAAGTGGTAAATATGATCATAACACACACTGCCCCACTCAAGAGGAATAATTTTAGGTCTTCCCAAAAGAAAGGAGTCATTGATCCCAACCAGTCTCAAATAAGGATACCCAAATTTCTAAGAAAAAGGAAGATGGTCTTTTGAAGGGCCTAATTACCATATTTATACCCTTGGTGGTTAGCTTTCTTGTAATTACTATTACACTCATTAAATATTATTAAATACCAAACTATGATACAGCATTGTATCAAACACTGGAAGCATAAAGGTAAACAGTATGGGGTTCTTGCCCTTAAGGTACTTTCAATATAGAATAAGGCTAAAATAGGGGTATGCATAGAGGAGGAACTCTTAGCCCAACTAAGGGATTCAGGGAAAGAGAGATTAAATTTTGAAGGATGAATAAGAGCTAAGCAGGGCAAGACAGGTGAGAAGGGCATTCTTGGTACTGGGAAATGGCCCAAAGAAGTGGGGGAGCTACAAGCAGTTAATACATTCAAGCCAGGTTATGAAAAAGAAAGAGGTTGGTGATGTGGGAAGGGGCTAAGACGTTTTGACTTTAACCTGTAGGCAATGAGGGAGCCACTAAAAGGTTTAGGTAAAGTGGCCCAATTTACACTGCATGAACAGAAACACTGTAGGCTGCCTCAAGAGTCGAGCTGAAGGCAACTAGTTAGAAGGCTGTCACCAATCTCAGCAAGACTCCCTGGACAAGGAGGCTGGAGACAAGAAACTAGCTACATCAGAGAGAGACATGTTCAGGTGGTAAAACTGCCAACACTAACTGACTGGATACAAGGGACTAAGGGCATATATAATAGTGGACATAAAAGAAAGTCCACTACAAAAATGTCTTTATCAGTTGCCAAAGGGTGATGGAGAACTTAGCTCAGTATATCACTTTCTTAACTTTTCATCATGCCCTACTGCAGCCAAGCTGACCTGGTCTGTTACCTTGTTGGACTTGAGCATGGCCAGCTGAGGTGATCCTGGGGGAGTGCGATAGAGCAGCTCAGAAGTGAAGGCTGCGTTTGCGATCTGCATGCATTCTTCCAAAGTCTTCAGAAAAGTATTGCAGGTTGATTTCAGCAGAGTTCCCACATCAATTCCCTCCTACAAAACAACCAGGGTGAAGACTCCTTTACCTTGCCAAAAAGGAAAAAGCCCAGTTGTGGAATGTCCTTATAGGTTTTATCCAGCTAATAACGGGTGATAACAATAATCATGTACCCGTCTATTTTGCTGGACAAATATGTGTATCAGTTATAAAAGAAAAAGACTGAGCAAGTCCAACTTATCTATTAATCATACTCAAGCCCTACCCTCAATCTGCCCTTCATGCTCACCCACCACTCCAACTGAAGGCAACGACTTCTCTCAACTCAACAACACTATATGACAGCACTTTTTCAGGTGCTAGGCGCTGAGCCCTTGTGGAGTTTGCGGTCTCTAAGGGGTGGCAGACACCAAACAGAATTACATGGACTAAAGACCAGGGGGATCAATGGAAAAATGTCTCCCACTGTCTGAGTAAAAATGAAGTTCTAGAGTAGAAGCATTAGAAACCACAAATCACAGTACAGATGAGTCTTTCAGTAAAGATGAGTCTAAGAGGTTTCAGCAACTGGAATTATTCTGAATATCTAATCATTTTTTTCTCCAAGTTATTTCACTTGCTCAGGTTGTTTTTCCTCTGGATATTGATATTAATAAGTTGTTCAGGAAACTGAGGCTACCCGCTGACTAGAGAGTTTGGCAACCACATCTTAGTGGTATTAAAGTTACCAGATTGGGCCCAAGATGGAGTCACTCATGCTAAGTCTCACAACAGCAAACCAAAAACTTATCCAAGTTTCTATGCTGGGCTCTCCCAGAAAAGGCAGGCCTAGGTCAACCAATCAGTGCTTGCCTGCTCAGCACAAGTTAGTGAGTGTACTGACCTGGCTCTAAGACTTCCCTTTGCTCCATATAAGAAAAGTAACCCTGCTTTAACCATTCAGCAAATGCCCAGTATAACTTCCTTGTTCCTGTTCACTTTGGTCCATAAAGATCTCTAGCCTGGTACAGCTCTTCACAGCTCCTTTCTATCTGCTAGACTGGATGCTGCCCGATTTATGAATTGCTGAATAAAGCTAATAAGATCTTTAAATTTTACTCAGTTGAATTTTGTTCTTTAACCATAGCCTCTATAGTTTCCTCAATTTTGTATTTCTAACAAGCTAGATGTTACTGGTCGTGAACCACTATTTTTCAGACACCAATTACAATGTGTGGTTTTTTTTCCACACCACCAAGAAATTCTTGGACACCAGCTGGGTGTCTTACAATTCTGACACAATTTACCTGGAAATAGTGTCAGATCTCACAGGTTAAGCGCTCAGTCCTACAAGACTGCTCCCCACCCCCACTTCAGACACCAATGGCAAGTTCAGGGTGTCACTTGTACTACTGACTGACCCACTCTAGAATGAAGATTCCAACAACCCCCTCCTTGTGTTTAGTTACTTTGCCAGAGCAGCTCACAGAACTAAAAGAAACATTTAACTTATTAGACTGCCAGTATATTATAAAAGCATATAACTCAGGAACAGCCAGATGGAAGAGATGCATAGGGCAAGGCATGTGGGAAGAGGCTTGGCACTTCCATGCTCCCTGAGTATGCCACTCTCCCCAGTCAACACATATTCACCAACTCGGGAGCTCTCCAAACCCCATGCTGTGGGTTAGGGAAGCTTCGTTAAATGGGCACGACTGATTAAATCATTGGCCAAGGGTGACTGAAGTCAATCTTCAGTCCCTCTCCCCTCCCAGAAGGTGAGGGGGTAGGAATGAAAGTTCCAACCCTCTAATCACTTGCTTGGGTCTACAGTCAACCAGAGCCTCTATCCTTAGTATTTTCCAATTAACATAACAAAGACACTTTTTATCACCTGGAAATTCCAAGGGTTATTTTTTTGGAGCTCTGTGCCAAAACCTAGACAAAGACCAAACATATATTTCTTATTATAAATCACAATATCATAACCACAGTTTCATAAGCAAGTTCCCAAGGCACTTACTATAAACACTTCCTAGAATTAAACATTGCTGTGTTCACTTTTTCCCTTCCTACTAGACCAGGGCTGCTCTACCTTGGCATCACTGGCATTTGGGGTTGGCTTATTGGAGCAGGGGATATAGGGGGAGTGGCTCTCCTATCCATTGCAGATATTAAGCAGCGTCCGGCCTCTGCCCCTTAGATGCCAACAGCACTCCCCCAGTAGTGACAACCAAAAGTGTCTCAGACGTTGCCCAATGTCTCCTGAGGACCAAAACTGCTCTGGGTTGAGAATCAATGCTCTAGTCTCTAACATCCCAAAAGCAGGACTGAAGTGTTTTGGTACCCCTCCCATCTCCCTCCCCCAGCACAGTATCTTGTAAACGATAGGCAGTTGCTGAATGAGTAAGAGAGACCCCCCAAAAAGTGAGTGAAAGTGAGTTAAACCACCTTTATTAGAAAAACTTAGAGCACATATATCACTAGTAGCATAGTGATACACCACCTAAGAAAAGTAATTTAAACGCATTAATTATAATCTACAGATTCTTCATTTTGTGGGCACTGTTTTTCAGATAACTTCTCTGAGAGCAGAGCAGAGACCCCTCTCTGGTTAATGTGAACCATTCAATACATAGCTTAACACCAGATAGACCTTTTAATATATGTTTTAGAATGAGTAAATAACAATTTCATTAATAAATGATAAAAACCGCAATCCTTGCTGATGATGAAGAGAAATGAAGCTGTGTCTCTATCTTTGAAATCACTAGTCTCTACTCAAGCAGAACATCTATTTCGGTGAAATAAAATCCTGTTACAGTCTCATCAGAGGTGACAGATACATATTACTGACAGACATGATGCTGTCACCTTAGGAGCCACATGCGTAGTATAGAAGTGGCTCTGCCAGACAGCTAAGGTTATATTTTAGAAAGTTATGCAAACTGGGGAGACACATATTTTAGTACATCAGTACTAAAGTTAAAAGTTCCAAAATTATCAATTAATTAATCCTGAATTCATCCCAGGAAGGAAAACTATACGCTTCCATATGCTGAAATGCACACACTTCTCTTTGTTGAAGTCTGTCACTTTTTTTCTCTGAAAAACAGTAAATTCCAAGGTAGGGATTATGTGAGAATAAGCAGCACCTGTAAGCAACATCTGGCGCTACTTGTCACGTGGCTAAGAAGAATGGTATTTTACCTCAGAATTGGACACACCAGTTGCGGTCACTTCTTTTGTTTTATCTACTTGCTGAACAAGAAGATCACAGTAGAGTCTTAGTTCCGACATTTTAGTTTTCAAGTTTTCAGTGTTTTCAGCAAACTCTAAATAACAAAATGATGAAAACGTAATTTAATTCCCAGAATAAATAACTGATATACTAGTTAGCATACTATACAGATAAGTGAAATATAATCTATGCCTAAAGTCAGATGTTTATAGTATGGGTTACAGATATGACATATTTGAAGTTATGGGAGCAAGAAAAAGAGAAAAAGGAGATTTCTAGTCTTCTGAAGTAATCTACACTATTTCTTGAGCCAACATATTTAATGATCACCAGTACAGGAAGAAGGAGACAGTATACCTCTGATCCACTTGTGTCAGAACTGGGAACAGTCAAGGGTTCAGGGTTTTGGTCTCAGTTCTGCCACAGTTTTCCTATCTGTAAAATGGGGTCACAGCTATCTATCCAGTGCTCAAAACTGGGAAACAGTGTTCAGTAACATGCAATTACCACTAATAAGACAGCTTGTGAATTCAGAGGACTGGTCCAGCATGCTGCCTGGCAAGGCGAACGGCACCCTCTGCACACCTGCTGCTCCTTCATTAGCACGGCACTCCAGCCATCCTGGCGCTGAGGGCTCGGCTACAATCATAACTGCCTCTGCTTGCTTCTCCGTGAAAAAGCTGCACATTACCACCTGATCTGAGTCAGAGCTGACAGTGTCTAGAATTTGCTCTCGACTTAGCATTGAAAAACAACCAACAAATAGGTCATTTTACTGTGTCTACTTGAAGAGTTAAGCACATCTGCCATATGTGTCATGAGAAAGGTCCCCTGAAACACTTGTTCCCAGAGGCCCCTCTCTCCCACCAATCTTTTCAGGTGTACATTTGAGGCTGGGGGGCTGGGAAGGCAGAGCTCAGGCAGTAAGCCCTGGCACTCGTGACCCAGGCAAAATAGAAAGTTATGCCATGGTTCTCAGGAGACCTAATGATGTTGAGTCAATGAGCATTAAGCAGCAGCAACCTGACAATTAAGTATCCATCTACCCCAGGAACAGGGCGGGGAAAGCGGGGTGTTACTGCAGGAAATACCAGATCCAAGGCTTCTCTGGCTCAGCTACTCTTTACCACAAGTCAACTTTGTGCCAGACGAGGTACCTCATGGTAATCCTTCTAAGATAGGTAATTACCTCTTTTCAAAATATAAGGAAACTGAAGATTAGAGAGGTTAAGTGACCTATGTCAAGGTCACAAAGCCATGATTTGAACCCAGTTGTATCTGGCTCCAAAACCTGCATTCTTTCTACTATGACATGCTAAGAAAGAAGACTCAGGTATAGACTGTTTAAGGTCCACTGAGATATACAGCATTTGCATGATATAAAGAGCTGGCTATGGGGGCTTCCCTGGGGGTGCAGTGGTTGAGAATCTGCCTGCCAAAGTAGGGGACACTGGTTCGAGTCCTGGTCTGGGAAGATCCCACATGCCGCAGAGCAACTAGGCCCGTAAGCCATGGCCGCTGAGCCTGCGCGTCCGGAGCCTGTGCTCCGCAACAAGAGAGGCAGCGATAGTGAGAGGCCGGCGCACCGCGATGAAGAGTGGCCCCTGTTTGCCGCAACTAGAGAAAGCCCTCACACAGAAACGAAGACCCAACACAGCCAAAAATAAATAAGTAAAATACTGAATACATAACTACTTTAAAAAAAAAAAAGCTGGCTATGGCTAGGTGGTCAGAAGCAAGATAACAAATATGGGAACCCAGAGATGCCACTAGGTGATTCCCAGGGTTCCCAGTCCAGAGGACAATCAATACTTGCCTTTTTCTTTCTGGGTCCTACTGTCTGTCAGGCAAGCCTTGGCTGACCCTAAGGCTACCAGCCACCGTTGTCTCTCAGCCACACTTCTGGCCTTCAGGTAGAAATATTGTTCCCCAGGGATTATCAGGTCCATGCGTGTGTTATCTACAGAATGAACTGGAAGCAAGGCATAGGGAGGTCAGAAACCCAGAAAAGCCCTATCTGGGTAGCCTCCACTCCATCCAAATTCTTGAGCTTAACTGGCGCGCCAGTCACTGAGAGCTTCCTCCAAGAGAGGATGTCAGCCCTTACTACTTCTCCTGGTTTATTTATCTCTTCCTAGAGGTCTCTGCTAATGGAGAAGGAAAACTCTGCAATTGGCTCCAAGGTCTCACCAGGACTTTGGCCTAAAAAAGAATCACCTAAATCTCCTTAGGATCATTTATAAGAGGAGAGAGGAAAAATCTCTCTTCTGGTGTGTGTGTGTGTGTGTAAAGTATGCTGCTCTGCCGCCAAAAAGGCTTGATGCAAACAAGTAAGGATGTACTCTTTCTCTCCTTGGGTTATTGAAAAGCAATCAAGAACACCACATCTTTCCTTTCTACTTTCCTTCACTAGTCCTATCAAAAACGTGAGAATTCCCTTAGAACACTTTAGGAGAGGAAGCAAGTAAGCCACACTCTCCTTCACCCCCAGCCCCATGCCCCAAATTCCCCTCTAGTCGGTTTCTGAGCCACATCCCCTCAGCATGTCTCAAGATTCTCAAAACCAAGAAGAAAAGGCTATTTGCAGGTCTGTTAGGTGTTTGCTTGTTTAGTTTTGAGCATGGTGGTGGTGGTGAGAAGGTGTGTATGCGTCGTGACTTAAACACAGAAGTGTTTGATGTTGCAATAAAAAGACAAATAAGCTTAGCAAACTGCCACAAGCCCGAGGGGAGCAGGTGACCAAGGAATGAGCACTACATGTGTGGTTACTAAGCACATTGCTCTCATTTATTCTGACTTCCTCTAAACCAAGCTCCTTGTAAAAACTCGCTGCAGTTTTAGGTCTGACTTGTAAGACTTTTTCTGGGGGACGTAACATTATATATCTTTATACTATGGGAGCAGCAAAGAAAGGCACACAGAAGCCAGTGTTTTTTTTTTTTATTTTGGGGGAGAAACAGAAAGAAAAATAAAACCTGCAAGTGTCTTGGCTTCTCACCTTGAATTTCACACACCGCCATCTGGATGCTCCCTTTGCAGCCTTTCCAAGCATCTTCAGGAGAATCATAATAAGATAATATTCCCCCACAGAGAAGGAACCACCGAGGCTGCCAACCTGAAAACAGAAGCAAGAGCATGGTCTCAATTACTGCTTCCCAGGACACAGGAATAGGACCTAACAAAGGATGCTGGATTCTAGCTCCAAGGAACTTACATTCTGGGGGAAAATTCTAAGGGAAAGAAATAAGTTAGAAAAGATCTGTATGTTTGATCTCATTTTTGCATAGAAGTCTGGAAGGATCAGCAATAAATATGGTGATGATTCTCTAGGTAATGGGATTACTTATGATTTTTATTCCTTTTTCCCCCTAATACAGTACTAGTAATCTTTGATTTTTACTTTTTCTAAGATAAAAGATTAGTATTTTCCAAAGATTATTGTTAACATCCTTGCTCTCCCTCCTCCCCTCTGGTTAAGAAAAATTATTTCAAACCTAGAAATGAGAGAAAAGATTATGCTGCCCTTTCAACATCATGCGAAGTGCTGTCTAATACGCCTGCCTAGGGTCATATGTTCCCTAAGGAAAGATAACTTTAAACTTACTATTTGGTATTGATCCACTGAAATGGAATAATCTTAAAACATTCAAGGGCTTAACTACTTTTACTTCACAGCATTTCAGGGGACGAACCATATTCAGTGGAAACACACATCTTATCTAGTCCTCTTACACAACCTATGTTCTAGTCAAACCAAACTTACTTGCTGTGTGCCTGCCTCAGGGCTTTTGCTCAGACTGGATCTTCCTAAAATGTCATCCCTGACTACCTCTGCATAAGCCTTGTTAGTCTCCTCATCAGATGTATTTTTTCCTTCTCTGAAATGCCATAGGCTTTTAAGGATACATTTCTCTCACTAGACTCTTCTACAGCTGAGACAGCTGGAGCGAAGGCTGGTAGGCGCTTTGCGCAGAGCCCCAAGGGCTGCTCAGGTACATACCTGATGGGCCCTTGGGAATTGACTCACACCAGCTAAATACGTAAGTCACCAACTGATGTCACAGTAGTATTGTTAGGGAACCACTAACTGAAACCGCCCACCCTGGCCAGGCAGAATAATAACTGCTTGCATGAGTTATCTCACGACAGGAGGTCTCGATAAGAAACACGGAACTGACCAGCTACCACCAGCTGGCAGAAATCGGGAGGGGCCAAAAGGAGGGAGGAGATGCCAGCCATAATATGTCCTGCCGATGTCCCAGAAACCCACCTTGACTGAGAGATGCGTGCGTCACCAGGAATTGGACCAAATATGGGCACAAGCAAGATGACTGGCCAGAGACGACCCGGCAAGCTAACCCCATTACCATAAAACCTGAGATGTGAGCTACGTGGCAAAACAGTTCTCCTGGGTTTCCTTTCCCTGCTGCTCTCCCCCCCCGGGGGGCCCTTCCCAATAAAGTCTTTTGCTTTGTCAGCATGTGTGTCTCCTCGGACAATTCATTCCCGGGTGTTAGACAAGAGCCCACTCTTGGGCCCTGGAAGGGGTTCCCCTTCTGGTAACAGCATCGATTTATTACGTTATAACAGAAGATCAGTGCACTTCCTGGAGCACCCATAGCCTAAGATCATAGTTCAGGGAAATTTACATTTTTAATCAGGAGGCTGAATGGTCAGCACTAAATCTAAGCTCAGGCACAGGAGTTAGGTGGCAAGCGAGATGTTTCACTCATCATTTACTTCATCAGGGTCTGCTTTCTAGGAACCAGAACACTCAGGCCTGCTCAGGTACCACATCTCTCACTTCCTTAAACAAAATTGGATAAAGACCAATTCTCAATATCCACCCTCACACCAGTCACTGAAATACCCTTCCCTATAAGCCTTCTCAATCAAAGATGAGTAACGTATTCTACAACTATGGCTTATGTTCCTCTTATTCCATCTTATACTGGGGACTTCCTTCCCAGCGATGAACCTAGACCCTTTACTGGACATCAGGAGCCCCACGGCCTTATCTCAACACCCCCACAAGTTGATTACTGGCTAGAAAACCTCTTGGGGTGAACTTGAAAATTTTATTTCAGAAGGTGATGCTTCCTGACCTTGGCTTCAAATTCTACGGAAACACAAACCCGAGGGCTACTATTCTTGGCACAGACATTACAACCCAGGAAATCAAACTGATCATCAGATTGTCTTGTTGGGTAGATAACCAACACTCCTGGAGTCAGATATTATTAGTGATATTGTAGCCCTTTGCAAGAGAGTCATTATTTATACCTTATGCCATCTCCCCTCACTGAAACAGAAGAATCAATCCCTAAGAATCTGAGAAACGGAAAGGGCCTTTGAAATCACCTAGTCCGACCAGCTCATTTTACAGAGAAGGAAACCAATCCCAGGTAGATTAAGTGACCTGTCTAAAGTCACACAGGAAGTACGTAACAGAGTTGGGAAGAAAATTATGTCTTTCTAACACTGTCCCTCCTGGCATAACAACCCCCAAACCTTGACTCCCCATTGCTAGAAAGCTATCCTGGTACAGAACAGTAGCATCTTCTCCCTTACAGCTCAACTCCCATGATTATGTTTGGTGTGAACACTCTCCAAATCCACTATGACTCTCAAGTAGAGGGAGTTCAGCATACCCTCAATCATCATATTTTATAATTTAGGACCCCATCTGTATTAGTCTTGGTTCTCCAAAGAAACAGAACCAATAATATGTATGTAAATCTATATATAATTTATTATAAGGAATTTTCTCATGCAATTATAGAGGCTGCAAAATTCCAACATCTGCAGTCAGCAAGCTAGAGAATCAGGAGAGCCAATCTGTAATTCCAGTCCAAAAGTCATCAGGCTTGAGACCCAAGAAGAGCCAGTGTTTCAGTGAGACTGAGAAAACCGGAAAAGACCAGTATCCCAGCTCAACAATCAAGCAGGAGGAGCTACCCCTTACTCAGCCTTTTTGTTCTACTTAGGTCTCCGACTGACTGGATGAGATCCACTCACACTAGGGAAAGCGATTTACTTTACTCAGTCTATCAGTTCAAATGTTAATCTCATCCAGAAACACCCTCAGACACACCCAGAATGATGTTAGGTCAAATGTCTGGGCGCCCCATGGCCCAGGCAAGTTGACACAAAAAATTAACCATCACATACCATTAATTTGAAGATAAACTAAAATATTTGCATGTGATGTGACCGACAAGGCTTAATTTCCAAAATACACAAATAGCTCATACAACTCAATAACAAAAAACAAACAACCCAATCAAAAAATGGGCAGAAGACCTAAACAGTCATTTCTCCAAAGAAGACATACAGATGACCAATAGGCACATGAAAGGATGCTCAATATCACTAATTATCAGAGAAATGCAAATCAAAACTACCATGAGGTGTCACCTCACACCGGCCAGAATGGCCATCATTAAAAAGTCTACAAATAATAAATGCTGGAGAGGGTGTGGAGAAAAGGGAACCCTGCTACACTGATGGTGGGAATGTAAATTGGTGCAGCCACTATGGAAAACAGTATGGGGGTTTCTTAAAAAACTAAAAACAGAGTTACTGTATGATCCAGCCATCCCACTCCTGGGCATATATCTGGAAAAGACTCTAATTCAAAAAGCTACATGCACCCCTATGTTCACAGCAGCACTATTTACAATAGCCATCGACAGATGAATGGATAAAGAAGATGTGGTGTGTGTACACACACACACAAAGGAATACTCAGCCATAAAAAAGAATGAAAAAATTCCATTTACAGCTACACGGATGGACCTAGAGATTATCATACTAAGTGAAGTAAATCAGACAGAGAAAGACAAATATCATATGATATCACTTATGTGTGAAATCTAAAATAAGATACGAATGAACTTACAAAACAGTCATAGACTCAGACATAGAAAACAAACATGGTTATCAAAGGGTTATCAAAGGGGGAGGGATAAATTAGGAGTTTGGGATTAGCAGATGCAAACTACTGTATAGAAAATAGATAAACAACAAGGTCCTAATGTATAGCACAGGGAACTGTATTCAATATCTCTTCTAACAACCTATAATGGAAAAGAATATGAAAAAGAAAAAATATATATATAACTGAGTCACTTTGCTGTATACCAGAAACTAACACATTGTAAATCAATTATACTTCAATTAAAAAAAACCAAAAAATAACCTGCCCATTAAGCAATGACATGATACTCATTCTCAGATGCTTCATGACTTCAGAGCTGTTGGAATGTGAAAAAAAATGCCTAAAAATTGAAAAAATGTGGTATAAACTAGGTTTATCTTACAGGAATCTGAAAAATGTTAAATAACCCAAACACACACACACACGCACAGCACAGCTGCAATATATTTTAAAAGTAGCTTGTAAATGATAATAGTAACTGAAATAATACCTTCTCTGTAACAGGTTCTGTATTTACCTAGGAAAAGTTATAATGACACTAGAAGAGTTTCAATTATTTTATTCTGTAGTTTGTAACTATAAAAACTATGACCAAGAAAAACTTTTCCTTAAAGCATAAAGTTCCTAGAATTTCAGAAGGCGTGTTAAGAGACCACAGATGTCTCATTCCCATTATCTGAGATTTAATGGCAGAGCAATGGAGAGTCCAGAGTAATGTAGAGACACACTGCTCTTTCACGATGTACACTCCTGGGAAGCTCAGATACAGCTCAGGAATGATGCATGAATTGCATGAGAAAAGAGGCATGCATGATGAAGAGGCCATTAATGCACTTCCTGTTTTAAATTAATCTGCTGTTACCTTGGTTTGGGTGATGGCTAATTTTATGTATGAACTTGACTGGCCTACCAGATGCTCAGATAGCTGGTAAACCATTATTTCTGGGTGTGTCTGTGAGGGGGTCTCTGGGAGATATTAGCATTTGGATCAGCAGACTGAGTAAAGATTGCCATCAACAATGCGGGTGGACATCATCCAATCTAATGAGGGCCTGAGTAGAACAGAAAGGCAGAGGAAGGGTGAATCTCCTCTCTGTGCCTGAGCTGCAACATCCATCTTCTCCTGCCCTGGACACTGATGCTCCTCATTCTTGGGCTTTTAGACTCAGACCAGGACTTGAACCATCCACCACCCTCGATTCTCAGGCCTGTAAACTCAGACTGAATTGTGTTACCAGCTTTCCTGGTTCTCCAGCTTGCTGAGAAAAGACTGTAGGACTTCACAATCTCCATAACTGCATGAGCCAATTCCTATCATAAATCTCCTCATATGTATATATATGGTTCTGTTTCTCTGGAGAACCCTAATACACTTGAAAATGATAAAATATTCAAGGTAACAAAATAGCAGATGAAAACTGTGGGTCTATACCAGTCCCTGATCCATTCAATTACCATTAGACTATCTTCCTGTCCAACCCTACTCCCTTTTTTTTTGCCATCCCTTACTAGCCATGGAAAGTGGTGTCAGCCAAACTCCCTGCTCAGAAGATTAGACAAGAAACTTCCATGAGCAGGGAAAAGTTTTAGCTCATATAAGCTACCGCTGCCAGGGATGGGCTACGGGGTTAAAGTATTTAAATGCCAATTTCACATATTTTGTATTATCTTGGATTATTTCACTATAGAAGGTACAGTGGACATTTATTTTTGGCAACCCAGCATCCACCTCCCACATTTCTGTTCCTGAAAACCCCCTTCTGCACACTCTATCCAGGTAGTTTGGGTTGCGCTGACTAGCCCCAGGGTGGGCCTATGATTCAGGCTTAAATGGAGCTTCACATCCCCTTTCCTCAATGATATGTTCCAAGACAGGCAAGGGATCCAACCAGAAATAATTCTGGGACTTTTGCTGGGACTGGGGAAAGGTGGAGAGAAATGGAGACTGTCTCTCTTTTTTCTTTGGTCTCAAAGATGTTTACCTGGAGCTGCTGGAAGTCATTTTGCCATCACATGGACCTAAACATGATCGACACACACTAGGAAAGCGGGTGGGAGGATCTGAGGGAGGCAGGGAAAGGAAGCAAATCTAGATGACATTTTTTGAACACTTCGATCAGACTGTGTAATACCTATAGATAAGATACCCTCTGGACTTTTCAGTTACATGGACTAATAGATGTCCATTTTTCACTTCAACCCTGAGTTGGATTTTTCTTTAATATTTCTAAGGTATCACATGATTATCTCACTAAATGTATAAAAAGCATTTGACAGAATCTAATACCCTTTCATAATAAAAACTCTTAAACTAGGTGTAGAAGGGAACTTCTTCAACCTGATAAAGGCATCTACAAAAACCCCACAGCTAACATCACACCCAATGACAAAGGACTGGATGTTTTCCCCTGAGATCAGGAATAAGATAAAGATGCTTGCTTTCACCACTTCTATTTAACACTGTATTGGAGGTTCTAGCCAGGGCAATTAGACTACAAAAGGCATCCAGAGAGGAAGGGAAGAAGCAAATCTACCTCTATTCACAGACATGCTCCTGTATATTAAACAAACAAACAAAAAAAGGAATCCACTTACTTAAAAAACTATTAGAATAAATGAGTTCAGCAAAGTTGCAAGATATAAGACCAATACATGCGGAAGACCTTCAAGATGGCAAAGGAGTAAGATGTGCAGATCACCTTCCTCCTCACAAATACATCAAAAATACGTCTACATCTGGAACAGCTCCTACAGAACACCCACTGAACGCTGGCAGAAGACCTCAGACCTCCCAAAAGGCTAGAAACTCTGCATGTACCTGGGTAGGGCAAAAGGAAAAAGAGACACACAAAAAAAGGCATGTGACCTGCATGTCTGGGAGGGAGCTGTGAAGAAGGAAAACTTTCCACACACTAGGAGGCCCCCTCACTGGTGGAGACAAGGGGTGGCGGGGTGGGGGGAGGCTTTGGAGCCACGGAAGAGAGCGCAGTAACAGGGGTGCAGAGGGCAAAGCAGAGAGATTCCCGCACAGAGAATCGGTGCCGACCAGCACTCACCAGCCTGAGAGGCTTGTCTTCTCACCTGCCGGGGCGGCTGGGGGCTGGGAGCTGAGGCTCGGGCTTTGGAGGGCGGATCCCAGGGAGAGGACTGGGGTTGGCTGCGTGAACACAGCCTGAAGGGGGCTAGTACACCACAGCTAGCCGCGAGGGAGTCCAGGAAAAAGTCTCAAACTGCCTAAGAGTAAAGAGACCACTGTTTCGGGGTGCGCGAGGAGAGGGGATTCAGAGCACCGCCTAAACGAGCTCAAGAGATGGGCGCGAGCCGCGTCTATCATTGCGGACCCCAGAGACGGGCATGAGAGACTAAGGCTGCTGCTGCAGCCACCAAGAAGCCTGTGTGCAAGCACAGGTCACTATCCGCACCTCCTTTCCCGGGAGCCTGTGCAGCCCGCCACTGCCAGGGTCCTGTGACCCAGGTACAACTTCTCCGGGAGAACACATGGCACGTCTCAGGTTGGTGCAACGTCACGCTGTCCTCTGCCGCTACATGGTCGCCCCGCATTTCGTACCCTGCCCTCCACCCAGCCTGAGTGAGGCAGAGCCCCCTAATCAGCTGCTCCTTTAACCCCCTGCTGTCTGAGTGAAGAACAGACACACTTAGAATTCTGACCTACACGAAGAGGCGTGTCCAAATCCAAAGCTGAACCCCGGGAGCTGTGCGAACAAAGAAGAGAAAAGGAAATCTCTCCCAGCAGCCTCGGGAGCAGTGGATTAAATCTCCACAATCAACCTGATGTACCCTGCATCTCTGGAATATCTGAATAGACAATGAATCATCCCAAATTGAGGAGGTGGACTTTGGGAACAGTTGTAGACTTTGGGTTTGCGTTCTGCGTCTAATTTGTTTCTGGCTTTATGTTTATCTTACTTTAGTATTTAGAGACTATCATCATTAGTAGATTTGTTTATTGATTTGGTTTCTCTCTTTCTTTTTTTATATATGTATATTTTTTTTTCTTTTTCTTTTTTTGTGAGTGTGTATGTGCATGCTTCTTTGTGTGATTCTGTCTGTATAGGTGTGCTTTTACCATTAGTCCTAGGGTTCTGTCTGTCCGTTTTCTTTTAGTATAGTTTTTAGCACTTGTTATCACTGGTGGATTTGTTTATTCGTTTGGCTGCTCTCTTCTTATTTTTTTAATCACTTTTTAAAATTTTAATCATTTAAAAAAATTTTGACTTTAGTAACTTTATTTATTTATTTATTTTTCTTTTTTTTCTCTCCCTTTTCTTCTGAGCCATGTGGCTGACAGAGTCCTGGTGCTACAGCAGGGTGTCAGGCCTGAGCCTCTGAGGTGGGAGAGCCAACTTCAGGACACTGGTCCCCCAGAGACCTCCCGGGCCCTCATAATACCAATCGGCGAAAGCTCACCCACAGACCTCCATCTCAACACTAAGACCCAGCTCCAGTCAATGACCAGCAATCTCCATTGCAGGACACCCCATGCCAAACAACTAGCAAGACAGGAACACAACCCCACCCATTGGCAGAGAGGCTGCCTAAAATCATACTAAGTTCACAGAAACCCAAAAACACACAACCAGATGCGGTCCTGCCCACGAGAAAGACAAGTACCAGCCTCATCCACCAGAACACAGGCACAAGTCCCACTCATCAGAAAGCCTACACAATGCACTGAACCAACCTTACCCACTGCGGGCAGATGCCAAAAACAATGGGAACTACGAACTTGCAGCCTGCGAAAAGGAGACCCCAAACACAGTAAGTTAAGCAAAATGAGAAGACAGAGAAATACACAGCAGATGAAGGAGCAAGGTGAAAACCCACCAGACCAAATGAAGAGGAAATAGGCAGTCTACCTGAAAAAGAATTCAGAGTCATGATAGTAAAGATGATCCAAAATCTTGGAAATAGAATGGAGAAAATACAAGAAACGTTTAACAAGGACCTAGAAGAATGAAAGAGCAAACAATGATGAACAACACAATAAATGAAATTTAAAATGCTCTACAAGGAATCAGTAGCAGAATAACTGAGGCAGAGAACGGATAAGTGACGTGGAAGATAAAATAGTGGAAATAACTACTGCAGAGCAGAATAAAAAAGAATTAAAAGAATTGAGGACAGGGGCTTCCCTGGTGGCGCAGTGGTTGAGAGTCCGCCTGCCGATGCAGGGGACACGGGTTCGTGCCCCGGTCCGGGAAGATCCCACATGCCGCGGAGCGGCTGGGCCCATGAGCCATGGCTGCTGAGCCTGCGCATCTGGAGCCTGTGCTCCGCAACGGGAGAGGCCACAACAGTGAGAGGCCCCTGTACTGCAAAAAAAAAAAAAAAAAAAAAAAAAAAAGAATTGAGGACAGTCTCAGAGACCTCTGGGACAACATTAAATGCACCAGCATTTGAATTATAGGGGTCCCAGAAGAAGAAGAAAAAAGAAAGGTACTGAGAAAATATTTGAAGAGATTATAGTTGAAAATTTCCTTAATATGGGAAAGGAACTGGTTAATCAAGTCCAGGAAGCACAGAGAGTCCCATACACGATAAATCCAAGGAGAAACATGCCAAGACACATATTAATCAAACTCTCAAAAATTAAATACAAAGAAAGAATATTAAAAGCAGCAAGGGAAAAACAACAAATAACATACAAGGGAATCCCCATAAGGTTAACAGCTGATCTTTCAGCAGAAACTCTGCAAGCCAGAAGGGAGTGGCAGGACATATTTAAAGTGATGAAAGGCAAAAACCGACAACCAAGATTACTCTACCCAGCAAGGATCTCATTCAGATTCGATGGAGAAATTAAAATCTTTACAGACAGGCAAAAGCTAACAGAATTCAGCACCACAGACCAGCTTTACAACAAATGCTTAAGGAACTTCTCCAGGCAGGAAACACAAGGAAAAGACCTACAATAACAAACCCAAAACAATTAAGAAAATGGTAACTGGAACATACCTATCGATAGTTACCTGAAATGTAAATGGATTAAATGCTCCAACCAAAAGACACAGACTGGCTGAATGGATACAAAAACAAGACCCGTATATATGCTGTCTACAAGAGACCAACTTCAGACCCAGGGACACATACAGACTGAAAGTGAGGGGATGGAAAAAGATATTCCATGCAAATGGAAATCAAAAGAAAGCTGGAGTAGAAATTCTTATATCAGACAAAATAGACTTTAAAATAAATACTATTACAAGAGACAAAGAAGGACATTACATAATGATTAAGGGATCAATCCAAGAAGAAGATATAAGAATTGTAAATATTTATGCACCCGACATAGAAGCACCTCAATACATAGGACAAATGCTAACAGCCATTAAAGAGGAAACCAACAGTAACACACTAATAGAAGGGGACTTTAACAGCCCACTATCACCAATGGACAGATCATCCAAAATGAAAATAAATAAGGAAACAAGCTTTAAATGACACATTAAAGAAGATGGACTTATCTGATATTTATAGGACATCCCATCCAAAAACAACAGAATACATTTTCTTCCCAAATGCTCATGGAACATTCGCCAGGATAGATCACATCTTGGATCACAAATCGAGCTTTGGTAAACTTATGAAAACCGAAATCACATCAAGTATCTTTTCCAACCACAATGCTATGAGACTAGACATCAATTACAGAAAAAAAACTGTAAAAAATACAAACACATGGAGGCTAAACAATACACTACTTAATAACGAAGAAATCACTGAAGAAATCAAAGAGGAAATAAAAAAATACCTAAAAACAAATGATAATGAGAACATGATGGCCCAAAACCTATGGGATGCAGCAAAAGCAGTTCTAAGAGGGAAGATTATAGCAATACAATCCTACCTCAAAAAACAAGAAACATCTTAAATAAACAACCTTAACTTACACCTAAACCAATTAAGGAAAGAAAAAAAAAAAACCCGAAGTTAGCAGAAGGAAAGCAATCATAAATATCATATCAGAAATAAATGAAAAAGAAATGAAGGAAACGATAGCAAAGATCAATAAAATTAAAAGCTGGTTCTTTGAGAAGATAAAAACAATTGATAAACCATTAGCCAGATTCATCAAGTAAAAAGGGAGAAGACTCAATAGAATTAGAAATGAAAAAGGAGAAGTAACAACTGACACTGCAGAAATACAAAGGATCATGAGAGATTACTACAAGCAGCTACATGCCAATAAAATGGACGACCTGGAAGAAATGGACAAATTCTTAGAAAAGCACAACCTTCCGAGACTGAACCAGGAAGAAATAGAAAATAGGAACAGACCAATCACAGCACTGAAATTGAAACTGTGATTAAAAATCTTCCAACAAACAAAAGCCCAGGACCAGATGGCTTTACAGGCGAATTCTATCAAACATTTAGAGAACAGCTAACACCTACCCTTCTCAAACTTCCAAAACACAGCAGAGGGAGGAACACTCCCAAACTCATTCTACAAGGCCACCATCACCCTGATACCAAAACCAGACAAAGATGTCACAAAAAAAAGAAAACTACAGGCCAATATCACTGATGAACACAGATGCAAAAATCCTCAACAAAATACTAGCAAACAATCCAACAGCACATTAAAAGGATCAAGTGGGGTTTATCCCAAGAATACAAGGATTCGTCAATTCAATCAATGTGTTAAACCATATTAACAAATTGAAGGATTAAAAACCATATGATAATCTCAATAGTTGCAGAGAAAGCCTTCGACAAAATTCAACACCCATTTATGATAAAAACCCTCCAGAAAGTAGGCACAGAGGGAACTTACCTCAACATAATAAAGGCCATATGACAAACCCACAGCCAACATCCTCCTCAATGGTGAAAAACTGAAACCATTTCCACTAAGATCAGGAACAAGACAAGGTTGCCCACTTTCACCACTATTATTCAATAAAGTTTTGGAAGTCTTAGCCACAGCAATCAGAGAAGAAAAAGAAATAAAAGGAATCCAAATGGGAAAAGAAGAAGTAAAACTGTCACTGTTTGCAGGTGACATGATACTATACGCAGAGAATCCTAAAGATGCTACCAGAAAATTACTAGAGCTAAACAATGAATTTGGTAAAGTAGCGGGATACAAAATTAATGCACAGAAATCTCTTGCATTCCTATACACTAATGATGAAAGATCTGAAATAGAAATTAAAGAAACACTCTCTTTTACCACTGCAACAAAAGGAATTAAATACCTAGGAATAAACCTACCTAAGGAGACAAAAGACCTGTATGCGGAAAACTATAAGACACTGATGAAAGAAATTAAAGATGATACAAACAGATGGAGAGATATACCATGTTCTTGGATTGGAAGAATCAGCATTGTGAGAATGACTATACTACCCAAAGCAATCTAAGATTCAATGCAATCCCTATCAAACTACCAATGGCATTTTTCACAGAACTAGAACAAAAAATTTCACAATTTATATGGAAATGCAAAAGACCCCGAATAGCCAAAGCAATCTTGAGAAAGAAAAACGGAGCTGGAGGAATCAGGCTCCCTGACTTCAGACTATATTACAAAGTCACAGTAATCAGACAATATGGTACTGGCACAAAAACAGAAATACAGATCAATGGAACAGGATAGAAAGCCCAGAGATAAACCCAGACACATATAGTCACCTTATCTTTGATAAAAGAGGCAAGAATATACAATGGAGAAAAGACAGCCTCTTCAATAAGTGGTGCTAGGAAAACTGGACAGCTACATGTAAAAGAATGAAATTAGAACACTCCCTAACACCATACACAAAAATAAACTCAAAATGGATTAAAGACCTAAATGTAAGGCCAGACACTCTCAAACTCTCAGAGGAAAACATAGGCAGAACACTCTATGACATAAATCACAGCAAGATCCTTTTTGACCCACCTCCTAGAGAAAGGGAAATAAAAACAAAAATAAATAAATTGGGCCTAATGAAACTTAAAGTGTTTTGCACAGCAAAGGAAACCATAAACAAGACGAAAAGACAACCCTCAAAATGGGAGAAAATATTTGCAAATGAAGCAAGTGACAAAGGATTAATCTCCAAATATTCAAGCAGCTCATGCAGCTCAATATCAAAAAAACAAACTACCCAAACCAAAAATGGGCAGAAGACCTAAATAGACATTTCTCCAAAGAAGATATACAGAGTGCCAACAAACACATGAAAGGATGCTCAACATCACTAATCATTAGAGAAATGCAAATCAAAACTACAATGAGGTATCACCTCACAGCAGTCAGAATGGCCATCATCAAAAAGTCTACAAAGAATAAATGCTGAAGAGGGTGTGGAGAAAAGGGAAACCTCTTGCACTGTTGTTGGGAACGTAAATTGATACAGCCATTACGGAGAACAGTATGGAGGTTCCTTAAAAAACTAAAAATAGAACTACCATATGACCCACCAATCCCACTACTGGGCATATACCCTGAGAAAACCATAATTCAAAAAGTCATGTACCATCATGTTCATTGCAGCACTATTTACAACAGCCAGGACATGGAAGCAACCTAAGTGTCCACTGACAGATGAATGGATAAAGAATGGTACATATATACAATGCAATATTACTGAGCCATAACAAGAAACAAAATTGAGTTATTTGTAGTGAGGTGGATAGACCTAGAGTCTGTCATACAGAGTGAAGTAAGTCAGAAAGAGAAAAATACTGTATGCTAACACATATATATGGAATCTAAAAAAAATAGTCTGAAAAACCTAGGGGCAGGACAGGAATAAACACGCAGACGTGGAGAGTGGACTTGAGGACATGGGGAGGGGGAAGTGTGGGCTGGGACGAGGTGAGAGAGTGGCATGGACATATATATTACCAAATGTAGAATGGATGGCTGGTGGGAAGCAGCTGCTTAGCACAGGGAGATCAGCTCGGTGCTTTGTGACCACCTAGAGGGTTGGGATGGGGAGGCTGGGAGGGAGACGCAAGAGGGAAGGGATACGGCGATATGCGTATATGTATGGCTGATTCACTTTGTTATACAGCAGAAGCTAACGCACCATTGTAGAGCAATTATACTGTAATAAAGATATTGGGGAGAAAAAAAGACCAATATACACATATCAATTGTACTTCTACATAGTTGCAATGAACAATCTGAAAATGAAATTAAGAATATAATTTCAGGACTTCCCGCGTGGCACAGTGGTTAAGAATCCGCCTGCCAATGCAGGGGACACGGGTTTGATCCCTGGTCGGGGAAGATCCCACATGCCGTGGAGCAACTGAGCCCATGCGCCACAACTACTAAGCCTGTGCTCTAGAGCCAGCGAGCCACAACTACTGAGCCTGCGAGCCACAATTACTGAAGCCTGCGTGCCTAGAGCCCGTGCTCCACAACAATAGAAGCCACTACAATGAGAAGCCCGCGCACTACAATGAAGAGTAGCCCCTGCTCTGCACAACTAGAGAAAGCCCACGCACGGCAACGAAGACCCAACACAGCCCAAAATAAATAAAATTTAAAAAATTTTTAAAAAGAAAATAATTTCATTTACAATATCAAAAAGAACAGAACAGGAATAAACTTAATAAAAGAAGTGTAAAACTTATACTCTGATAACTACAAAACATTATTCAAAGAAATTAAAGATTTGAAGATCATTATTCTGAAACTGTTAACAGCTTGCTTTTTTCTCACATAGTGCAAATGTCTTTTTATACTTAATTGACAGCAATTGTTTGCAAGTCATTTTCAGTTCAAGTAATGTTGAACAGTATGTATTTTTTCAATGAGCACAATTTCCTTTAAAAAATGCACTTATATTTGGATCTAAAATGGCATAGCTCATGTTGGTTTTGCACTATATTTTCTTCCTTTTTTATTTCACAACAGTCACCATTTTAAAATCAAAATTTCTAAATAGAGATGCCCTTATTTCTTTAAAGATCCAAACCAAAAAAAGTGATTACTTGTGAGTCATACCCATGTCTGACTATAGCTTTCCTTATTTTTTACTCAGCAGTCTTGTGACAAGTAGCTCATCCAAACACATCACTTAAAAAAATTAAAAAACTATTCCATTCAAAAGACACTTAAATTTTTTAGTATTTATTTTAAAATTTATGCATAGTGAAATTTCTTCTTTGTTTAACAGTTCTGTGCTTTGATAAATTCATAGTTCTCTAACAACTACCATAATAACCAAGATACAGAAAAACTCCATTATCCTCCCCTTAAAATTCCTTTGTGCTACCCCTTTGTAGCCAAGCCCTCCCCCAACACTTTACCTCTGGCCAACCACCGTTATGTTTTCAATTTAAGTTGAAAATATTTTCTAATTTTCTTGGAGACTTCTTCTTTGACCCACAGGTTATTTAAAAGTGTACTGTTTAATTTCCTAATGTTTGGGGATTTCCTACAACTTCCTCTTACTGATTTCTAGTTTACTTTTTGTAAAGACACAGAACATTCTTTTAAATTTGGTAAGGTTTCTACTATGCCCGGAACATGGCCAATTTTAGTGAATATTCCATGTGCATTTGAAAAAATGCAGTATTCTGCTGTTGTGAGACTCTTCTATATTGTTAATTAGGTCAAGTTGGTTGACAGTGTTCTGATCTTCTATATCTTTGTGTGATTTACTGTCTACTTGTTCTATGGATTACTCAAAGAAGAATGCTGAAGTTTCCAAGTTTAATTGTGGATCTATTTCTCCTTTCAGTTCTATCAGTTTTTGCTTCATATATTTTTTTTTTTTTTTTTTTTTTTTTTTTTTGCGGTACGCGGGCCTCTCACTGCTGTGGCCTCTCCCGTTGTGAAGCACAGGCTCCGGACGCGCAGGCTCAGCGGCCATGGCTCACGGGCCCAGCCGCTCCGCGGCATGTGGGATCTTCCTGCACCGGGGCACGAACCCGTGTCCCCTGCATCGGCAGGCGGACTCTCAACCACTGCGCCACCAGGGAAGCCCTGCTTCATATATTTTGACAATATGCTTTTAGTTTGATACACATTTAGGATTCCTGTCTTTTTGATGAATTGGTCCTTTTATAATTATGCAATGTCTTCTTTATCCTTTGCAATTTTCCCTGTTCTGAGGTCTACTTTGTCTATGTTAATATAGTCAATTCAACTTTCTTTTGATTAGTGTTTGCATGGTATACCTTTTCCTATTTTTTTAAAAACTTTTTAAGAAGACTTAAAATTTTTAGAGCAATTACAGGTTTAAAACAAAATTGAGAGGGAGGGAGAAATTCCCAACATGTCCCCTGCCTCCACATGTGCATAGCCTTCCCCATTATCAACATCACTCACTGCAATGGTACATTTTTTTACCATTTACATTGACACACCATAATTTACCTTAGTCCATAGTTTACCTCAGTGTTCATCCTTGGTGTTGTACATTCTATGGATGTGGAAAAATATATGATAATATATACCCATCTTATTCATCTCCCACAACAATCACCCCCATCCCCCCGGCAACCACTATCTCCATAATTTTGCCTTTTCCAGAATGTCACGTAATTGGAATCATTCAGTATGTAGCCTTTTCAGATCGACTTCTTTCACTTAGTAATATTTAAGGTTCATACAGGTCTTTTCATGGCTCAATAGTTCATGTCTTTTAAGTGTTTAATAATATTCCATTTTCTGGATGTACCACAGTTTGTTTATACATTCACCTACTAAAAGATATCTTGCTTGCTTCCAAGTTTTGGCAACTATGAATAAAGCTGCTATAAAGATCCTTGTGCAGGTTTTTGTGTGAACGTAAGTTTTTGTGTAGACCTAAGTTTTTTATTCCTTTGGATAAATACCAAGGAGGGAATTCACTGAATCATATGGCAGGAGTATGTTTAGTTTTGTAAGAAACCACCAAACTGTTCTAAAGTGGCCATCACCACTTTGCATTCCCATCAGCAATGTTTGAGAGTTCCTGTTGCTTCACACCCTTGTCAGCATTTGGTTTTGTCAGTGTGTTCTGGATTTCGTCCATTCTAACAGGTGTGTAGTGGTATCTCATTGTTGCTTTAATTTGCATTTCCTTGATGACATATGATGTGGAGCTAGTTTTCCTATGCTTATTTGCCATCTGTATATCTTTTTGGTGAGGTGTCTGTTAGGGTCTTTCACCCATTTTTAGAGTGGGTTCTTTGTTCTCTTATTGTTGAGCTTTAAGAGTTTTTTGTATATTTTGGGTAACAGTCCTTTTATCCAATGTCTTTTACAAATACTTTCTCTTAGTCTGTTATTTGTCTTCTAATTCTCTTGATATTGTCTTTCACAGAGCAAAAGTTTTTAACTTTAATGAAGTCCAGCTTATCAATTATTTATTTCATGGACTGTGTCTTTGGGATTTTACCGAAAAAGGCATCAAAATACCCAAGGTCATCTAGATTTTCTCCAACACTATCTTCTAAGAGTTTCATAGTTTTGCATTTTACAATTAGATCTGTGATCCATTTTGAATTAATTTTGGGGAAGGGTGTAAGGTCTGTGTCTAGATTCATTTTTTTGCATATAAAAGTCCAATTGTTCCAGTACCATTTGTTGAAGACACTATCTTTGCTCCATTGTACTGCCTTTGCTCCTTTGTCAAAGATCAGTTGATTGTATTTATGCGGGTGTACTTCAGGGCTTTCTACTTTGTTACACGGATCTATTTGTCTATTATTTCACCAGTACCACACAATACTGACTACTGTACCTTTATAGTAAGTCTTGAAGTCAGGTAGCGTCAGTCTTTCAACTTTGTTCTTCTCCCTCAATAACGTGTTGGCTCTTCTGGGTCTTTTACCTGCCCCCAACCCTCCAAATAAACTTTAGAATCAGTTTGTTGACATCCATAAAATAACTTTCTGGGATTTTTCACTGGGATTGCATTGAATTTATAGATCAAGTTGGTAAGAACTGAAATCTTGACAACATTGAGTATTTCTATTCATGAACATGGAATATCTCTCCATTTATTTAAAGCTTCTTTGATTTCATTCACCTGTTTCGTAGTTTTCCTCATACAGATCTTGCCTATATGTTGTTAGATTTATACCTAAGTCTTTTATTTTTAGGGGTGCTAATGTAAAGATATTGTGTTTTGAATTTCAAATTCCGCTTGTTTATTGTTAGTATACAGGAAAGCAATTGACTTTTGCACATTAACTTTGTATCCTGCAACCTTGCTATAATCACTTATTAGTACCAGTTTTTTGGTCAGTTCTTTCAGATTTTCTACATAGGCGATCATATCATTGGTGAACAAAGACAGTTTTATGTCTTCCTTCAGAATCTGTATACTTTTTTGTTTGTTTGTTTGTTTGGCCATTCCGTACAGCATGCAGGATCTTAGTTCCCTGACCAGGGACCTAACCTGTGCCCCTTGCATTGGGAGTGTGGAGTCTTAACCACTGGACCGCCAGGGAAGTCCTCTGAATCTGTGTAGTTTTAATTTCCTTTTCTTGCCTTACTGTATTAGAAAGGACTTCCAGTATGAGGTTAAAAAGGAGTGATGAGGGAGGACATCCTTCCTTTGTACCTGATCTTAGTGGAAAAATTTCTAGGTTCTCACCATTAAGTATGATGTCAGCTGTAGGTTTTTTGTAGCTAGTCTTTATCAAGTTGAGAAAGTTCTCCTCTATCCCTATTTTACTGAGTTTTTGTCATGCGTGGGTGATTTGCCAAATGCCTTTTCTGCATCTATTGATATGATTGTGTGGTTTTTCTTTTTTAGTCTGTTGATGTGATAGATTGATTTTTAAATTTGAACCAGCCTTGACTATCCTGGATCAATTCTAATTGGTCATGGTGTACAATTCTTTTTATATTTTTTGGACTCAGTTTGCTAATATTTTGCTGAGAATTTTTACATCTGTTCATATATACTTTTACTTTCAATCTTTCTTGATCTCTAAAGTAGGCTTCTCATAGACAGCATATAGTTCGGTCTTCTTTTTTTCCCCTGACCATCTGTATCTTTTACTTCATCTGTTTAGACCACTTACACTTAATAGATATAGATCTAGATATCAATATGGTTGGAATTAGGGACAATATTTTATTATTTTTTATTGTTTCCTGTTTTTTTTTGGGGGGGGTGCAGGGTTACTTTGTTCCTCCCTTTTCTGCCTTCTTTCAGATTGTATGAATCCATTTTAATTTATCTATTGGAGTTTTTGCTGTATCTGTTGGTATTTTTTCATTAGTTGCTCTAGGGCTTATGAAATACATATCTAACTTTCAGCCTATTTAGTACTGTTTTATCATTTCAAGTAAAACATACAAACCTAAAACCATGTAAGTCCTTTCAGCCTTCCAACTTTATTATTGTTATCATATATATTACATATACATACAATGAACACTATATCCCCAATGACAATGTTACAGTTTTTGCTTCCAATAGTCATACACATTTTAAAGAATTAAAAGGAGAAAAAGTCTATTATATTTACCCAGATATTTATCATTTCTGTTGCTCTTCCTTTAATCCTGTTCTAACTTCCCCCATTACCACTTCCCCTCAGCTTAAAGAAATGCCTGTAGCATTTCCTCATTACAATTTTCCTTCATCTAAGGATATTTTAATTTTGCCGTAACCCTTGAATACTATTTCATTGGATACAGAATGCTGTGCTGACAATTCCTTTCTTTCAGCACTTTAAAGATGTTGTTCCACTTTCTTCTAGCCTCTATGCTTTCTGAAAAGAAATCCCTGGTATTGAAATTGTTGTTTCCCTATATGTATTGTGTCTTTCTACTCTTGCTGCTTTTAAGATTTTTTTTTTAGCTTTCAGCAGTTTCATTATGTTCTGTGTGGGTATGTCTTTCTTTGAGTTTATACTGCTTGGAGTTTGCTGAGCTTCCTGAATCTGTAAATTTGTAGCTTTTACCTAATTTGGGAAATTTTCAGTTACTATTTTTTCAAACCACGTTTCTTCACCAATTTCTTTCCCCTTTCCCTTTCTCCTTTCCCCAGTGCCAGAATGTTAGACCTTTTGTTATTGTCCCATAAGTCCCTGAGTTTTTATTCATTTTTTCCCAATCTTTTTTCTCTCTGTTCTTCAGACTAGACACTTTCTATTGATTTATTCAAGTTCAGTGATTCTTTCCTGTGTCATCTGCATTTGCATTCTACTAAGCCAATCTACTGAATGATTAAAAAATTTTTTCAGATATTGTACTTTTTAGTTCAAAAATGTCCTTTTAGCCCTATTTTTTCATAAATTTATTTATTTTATTATTTTATGTTATTTTTTTTGGATGCATTGGGTCTTCATAGCTGTGCGCGGGCTTTTCTCTGGTTGTGGCGAGCAGGCTTCTCATTGCTGTAGTTTCTCCTGTTGCGGAGCATGGGCTCTAGGCATGCGGGCTTCCATAGCTGTGGCATGTGGGCTCAGTAGTTGTGGGTCATGGGCTCTAGAGCGCAGGCTCAGTAGTTGTGGCACACAGGCTTAGTTGCTCCGCAGCACGTGGGATCCTCCCGGACCAGGGTTCGAACCCATGTCCCCTGCATTGGCAGGCAGATTCTCAAACACTGTGCCACCAGGGAAGCCACCTTTTAGTCCTTTTGAATAGTTTATATTTCTCTGCCAAGAATCTCTGCCTTTCTGTTTGTTTCAAGAGTGTTGATCTTTATCATGTTGATCATTCAAGTTTTGTCTTCCCTCCCCATTCTGCCTGCTGTTATACTTTTCAGAGTCCTCAAGCACTTGCTTTTAGTACTTTGTTCTGAGCTTTTAATTGTAATCAGTGGGAGAGAGGCTACAGTGGGCTTACTCTTACTCAAAAACAACACTCAAATAGAACAAGTAGTGGGATGCCCACTTAGTGAAACCTCATGTTAGTCAGCCTCATGTTAGGGTACATCATTCTTCCTGTAAACCCATCATAGCCTTTTCAGAACTTTTGCTGATTAGGTGTTATGAGAAGCCAGAAGTTTACAATCTTACTGTTAAACAGAAAAAGAAAATACAGATAAAAATAAAACATTTACACACTGTGAACTTTAAAAAATCCATAATGAAATGTTGCCATGTAGAAATGCAGAAAAACATGAGAAGGAGCTATTTAAATCCATTACATGGGACTTCCCTGGCAGTTCAGTAGTTAAGACTCCACGCTTCCACTGCAGGGGGCATGGGTTTGACCCACGGCTGGGGAACTAAAATCCCTCATGCCATGCAGTGTGGCCAAAAAATAAAAAAAATTTAAAAATCCATTACAGGGCTTCCCCGGTGGCGCAGTGGTTGAGAGCCCGCCTGCCGATGCAGGGGACATGGGTTCGTGCCCCGGTCTGGGAAGATCCCACATGCCGCGGAGCGGCTGGGCCCGTGAACCATGACTGCTGAGCCTGTGCATCCAGAGCCTGTGCTCTGGAACTGGAGAGGCCACAACAGTGAGAGGCCACATACCGCAAAAAAAAAAAAAATCCATTACAGAAACTTAGGCCAAAAGAAAATAAAAAAGTGAAGGAAAGGTGCTATTTCATCAGCCATAAGAAGAAAAAACTAGTGACTATAATTAAGCAGGTATAGAACAAGAGAAACAAAAGGGTTGAATAAGTCCCTAACTTCTTTTGGCTTTAGTTTCCTTTTCTACAAAATTAAAGCATGAGTTTAACAGTCTCTAGTAGTCTCCTTCAGCTTTCAAAACCTGTAAACCTCTATCTTAATACAGAGTAACAGGAAACAATTCTTTCTTATAATCATGAGAAAATAACTAATGTCAAGAAAACAAAGGAAGATTAAATTTCTTGATAGGATTGACAATCTTTCTCAAGTGGTGAGTCAAGACTTAATTTATTCACCACAAATTATGGTTGCTGTGTTCATAATCCATATAATTATAATCCATATAATTATATGATGATTATACCTCACATATTATGAATGTTATATCTATATGTTAAAGGTGAAAAAAACCTACCATTTTAAAATTGAAACAAAGCTCAGTTATTGACCTTTGATCTCCATGGCCTTGGTACTGTCCACTGGCCAGCCCTGGGTGTTCAGCTATACTCTACCTCATCAGGGCCGTCCATCATGACTAAGCTTCCCTTGGGGAGCTCCAGACAGGACAGCAGATAACAAAGCTTTGGGTTTCTTTGTCAGGTCAGTCAGTAAGAGTTTTGCTACAGCTGGGGAGGAAAGAAGAAGAGGCACCCCTAATAGTAACAGATAATAACCAAGCATTAGCTAAATTATAAGCTCCATAATTAGCTCAGAAAGCATTTTTTTTTTGAGCACTTATAATTTTCCAGGCATGGAGATTTAGAAAAAAGAAAATGCCAGCCCTCAAAGAGTGACAGTCTTCTGGAGAGTCAGGCATGCAGATGGTGAGGAGACTATAACTGCAATATATGATACCAAATTCTCTTTAAAATCTTCTGTTAGCCACCTCTTTTGTGTGAGCTTTGGGCTACCAAACTAGGTATTTGTTTTATTTATTTGTTCTAGGCAATGCCCTCTAATATGTCCCACCATCACCTTACTCAAAAAAATAGTCAGGAAACTTTGCTTAAAGTTCAGACTCATAACATCCAGATGTGCCATCTTCTTTTAACATCTTTGAGTATAACTGCTTAACAATGGTGTGTTAGTTTCTGCTTTATAACAAAGTGAATCAGTTATACATATACATATATCCCCGTATCTCTTCCCTCTTGTGTATCCCTCCCTCTCACCCTCCCTATCCCACCCCTCTAGGTGGTCACAAAGCACTGAGCTGATCTCCCTGTGCTGTGCAGCTGCTTCCCACTAGCTATCTATTTTACATTTGGTAGTGTATATATGTCCATGCCACTCTCTCACTTTGTCCCAGCTTACTGTTCCCCCTCCCCTTGTCCTCAAGTCCATTCTCTAGTAGGTCTCCATCTTTATTCCCATCTTGCCCCTAGGTTCTTCATGACCATGTTTTTATTTTTTTTAGATTCCATATATATGTGTTAGCACACAGTATTTGTTTTTCTCTTTCTGATTTACTTCACTCTGTATGGCAGACCCTAGGTCCATCCACCTCACTACAAATAACTCAATTTCATTTCTTTTTATGCCTGAGTAATATTCCATTGTATATATGTGCCACATCTTCTTTATCAATTCAGCTGTCGATGGACATTTAGGCTGCTTCCATGTCCTGGCTATTGTAAACAGAGCTGCAATGAACATTGTGGGACATGACTCTTTTTGAATTATGGTTTTCTCAGGGTATATGCCCAGTAGTGGAACTGCTGGGTCATATAGTAGTTTTATTTTTAGTTTTCTAAGGAACCTCCATACTGTTCTCCATAGTGGCTGTATCAATTTACATTCCCACCAACAGTGCAAGAGGGTTCCCTTTTCTCCATACCCTCTACAGCATTTACTGTTTGTAGATTTTTTGATGATGGCCACTCTGACTGGTGTGAGATGATATCTCAATGTAGTTTTGATTTGCATTTCTCTAATGATTAGTGATGTTGAGCATCCTTTCATGTGTTTGTTGGCACTCTGTATATCTTCTTTGCAGAAATGTCTATTTAGGTCTTCTGCCCATTTTTGGATTGGGTTGTTTTCGTTTTTGTTATTAAGCTGCATGAGCTGCTTGTAAATTTTGGAGATTAATCCTCTGTCACTTGCTTCATTTGCAAATATTTTCTCCCATTCTGAGGGTTGTCTTTTGGTCTTGTTTATGGTTTCCTTTGCTGTGCAAAAGCTTTGAAGTTTCATTAGGCCCAATTTGTTTATTTTTGTTTTTATTTCCCTTTCTCTAGGAGGTGGGTCAAAAAGGATCTTGCTGTGATTTATGTCATAGAGTGTTCTGCCTATGTTTTCCTCTAAGTGTTTGATAGTGTCTGGCCTTACATTTAGGTTTCTAATCCATTTTGAGCTTATTTTTGTGTATGGTGTTAGGGAGTGCTCTGATTTCATGCTTTTACATGTAGCTGTCCAGTTTTCCCAGCACCACTTGTTGAAGAGGCTGTCTTTTCTCCATCGTATATCCTTGCCTCTTTTATCAAAGATAAGGTGACCATATGTGCGTGGGTTTATCTCTGGGCTTTCTATCCTGTTCTATTGATCTATATTTCTGTTTTAGTGCCAGTACCATACTGTCCTGATTACTGTAGCTTTGTAGTATAATCTGAAGTCAGGGAGCCTGATTCCTCCAGCTCCGTTTTTCTTTCTCAAGATTGCTTTGGCTATTCGGGGTCTTTTGTGTTTCCATACAAATTGTGAACTTTTTTGTTCTAGTTCTGTGAAAAATGCCATTGGTAGTTTGATAGGGATTGCATTGAATCTTAGATTGCTTTGGGTAGTATATTCATTCTCACAATGTTGATTCTTCCAATCTAAAAACATGGTATATCTCTCCATCTACTTGTATCATCTTTAATTTCTTTCATCAGTGTCATAGTTTTCCGCATATAGGTCTTTTGTCTCCTTAGGTAGGTTTATTCCTTGTATCTTATTCTTTTTGTTGCAATGGTAAATGGGAGTGTTTTCTTAATTTCACTTTCAGATTTTTCATCATTAGTGTATAGGGATGCAAGAGATTTCTGTGCATTAATTTTGTATCCTGCTACTTTACCAAATTCATTGATTAGCTCTAGTAGTTCCCTGGTAGCATCTTTAGGATTCTCTACGTATAGTATCATGTCATCTGCAAACAGTGACAGCTTTACTTCTTGTTTTCCAATTTGGATTCCTTTTATTTCTTTTTCTTCTCTGATTGCTGTGGCTAAAACTTCCAAAACTATGTTGAAGAAGAGTGGTGAGAGTGGGCAACCTTGTCTTGTTCCTGACCTTAGTGGAAATGCTTTCAGTTTTTCACCATTGAGGACGATGTTGGTTGTGGGTTTGTCATACATGGCCTTTATTATGTTGAGGTAAGTTCCCTCTGTGCCTACTTTCTGGAGGGTTTTTATCATAAATGGGTGTTGAATCTTGTTGAAGGCTTTCTCTGCATCTATTAAGATGATCATATGGTTTTTCTCCTTCAATTTGTTAATACGGTGTATCACATTGTTTGATTTGCGTATATTGAAGAATCCTTGCATTCCTGGGATAAACCCCACTTGATCATGGTGTATGATCCTTTTAATGTGCTGTTGGATTCTGTTTGCTAGTATTTTGTTGAGGATTTTTGCATCTATGTTCATCAGTAATATTGGCTGGTACTTTTCTTTCTTTGTGACATCTCTGTTTGGTTTTGGTACCAGGGTGATAGTGGCCTCGTAGAATGAGTTTGGGAGTGTTCCTCCCTCTGCTATATTTTGGAAGAGTTTGAGAATGATAGGTGTTAGCTCATCTCTAAATGTTTGATAGAAATCGCCTGTGAAGCCATCTGGTCCTGGGCTTTTGTTTGTTGGAAGATTTTTAATCAGTTTCAATTTCAGTGCTTGTGATTGGTCTGTTTATATTTTCTATTTCTTCCTGGTTCAGTCTCAGAATGTTGTGCTTTTGTAAGAATTTGTCCTTTTCTTCCAGGGTGTCCATTTATTGGCACATAGTTGCCTGTAGTAATCTCTCATGATCCTTTGTATTTCTGCAGGGTCAGTTGTTACTTCTCCTCTTTCATTTCTAATTCTATTGATTTGAGTCTTTTCCGTTTTTTTCTTGATGAGTCTGCCTAATGGTTTATCAATTTTGTTTATCTTCTCAAAGAACCAGCTTTTAGTTTTATTGATCTTTGCTATCGTTTTCTTCATTTCTTTTTCATTTATTTCTGATCTGATCTTTACGATTTCTTTCCTTCTGCTAACTTTGGGTTTTTTTTGTTCTTCCTCTAATTGCTTTAGGTGTAAGGTTAGGTTGTTTATTTGAGATGTTTCTTGTTTCTTAAGGTAGGATTGTATTGCTATAAACTTCCCTCTTAGAACTGCTTTTGCTGCATCCCATAGGCTTTGGCTTGTCGTGTTTTCATGGTCATTTGTTTCTAGGTGCTTTCTGATTTCCTCTTTGACTTCTTCAGTGATCTCATCGTTATTAAGTAGTGTATTGTTTAGCCTCCATGTGTTTGTATATTTTACAGATTTTTTCCTGTAATTGACATCTAGTCTCATAGCGCTGTGGTCAGAAAAGATACTTGATACGATTTCAATTTTCTTACACTTACCAAGGCTTGATTTGTGACCCAAGATATGATCTATCTTGGAGAATGTTCCATGAGTACTTGAGAAGAAAGTGTATTCTGTTGTTTTTGGATGGAATGTCCTATAAATATCAATTAAGTCTGTCTTTTTTAATGTATCATTTAAAGCTTATGTTTCCTTATTTATTTTCATTTTGGATGATCAATCCATTGGCGAAAGTGGGGTGTTAAAAGTCCCCTACTATGAATGTGTTACTGTCGATTTCCCCTTTTACGGCTGTTAGTATTTGCCTTATGTATTGAGGTGCTCCTATGTTGGGTGCATAAATATTTACAGCTGTTATATCTTCTTCTTGGATTGATCCCTTGATCATTATGTAGTGTCTTTCTTTGTCTCTTGTAATAGTTTTTGTTTTAAAATCTATTTTGTCTGATATGAGAATTGCATTGCTACTCCAGCTTACTTTTGATTTCCATTTGCATGGAATATCTTTTTCCATTCCCTCACTTTCAGTCTGTAGGTGTCCCTAGGTCTGAAGTGGGTGTCTCTTAGACAGCATATATACGGGTCTTGTTTTTGTATCCATTCAGCCAGTCTATGTCTTTTGGCTGGAGCATTTAATCCATTTACATTTAAGGTAATTATTGATATGTATGTTCCTGTCACCATTTTCTTAATTGTTTTGGGTTTGTTATTGTAAGTCTTTTCTTTCTCTTGTGTTTCCTGCCTAGAGAAGTTCCTTTAGCATTTGTTGTAAAGCTGGTTTGGTGATGCTGAATTCTCTTAGTTTTTGCTTGTCTGTAAAGCTTTTAATTTCTCCATCAAATCTGAATGAGATCCTTGCTGGGTAGAGTAATCTTGGTTGTAGGTCTTTCCCTTTCATCACTTTAAATATGTCCTGCCACTCCCTTCTGGCTTGCAGAGTTTCTGCTGAAAGATCAGCTGTTAACCTTATGGGGATTCCCTTGCATGTTATTTGTTGTTTTTCCCTTGCTGCTTTTAATATTCTTTCTTTGTATTTAATTTTTGAGAGTTTGATTAATATGTGTCTTGGCATGTTTCTCCTTGGATTTATCGTGTATGGGACTCTCTGTGCTTCCTGGACTTGATTAACCAGTTCCTTTCCCATATTAAGGAAATTTTCAACTATAATCTCTTCAAATATTTTCTCAGTACCTTTCTTTTTCTCTTCTTCTTCTGGGACCCCTATAACTCAAATGTTGGTGCATTTAATGTTGTCCCAGAGGTCTCTGAGACTGTCCTCAATTCTTTTCATTCTTTTTTCTTTATTCTGCTCTGCAGTAGTTATTTCCAGTAATTATTTTCCAGGTCACTTATCTGTTCTTCTGCCTCAGTTATTCTGCTATTGATCCCTTCTAGAGAAATTTTAAGTTCATTTATTGTATTGTTCATCATTGTTTGTTTGCTCTTTCGTTCTTCTAGGTCCATGTTAACTGTTTCTTGTATTTTCTCCATTCTATTTCCAAGATTTTGGATCATCTTTACTATCATTATTCTGAATTCTTTCTCAGGTAGACTGCCTCGTTCCTCTTCATTTGTTAGGTCTGGTGGGTTTTCACCTTGTTCCTTCATCTGCTGTGTGTTTCTCTGTCTTCTCATTTTGCTTAACTTACTGTTTTTGGGGTCTCCTTTTTGCAGGCTGCAGGTTCGTAGTTCCCGTTGTTTTTGGTGTCTGCCCCAGTGAGTAAGGTTGGTTCAGTGCATTGTGTAGGCTTCCTGCAGGAGGGGACCAGTGCCTGTGTTCTGGTGGATGAGGCTGGATCTTGTCTTTCTGATGGGCAGGTCCACATCTGGTGGTGTGTTTTGGGGTGTCTGACCTTATTATGATTTTAGGCAGCCTCTCTGCTAATGGGTGGGGCTGTATTCCTGTCTTGCTAGTTGTCTGGCATAGGGTGTCCAGCACTGTAGCTTGCTGGTCGTTGAGTGGAGGTGGGTCTTGGCTTTGAGATGGAGGTCTCTGGGAGGTTTTTGCTGTTTGATATTACATGGAGCTGTGAGGTCTCTGGTGATCCAATGTCCTGAACTTGGCTCTCCCACCTCAGAGGAACAGCCCTGATGCCTGGGTGGAGCACCAAGAGCCTGTCATCCACATGGCTCAGAATAAAAGGGAGAACAAAAGAAAGAAAGAATGAAAAAGATAAAATAAAATGAAATGAAATAAAAGAATGTTATTAAAATAAAAAATAATTATTAAAAATTGTTTTTAAATAATTAAAAAGAAAAGAAAGAAAGAAAGAAGAAGGCAACCAAACCAAAAAACAAATCCACCAATAACAAGTGCTAAAAACTATACTAAAAAAAAAAAAAAAGGACAGACAGAACCCTAGGACAAATGGTAAAAGCAAAGTTATACAGACAAAATTACAGATAGAAGCATATACATACACACTGACAAAAGAGAAAAATGGAAAAAAAATATATGTCTTTGCTCCCAAAGTCCACTTCCTCAATTTGGGATGATTTGTTGTCTATTCAGATATTCCACAGATGCAGGGTACATCAAGTTGATGGTGGAGATTTAATCCGCTGCTCCTGAGGCTGCTGGGAGAGATTTCCCTTTCTCTTCTTTGTTTGCACAGCTACTGGGGTTCAGCTTTGGATTTGGCCCCCCTCTGCGTGTAGGTCGCCTGAGGGTGTCTGTTCTTCGCTCAGAGAGCACGGGGTTAAAGTAGCAGCTTATTTGGGGGCTCTGGCTCACTCAGGCCTCGGGGAGAGAGGGGTATGGAGTGCGGGGCGAGCCTGCGGTAGCACAGGCCGGCATGACGTTGCACCAGCCTGAGGCGCGCTGTGCGTTCTCCCGGGGAAGCTGTCCCTGGATCACGGGACCCTGGCCGTGGCCGGCTGCACAGGCTCCCGGGAGGGGAGGTGTGGAGAGTGACCTGTGCTCGCACACAGGCTTCTTGGTGGCACCAGCAGCAGCAGCCTTAGTGCCTCATGCCCGTCTCTGGGGTCCGCACTGTTAGCCGTGCCTCCCGCCCGTCTCTGGAGCTCGTTTAGGCGGTGCTCTGAATCCCCTCTCCGCGTGGACCCTGGAACAATGGTCTCTTGCCTCTTAGGCAGGTCCAGACTGTTTCCCGGACTCCCTCCTGGCTAGCTGCGGCGCACTAGCCCCCTTCAGGCTGTGTTCACACAGCCAACCCCAGTCCTCTCCCTGGGGTCTGGCCTCCACACCCCGAGCCTCAGCTCCCATCCCCCACCCACCCTGGCAGCTTAGCAGACAAGCCTCTCAGGCGGGTGAGTGCTGGTCGCAGATGTGCCATCTTCAGCATGTCATTTAAGTCCCTTGGGCATTATTTTCCAGTTTATAAACTGGAGAGAGAGATGAACTAAACTGAGTATCCAAGGTTTAATATGTCATCTTCCTTCAGACTACACTGTCTCTCTTAACAAACCCAGCATTCTCTTATCATCTTAGCTCCAAGCCTGAGGGTCACTTCTGCCCTATTCCTCCAGGTCAATCGCTAAATCCTACCCAATCACCCTCATTTCTACTTCCGGCTTCAAATGTTCCACCGTGCCCGCACCAGGGCATGAAGTCATGGAAAGGACATGGGGTCAGGCAGACCTGGCTCAGGACTTATTTGCAGTATTTTTCTAAGTGAAGTGTTTAGCACGTGACCTTGGTTTATTCATCTGTGAAATGGGGAATAATGCCTCCCCTCTTGCCTTCCCACATCATCTTGCCCTTGTATTTCAACCTTCCCTCTTCCCTTATCATGTTTCAGATGGCTGCATCTTCCTGAAGTACTGTTTCTACCTGTCCTTTCCTCCTATTTAGAAACCCCTAGAGATTCCCTACAATAACAACTTGAAACTCTCAGGCTTGGCTTGGTTTAATAATCTAATCCCATCCTAACAACACCCCAGTATAACCTCCTGCTCCCAGAAAAGAACCCTCCTTTTTAGTCCTGCTGGTTTCTTCATTGAGGGTTCCTTCTGTTCCCTCACACCTTACTCTTTCTGTCCAGGCCAATCCCACCCACCCTTTGGTTCCTCCTTTTCCATGAAGTCTTCCCTGACCACTCCTGAAAAAGGATTCTCTACATTTTTCTTGACAAAGGTATGCCTGTCTCCTCAAGTTTTACACCTTCCTCACTTTCTTACTTTCTTCTCTTAATTTTTGGCGGCTTATACTGGCCTCAGAAGTTGAACGGCTGGACTCCATCCAAGTTGTAAATACTGGCCAGCAGAGGCAGAAAAGCAACAGGACATCTGTGGTGTCAACCTGGATGACCAAAGACTAACATTACTGGTCAGGGGTGCCCCAAATTTGCCTTTAAAATTCCAGTAAAGACACCAGAGGGTGATAGGTAACATCTAACTACACCTAGGGACCAGCTATATGCATTGTGGTCTCTCTAAGCCTTGTCAAGCCAGTCTCAGAATAACCACATAGAAGCTTCAAGGTCAAAATCACAAACTTACCTGGAAGGGCATTTTTGTAGTTGAGAAAGATGTTCACTAGACTATGACCTCCTTGAGAACAAGGATCATGTTGTACTCAAAACAGTATTCCCAACAACCCACATAGGGTCTGGTAAGAAGTTGATAAGCAGTGTTTTTTAATCATTTATTCTCAGTAAATGAAAGATTGATTGACTGGGGGCTATTAGACCATGTTAAAAGTAGATTGCTGAAACCATTTCTCTGATATCTAAAGATCAAAACAGAGCCATCCTTGTCTTGGACTATATAGGAACAATTCTACCTGAAGGACATGGAATAGATTCTCAAGCAAATGGAATTTTGCTCCCTCTGATGTGATAGGAATACTGAGAACGGTCAGCCCTCTCTCTGGCTAACTCTGTATTATCCATTTCTCCTTCTCTCCTGGTACTTTTATACCCTCCAAGGCCAACTTGAAAATGGATCTGGGGAGAAAAATGCCCAACCATCATGGTAATTTTTGGACTCACCTTCCCTATTGTCTCCTTCATCTGTCTTGCATACAAAAATAGCTCCACTGCTGGTTTTTTTGGTCTCAAATCTATTCCTAACGGAATTTAACTAGCTTTTTTGCTCAATTCTAAATAAGATGAAAGTAATCGTAACAGGAAGTGGTGAGGATTAAACACTGAGAGTACAGTCTGAGAACAATGGTACCCAGGCTTCTTCCATCCACAGACCACTTCAATCACATAATACTCCATGGATCACTCCTAGTATCTCCAGTCACATCACACATCAGAATCAAGGGGAAGATGGGTATTTCTTTTGATGCAGTGGCAATGAGGCAATGGTTTCACATCTCTTATGTTCCTTAACAAATTATTAATTAATTTTTGCTGGGAGCAAAAGTACATACCAGTGGTACACAGAATTACATGATCTGTAATCACCATTCATCCACAAGGATGACTGTCATAGGGCTGTAGAGTCACTTCCAAAATTCTGATGGGTTATTTGAATCTTTTCCTTTATAATTTATACCCTTCCAACTTCCAAAAGGACGATTTAAGGAATTCAGGATACATATACTCTCACAAACCATAAGGAGCCACAATTCACACAGAGGCAATACAAACTGATTTTTTCCCTGGTATCATTAACCAGGAAAACCTAACCTGAAGTGAATTATGTACAAGGCACATTCATATATGTGATCCATTTCACCTTTATAACAAACCTAGTATGGCTATTATTCTTGCTGTCACAAAACTGAGGCTCAGGGAGATTAAGTAAGAGCTAAACTACAAAAAAACTTTTAGAAAAAAAAATAGGACCTAGGGTTAGGCAAAGGTTTAAGATTTGACACTAAATGCACAAGCAATAAGAGAAAAAAACTGATAAACTAGACGTCAAATTTTAAAACTTTTGTGCTGCAAATGACACCATAAGAAAGTGAAAGACAATCTACAGAACAGGAAAATATATTTGCAAATAATATATGATAAGGAACTTGTATCTAGAATAAAGAGCCCTAACAATTCCATAATGAAAAAATAACCCAATTAACAAATGGGCAAAGGATGTAAATAGACATTTCTCCAAAGAAGATGTACAAATGGCTAAATAAACGCATGAAATGATGATCAACATCATTAGTCATTAGGGAAATATAAACCACACTGAGCTACCACTTCACACTCACGAGGATAGATATAATAAAAGAGATAGACAATAACAAACGTTGGTGAGGCTGTGAAGAAACAGGAGACTTCTTTCATTACTAACAATAATGTAAAATGATGTAGCCACTTTGGAAAAGTTTAGCAGTTCCCCAAACTGTTAAAAGAGTTACCACATGACCCCACAATTCTACTCCTAGGTTTATGTTCAAGAGAAATGAAAACACGTCCACACAGAAACGTGACACAAATGTTTACAGCACCATTACTCATAATAACCAAAAGAATGGAGCAACCCAAATGTTCATCAGTTGATGAACAATCAAAATGATATATACATACAATAGAAAATTATTTGTTAATAAAAAGGAATGAAGTACTGATACATGCTACAACACTGATGAATCCAAAAAAACATCACAGTAGGTAAAAGAAGCCAGTCACAAAAGACCACATAATGTATGATTCCATTTATATGAAATGTCTGGAATAGGCAAATTTATACAGACAAATTAGTGGTTGTCAAGGGCAAGAGGGGGTGGGGGGAATGGTTGATAACGGGTATTTCTTTTTAGGATAATGCAAATGTTTTAAAATTGATTGTGGTGATGGTTATACACTGTAAATATATTAAAAACCATTGACTAGTATACTTTAACTTTTTGTGTGTGTTTTTTTTTTGCGGTACGTGGGCCTCTCACTGTTGTGGCCTCTCCCGTTGCGGAGCACAGGCTCCGGACGCGCAGGCTCAGCGGCCATGGCTCACGTGCCCAGCCGCTCCGCGGCATGTGGGATCTTCCCGGACCAGGGCACGAACCCGTGTCCCCTGCATCGGCAGGCGGACTCTCAACCACTGTGCCACCAGGGAAGCCCTTGACTAGTATATTTTATTTAAATGGGTGAAATTCATGAGAGGTTAATTCATATCTCAGTAAAGATGTTAAAAAAAAAAAAAAAAAAAAAGGTTGACTAGTGGTTGTGAGACCGTGAGAATCTTGCTCTGAATCACTCACATTCCAGATGGCCTCTTGGCACTGTTTACACAGTACAAACATATATGGACAAGCATCACCTTCTTCCACCTGGGGGGGTAAGCAAAATTATAGCACCTCCTTAGACAACCATCTGGTGAGCACGATGCAAGCTTTTGTTATTTTTGGAACGCAGTGCTGCAATTTGCTTGTGTTTTACTGCACTGGAAGGGCCCAAGAAGCCTGCCACCGGCTAGAGCTCATGGCAGAAGCCCCCCTGTGTGCTGAGAGGGCAGGAAAGGGACCTAAAACTGAAAGTAGAAAGCTCAGAGCACAGCTCAGAAAATTTCATTGTGACAAAACATATGCACAACACCAGGCAAAGTCCTCCGTACTCCTGAATTCCTCCCCACCTCCCACTCCCAAATAAAGTCTGCTATTCTAGGTCGACATACTTTAAATATAGGCACATTATGAATCAGCTAGAATTATATAACGATCAAGAAGGAAGGACCTTTACAAGTATTATGTAATGAATGGAAAACAGACACTGCAGCCACTTACTAACTGTGTAACCTTGGGCTAGTTCCTTCCTCCACCTTTCTGTGCCTCAATGTCTTCATCTGGAAAATGGGAATAATAAAGGCAACTGCTTCCTAAAATTGCTGCAAAGATTAAATGAGTTCATCCATGTAAAATATTTAGAATAGTGCCTAGAACATTAGAAGTGTTAAGTATTTTTTTTTGGTTTTGTTTTTTTACTATTCTTACAATTATTAATGGGTAAATCTCATCACTTTTACGGAGGAAGATACTAAAGCTCAGAATGATAAAGTGACTGCAGCTGGCAGTGACAGAGCCGGCACTAGACTTTAGGACTCTTTGACTCAACTAGTGTTCTACTATAGAGCATTAACGTATAACCAAGCAGGTATAATATCCCTTGACTAACTTTTAGGGCTTGAAAGATACAAATAACAAACTTACAGTGCCTAGTGTTATGTCTCATACAATGCAGGTGTTTGTAAAATGTTTAATCCACCCACTTTCCATTCCGGGCTTAATCTTCTAATATGTGAAGAGAGGGCTGGACACTAAATCCCAGAATATCCAATGTTCTACTGCACAAAAGGCAGGATGGCTCAGCATGTTGAAGAAAATACACAGAAGCTCTTTTTCTTTTTCCTTTTCCTCTGATGGAGCACAGGGTACCTGAGTTTGCCTAATATATTAGGGAAAAGAGACTTTTCTTCCTTTCTCTTTCTGTATTTTAGCAGTACACTCATGCAAGCAATTTAGATACTGCTATTCTCAGGGCTTGATGGATGTTTCCAACTTTCAGTAATTGATACCTAACAGTTTAACTCAAGAGGCAAGGGAAGCTCACAAAATAACTACAGTATTTGGCAAAATACAATAAATGTAACCAAAATGAGCTTTTAAACAATCTCACCATTTCTCTCTTACACACACACAAACACATGCACGTGCATGCACAATCACTCCACAGTGTTTAAACCAGCCTATGGGGTCCTGCAATTTCAGGCCTGCCCTCCATCCCTGCAGTCTTGTTGGAGCCTCTTCTCAGCTCTCCAGCCATGTGGGTCTTCTTTCCTTTCCTTACACTTACCAGTTTTTTTTCCTGCTTTAGGGCCTTCACACTGACATTCCCTGAGCCTAAAAAGGTTTTCCTTATAGCCTCCAACTGCACTTCTGCTATGGCCTCACCACCTACCCAGCTTCTGTTTATCCTTCAGGCTCTGCTTAAATCTTTTCCTCAGTGAAGCCTTACCCAGCGACACAGACTAGCCTCTCCCATCCTCTCCCCTCAAATCACACACACTTGGAACTTGCTTCCAACCATGTATCCAATGAATGTCTGTCTCCCCCACCAGACTGTAAGCTCAAGAAAGGCAGGAGCAGTGTTTGTCTTGTTTTTGCCCTGTGCCTAGCACAGAGCCCAGCACACCAGTAGCTGGTGAATGAAATTAACAACATCCACCAAGGATTCAAAGGATCAGCTGATAAACTGTTTCCCTAACCTGTCCAGTCAAATTTGGACATAAGGCATCCCATATCAAGCTGTGGACATGACGGAAATAAACTACACAAACGGGTCATGTACTCCCTTCGGAGAAAAATTCAAAATGAACAAAAACTTAGACTGATATTACATGTATTTTTAAATTACTATGTGCAAAACCATAAGAAAAAAAATGTTACTTTTAAAAACAAGCTTCAGGAGAAGAAAATTAGTGATGTCTTCGTCAAAGCTTGTCATTAACACTCACACTGTGCTCTTCTGGGGAGACTAACTTGCATAGAAGGGTGGAAGAAACAAAAATGCATTTGCTCCAACTAGGCTATTACCGTTCCTTTCCAAAGTAAATGTGTCTCCTAAGGAAAGAGAATGTGCTGAACCGTAATTCTAAGTATACCCAGTGTGATGGGCTTCTATGAACAGTTTGTCCACAGAGAGGTGGCCTGTGGGCCATGGGAACAAGCAGCATGATGTAAGGACAGTCATCTCTGGCAATGGCTCCAGCGCCCCTTTTCTTCAGGGCTTCCACTATGGCATCACTCACAAAATTAACTTCTCTTACTTGGGGCAGAAAAAAGTAGACTCTTTTCCAACAGAACAGATGGTACAGGCACCACATGATAAAGATTCCAAAAGATCCTTCTAGAGAAATTTTGCTTTATTGAAGGATACATAAAAACAGTAAGGGGGGGAAAAAAGATATTTCATGACCAGGAAGTAGGTATCGTACCAAGAGACTAAACCTTCTATATAAAGGAGGAGGAGAAGAAGAAAGAAGAGGCAAAAAAAAAAAAAAAAAAAAAAAGGAGGGGGGGAGATGGAACAAAAGAAGGAAGAGTGTTGAGGATGAAAGAAAACAAGTTAAAAGGTGTGTGTGATGGAAAGGGGGGAAAGACCAAGACCAGCGACTAAATTTCATTCAAGGGCATAAGATTATACATCTTAGAGCTTAGAGATACCTCAAAAGCAAATTACTTGATCAAGCACCCTCCCTTTAGGTTAGGAGAACTTAGCCTCTGACATTCACCTGAGTCCAGCCATGAGGTATCCACATCTAATACAATCTCTTGACATCAAATGAAGGTCCTTGAAGCAAAGGGCAAGTCTTCTAAAATACCCCTCCTCACTCAGTTTCTACTAATGATCACAAAAAAAATAAACAGAACTCATCTGCAACCACACTATGCATAGGGAAGAGATTCTGGGTATACCCAACAGGTGCACTTCTGGCTGTGCTCTAGAACCTCATCAGTCACTATGCCAACTGCTCCTCCCAGACACAAATGTCCTTAAAACACCCCCAGAGGATCACACTACAACCTTAAAACAAACTGTCCTATGGTCCCCTAGGATGGGAAAATACATCTCTGCCACTCTAAGAGACACTGGGAATGTTTCTCATTTCAAATACATTGCTATTAAAATTTTAAGTGCCCACCTCATTTTCCATAATAAAAAGTTTAATTTCAAAAAAGTGCCTAGCACAGTTTCCAGAACACAGAAGGCTTTTATTTATATACTCATTTATGAAAATGCTCGTCCTGAATCATATTCGCAGCTGAAAAATAGTTACGACCTTCTCAAAATATGAAGTACTTCCACAAATTGGAAAGGGGGTGGGGTACTATTTTTAAGCCATTCTGCTTAGCGGGGCAAGAAAAGAGTTGCTAATGCTTGCATTCTATTTTACGGTAATTTCTGAGTCTGTAAAACAAAAAGAAATGCCCAGTGAGAAAACCAAAAACCTTGTGCATACTTTGGAACTGAGACGTAACTCTGATACCTTGGTCTGCACTCGGATGACTCTGCAGGTGACAAAGGGAAAGTGCTTGCTCTGGGGACTTTGTTTGAAAAAGGACCTTTCACCTCTGGGATTCCAGGTTACTGCCGGCATTTATTTGAAACCTTCTGAGACCAGCCCCTTCGCCAGAATTCGAGACTCCCAGAGGACCCCACTGCGGGAATCAGCGCCTCCCTCCCACTGCCACCGAGGGCATCGTGCCTTTCAAGTCACCCCACATCTCAGGATTTCTTAGCTTTCCTCGAAGTGAGGAAAGCTACGGCCCTCACCCAGCCCCTACGGGGGGCTGTGTCTGTATAGCACGGGAGACATAGAACTGCTGTGGGGAAACATTCCCGGTCCGCGCAGGCCTCTCTCTCTGGTCTCAGGAGGGACCATGACCCCGACCCCCTGAAGGCGCGTCCCGACGCCACCCTCCCGCGGCTCAGACAAAGGACCAGAATCCTGGCACGCCTCCCACTCACCGCTCAGATAGTTGGTCCACTTGTACAGCACCCCCTCCATGGCGCCCGCGGCCACCTTGCCCTCGCCCGCCGGCCCCCTCACTGCCCCAGGCCCCAGGAGGCGAGGAGCACCGGCAGCAGGGCCATTGCCCGGCGCTGCCGAGCCGGCCACTCCCGGCGCCTAGGCCCGGTGCGGGGACACCCCGCGGGCCTCACATCCCGGGCCCGGGGGCGGGGTCACTGTGGCGGCCTCCGCACGTGAGGACGCAGCCGGCCGGTGGCCCGGCGCGGCGGGCCCGGCGCGCTGTCCTCAAGGAGGTCAAGGCACTGGGTGGGTCCGAGGGGCGGCTGAAGCCACCCAAGTGTCCCGAGTGAAGGAGCTGGTTGTTGGCGGCGCCACGGCGCCCTACCTGAGTCCTCGACCCACGGAGCTCGGGGCCCGCTCGCGCATGCTCAGTGCACCGCTTGCGCGTCTGTTCCCAAAATCCACCCCGGGGTTTAGAGGCGCCGGCGCCATGGCTGATGCAGTGAGAGAGGCCCGCGGGGAAAATGAGTCCTGGGTGGCAGGCTTGGGACTAAAGGCAGGGTGAGAAGGGAGGAGGGAGGCCTCTGGGACAACGGTGGAACACAGTCCTGACTCAGTGGTGCCGTAGATGGGTTCCATCTCCAGATGTTTGGGAGCCACCGTGGCCCCTTAGGGTGCCCCCTGGATTCTAGTCTTCAGGATTCAATTCTTATTCCAAGGCTAATTAAACCTACGCACTTAAAGACTATTGAGGTACCCAACAATAAGGCGTATAGAGATGATGGGAATTTCACGATAGAATACTGTGTGTGGCCAGCGAGCGTAAACAGATGTTGTCTAAACTGTAAAACCTCGCTACAGGAAGTGTGGTCCGCGCACGGCAGCACTGACATCACCTAGGAGCTTCTCGGAATTGTAGGATCTCGCCACAAGCCCAGGACCTCCCGAATCGAACTTTGCATTTTAACAAGATCTCTCGGGGGATTCCTATGCATATGAAAGTGTGAGAAAGGACTGTGCTAAGGATATTTGACTAGGGAAAATGTTAACTATAGATTTCAGCGGTAAAAGCAGGTTACGAAACACAGTATACAATAGGATCCTAATTGTTTTAGGCGTATGTCACAAAACCATGCACCAAAATGTTAAGATGATTATTTCTGGATGGTGGCGTTACAGGAGATCTTTTTCCTTTCTTTCTTTTTCTTTAGTGTAAGGTTACCAGATTTAGCAAATAAAAACACAGAACAATGAATTCGTTGTTTATCTGAAATTCAAATTTAATTCGGCTCCTTTATTTTAACTGGAAACTAGTGCTTTCCAGTTTCTTCCAAATCGACAATGAACACGTATTGCTTTTGAAATTATGCGAAAAATGTAAAATTAAAATTTTAAAGAAAGATGAGCCTGTGTAACTCGTAACTGTGATTACTACTTCTTGAAAGCGGAGGTCTGCACGTCCTTATCCTTGATAGAGGCTATTATTGACCCTCTACACTAAGGTCCTCTAAAATTATTAGCAACCATAATGTTGTGCGGCGTTGTAGAATGAATCAGATGGTTTGATGGCGGAGCTCAGTTGCTTTTGGGGCTGAACAACCTTAAGCAGGACGCTTAACCTCTCCTAGCTAAAATACACTTATCTTTTAATGGGATAAAAGAATCCGCCTTACCGGCAGTGTAGAGAGGCTCACGAAGAACGGGAAAGCACTTTGTGAAACCTAAACCACTGTTAAAGTCTTTATCGTTCATATCCTAAGTTAAATAATAAGCAATTACTATTGGGGGGGCCTCTCACCAACTGTGAGGGTAAACGAGTCTTTCCTGAGACCTTGGACTTCACACCCTGGCCGGGTTCTTTACAGCTGTGAATCTGTCGAAGTTTCCGGTTAGCTCCGCGTTCCACCCCTCTCTCAAAGTCCGAGGTTGTGGAATTCTGTAATCCTCCGGGCTCCAGGACCTCACCGGGTGGTTCGCCTCTGCGCTACCGCCCTGCTCGGCCGGGTGGTAAATTACATTGTTGTAGAGTCATTGGCTTGAGAGGCTCCTGAGGGACAGCACCGCAAGCCAACGGGAGCTCGCGCTTTCCAGGGGGCAGTGTTGTAAGAGCCAGTCAAGGGCCGGGTTTGGGTTTAACTCTTTAGAGGCGAGTTCGCAGTGCGTGGGAAAGTTGTCGGTGGTGAATGTGCCACGTCTGCTAGGAAGGGGGAGTCATGAACTTGCCTGAGGCTGTTGTCTTTAAGTCTTCAACTACATCCTTAACTCTATGAGGTCGGGGGGGCCCTTTTTGTGTTTTTGTAGCAACTTGTTTCCCGCCCTGGTAACATGAGGCTTTTCTTGTGGAACGCGGTCCTGACGCTTTTAGTCACTTCTTTGAGTGGGGCTCTGATCCCTGAACCAGAAGTGAAGATTGAAGTGCTCCAGAAGCCGTTTATCTGCCATCGCAAGACCAAAGGAGGGGATCTGATGTTGGTCCACTATGAAGGCTACTTAGAAAAGGACGGCTCCTTATTTCACTCCACGTGAGTAATTATACCCTGCAGGTAAAATAGTAAAGAACCCACCCACATATGCCAGCTCTTGGGCTGGAACAGTGGCGTGTACCAGCTTTATCTCTCTTGAAAAAAACTGAAATATCTAATTTCTTAGTTTGGGGAAAGGAAATTGTTTAAAGCCAATCTTATATAACAAGGACTTTGAAGGTCTTATCGGAAACAAGTGGTCAGGATAAAGCAGTAATTTTTTTAATTATAAAAATTAGAACTAGAATTTCTGAAATGCTGTAGAAATATCTAGGTGTATAATTAGGCAATGAGTAGAAAAGCCTTAAAGGAATTCTCAAACTTTGTTCCTGAGGGCAACTAACTCAATTCCATTTTTATTTTGGTGTAGGTGAAATTTACTTAAACTTTTCATAGCAACTTCATGAGCAGAATATACAATCATTTATTTGCTTGCTGTAGGTTATGTTAATGCTAGTCCATTGACCTAACTTTCTGATAGATGCCACTTCGGTCAAGGCACAGGACCACGATTTGTTTCATTATTTGCTTCTTTCTAGAAATTCAAAGACTTCATTGATGGGTGTGGGTGTGGTTATGGAAGATTAATTCAATACCTACAGTGAAGGATTTTCACGTGGTTACACTATCACTATTTCTGTTTTATAAAGAAAGAAATTGCAACATGGAAAACTTTTACAAGTGTAATGATTTCCAATTAGGCATTGATTCTCCAATTCCATTCCAAAAGTATTTACTGAACATTTCTTTACGTTAGGCCCTTTGTTTGACACTAGGGAGATTTTTAAATCTGGCTTCTCTCCATCCTCACCCATTCATTCATCTATTCATCAATCAAATCCTTAATGAGTCAGGCCCTGGGGATGCAAAGACGACTAAGAGTGGGTTCTTCTCCTCTAGAAGAACACTGTCTACAGCAGGGAGGAAGACAACTCATGATGTAAAGTACAGAATGTTCAAAGTGCTCACAAAGCATAATGGACTCTGGACATAATCATGCTCTGAGAGATGGGGAAAGAGAACGACTTCCCAGAGATCATAATTGAGATGGGCCTTGAAAGATGGGTGGAGGTTTCTTGGTGGAGAATGAGGACGGGAGGACATCCCAGGTAGGGGGAATGTCGTGAACTAAAGCAGTGAAGCTTCGTGGCCCTTCCTAGGCCTTGTTTTCTGAGAAACTGCCTTTACTGGGCATTCCGATCTGGTCTGTCATGAGGTTTTGAAGTCAGTGGCACTCTTCTCTGAACTCCGTTAGCCTTTGCAAAAAGTTCCAAGATGAGGGCATGCCACAGAATTCTCAACAGCCCTACCTTTTTTATCAACAAGGCCGGTGCCACAGTGGACAGTAAACAATATTATGATTTGCATTTGAAACTTCCAATTACATTTTTTATTTTTAGTCTGATCTTTTTTAGACCCAGCCTGCTTTCTTTCAGGTCTCAGAACCAAAAGCCTGTGTGGACCCTGGTGGTAACCACTTGACATTATTTAGCACTTTGCTACTAAAGTTCTAGTACCTGAAGAGGGGAATATTGTCATGCAGCCTCCATGTAAATGGCCCAAACCTGCTAACTCTCAGTATTATAAAGAAGTACCATCAAATGATCAGTTTATAAAGCATGTTCATTGTTTCGAGACCCGTAGCCTATGTGGTAAATAGCCTAAGTTCTTTACCATGACAAGAAACGTGCCAAAACTGTAGGCAGGGCTGGGTGGTAGATTCTTTCTTCTTTCTTTATTCTTTTCTAGCCTTCCCCTATTTTCTATGGTTGCCATTTTGCTACTTTGATCTGGGGGAAATTAAGGAAAAGAAGTGATGGCCTTTACCTAGATTTAGTAACCATGGTACCTGTGAAGCCTAGTAGAGTGACTTCCGTTTCTCAACTACAAGACATCCTTGAATGGGACACTTTCCTTATTGCACTAAGAGGGAGCTAACTGGGGCTCAGACACTACTCAGCCCACAAGCCCCTCCAGTAGCTCAGCAGGTTGGTTTTCTTAGGCTGGTCTCTCTCCAACTCATAAGCCAGGATATCTTGACCATTTCCTTCTTCTCCAGTCCTTGAGGGGCCACTCCTCCAGACTTCCTTGCATAGCCCCACAATAAACGCCTGGGGAGAGAACTAGGCCAGGGTCTGAGTGGGGATTCAGGGTTGAAGAGCTGCCTCTTGCACCTATCAGAGCCATCAGCAGGCTATACATCAGGAAAGGTTGTAGGCAGGATATAAGACACTGCGCTCCTGACTCCACTGTGCATGTGGGCATGGACCCGTGAGCATTGGCAGTAAATTCTTAGCTTCTCATTCTCCTTCCCAAACTCATCCACTTTCCATTTTTTTATCCCTTTTCTGCATCCTAGTGGTCTTCCTGGGACAGCATCATTTTGTGATTAAGACTTTGACTTTGGAGTTGGGTCAGATACTGGCACACCCCTCTGTACAATGGGGTAATAATGGTACTTATCTCATATTATCATTGTTAGACTTAAAAGAAGCAAAGCATTTAGGATAATACCTGTATACAGTAAATGCTGAGAGTTTTTATTATTATTCCCTCTGCTAGCTCTAGCAACTTCAGCTATGTGAAATTTGCATCAAGAAAGGTGGGAAGTGAAGTGAATTACTATAGAGTTTGACATGTGCATGTCTGCTATTTTCATTAATTTCCAAACTAATAAAATTAATCAGTCATGGGTGGCAATGTTACACCACAGCAATAAAAAAATAATGATAAAGTTACTGAGGAGTTCTAATGTGTTTTCTTTCTACTGTAGTCACAAACATAACAATGGTCAGCCTATTTGGTTTACTCTGGGCATCCTGGAGGCTCTCAAAGGTTGGGACCAGGGCTTGAAGGGAATGTGTGTAGGAGAGAAGAGAAAGCTCATCATTCCTCCTGCCTTGGGATATGGAAAAGAAGGAAAAGGTAATAACAATTCTACATTTTTACTACAGCATTAGAATTCTTCTCTGGATTAGGGATAGAAGTTACTAACTACTATGTATTTTTTTCTAGAAGTAAATAGAGGACTTGTATATCTTAGGAAAATATAATTGTCTTGATTAGCATTTGAAATAGCCAATTAAGGCCATAATAGGTAAATGGTCAACTGAGCTAATAAGGAAAAATGTTCTGTAATCTCAACTCTATTATTAATATTGCTCACCAATATGGCGGGTTTTGTTTGTTTTTGGCTGCACCACCTGACATGTGGGATCTTAGTTCCCCAACCAGGGATCGAACCCATGCCCTCTGCAGTGGAAGCACAGGGTCTTAACCACTAGACCGCCAGGGAAGCCCCTGGTGGTTTTTTTTAATGGTGGTATTATTTCCGTAACATGATGTTTACCATTTTAACCATTTTTAAGTGTACAGCTCAGTGGCATTAAGTACATTCACATGGTTGTGCCAGCGTCACCACTATCCATCTCTAAGACGTTTTTATCCTCCCCAGTTGAAACTTACCAATTTGTTTTCACAATGCAAAAAGAAAGACTACTCAACGTAATTGTTTTGATGAGTCAAACATTTGAAATATAGATTATTAAGGCATTAAATGCAGTTTTAGATGTGGGCTCTGTGTGACTCACAAATGAAGTCTCCCACGACAGAGCTCTTATGGGAGTTAATTTTCATCTTTGTTTTAAAGTTGTTTTATAAAGTTTTTGATAATTTATTTAAATGAATAATGGAGTGACATGAAATGAGTTTAATAAAGCAGAAGCAAGTGGGCTAGTTGGTCCAGGGAGCCTTTGTGCTAGTTGTTCTAGGGCAGCCAATAACACCTGTTGTTTAGGTGGGAACCCCATGCAGTTTTCCAAAGGGCTATTTACAAGAAGCCTGAAGATGTTTACATGCATGTATCCTGTAATTCCTTTATTAGAATCTTACCTAAGGTAATAGTCTGGTATTAGGAGAAAGGTTCATAAACAGGGATGTCCATCACTTGTTATTTCTTTTTTTTTTTAAACATCTTTATTGGGGTATAATTGCTTTAACTTGTTATTTCTAATAGCAAAAAGAATGGAACCATCTTAAGTGTATAATGAAAAGGGTGTATCTAGATAAAATATGGCCCAGTTATTTTTTAATGGCATTTTAAAGATTTTAAAAATTACATCTAAAATATGTGTGATATAATGTTATATTTATAAAGGTAGAAAATGAAGATATATATATTATGATAGTAAGTATTAGGAAAAAATATATACACATACAAAGTGAATCACAAGGAAATAAGTAAGAATGTTAATAATGGACAGTGGTTCTGGGAGTTATTTTTATTTCTGGTTCTGTCTCTTCCACATTCCCTACAATGGGCACATATTATATAATGAGAAAGAAAAAAAATTTTAAGAAGTTATCAGAACTAGACAGAAAACCACTCTGACGTAGTAGAAACACACACTTCACAGCATCCTGAAGTCCAAGCTTAACCATTTACAAGGTGGGGATTATGATTTCCTAGCCCCAGTGTACTGGGAAGAAAATAGGTGTCATATGTGAAGTATTACATATTCTAAATGCATCTTGCTATGTAAATCTTATGCATAGAATAGGATTTACTAACAAAATCCAATTCTTATTTTCATAATGATCCTTTTAGAGAAGTATCTAGAAAATGTTTCTCTGATGTTTAAACATTTCTTTCACTTTCCTGTATCTTTGTCTCACTTTTAATATTTATGTATATAGTATTAGTCCATTTCTCTTTCTCCATACTCTATTTGACTTGATTTATTTTATAACAAGTAGAGATCTGAATCTGAGTCATTTCCTTCAAACAGAATACCATGAAACTAATTCTGCTAATACATATTTAAACACTAATTTTGTAGTTTTTTAGTACCATGTTTGCATGCCTCCTTTTGGAAAGATACCAGTTTTATCGATGACCTCTAGTGCATGCCCTTCTCTGTCTAGATCTGGAATGGTAAGCTTCGGCACACAGTGTAAGTTTTGTTCTTTTGGTGCTTACAGATGCTCTTTAATGGGATGAGGGGGTGGGGCACTGAGAAATATTTGTAATGTTTACCCGGACCTGTATGTTAAATATAGTTATAAAGAAACACATTGAAAAAAAATTGTCCATGTTTCCCAGAAGTTTTTTGTTTGTTTTGGTTTTGGTTTGGTTTTTTTTAAGATCCCTGGGGCTCTAACAAAGCTCTTTTCACTTAAAAAATTTTTTATCTCCCTTCTCAGAAATTTGCTTTAACGTCTCCCCTCCCATGGAACTTCCTTAACATGTGTTAAATTTGCTTCCAGATGAGAAAACTGAGGCTTAAAGAGGGGCAGATGTGAGCCTCAATCCCAGTGTGAAACCAGAGCTCATTCAGTTATATACTGCCTCCCAGTGGTGGAAACGGCAGTACTATATGTATTTCTAGGCCAGGACTTTTTGACCCAAAAGTTAGTAAATCATTTGTACTATAATTAACTCTGAATTATCTAAAGCCCATTAAGTCATTCTTGACATATAACATGTAACCTCTTAATTATATTTGAAATTTAATACTCAGACCATGAGGCATATCTGTGTGTGCAAAACAATTTTTAATTGCAAAGCCAAAAACACATTGTTTTTGATCTAATAGTTTGGATTGTTCCTTACTTATTTTGTTTGAATAAACTATAAGTAATTTCTATATATGGGACAATCTTAGAAAGGCTCTTTATTTAATTCAATTAAAACAGTATTTTGTTCAGTACCACAAGTTTTCTATCATCAAAACTTTGGGATCTATTTAATAAAACTTAATCCCTCTCTCTCTTCATGTCAGGTAAAATTCCCCCAGAGAGTACACTGATATTCAACATCGATCTCCTAGAGATTCGAAATGGACCAAGGTCCCATGAATCATTCCAAGAAATGGATCTTAATGATGACTGGAAACTCTCTCAAGATGAGGTGATCTTTCCTTTTTCTTTCTTCCTTTCTCTCTTTCCTTCTCTCTCTCCCCCCTCTTCCTTTTTTCCTCCCTTCCTCCCTCCCTCCCTTCCTTTCTTTTAGCTCACTTTTTAAGAAATATATTTTAAAATAAAATTTATTTTTATTTGTGCAAAATGTTATTTATAAGTTTTCTTAAACACTGATGCTTTGAAAATTGACTTTTTTTCATAGGAAATCATTGTTTTGGAGAGAAATATATTGAGACTTTTCATTCTTTTGCTTTTTTTCTCCTTAATGCTTAGGGTTCAGTATATCTTGCTCTCGCCCAGAGTTTTTGAAGATCTGTTTTGCCAAGACAATTCCCGTTTTGGAGCTACGATATAAGAAACATAGATGTCCTGCAAAATATCTCACGTGGACAGTTTCTGTTTAAAACTTTAGACTGGCTGTTAAATGAGTTGCATAGTGATTTTCTAGCAGTTAGCATCAGCAAGCCGATCACATGCTCAGTTTTGCTCAGGTTAGGAGAACCCAGTCTGGATTTTCCACAGTAGAAGACCTTTCCTAGCCCACACAGGGTCCTGGTGTTGAGTAAGGAGAAAGGAAGAAGACTTCTCTCTATAATTTATTTAGGTGTTTGCAGCCGTTGGTACACATACCTGTCTTAGTCTGGCTTCTGTGGGGAAAGAAGTGGAGGTAGATATCTAGCCCTATGTTTTTTGTCTACCCGTATTCTCCATTCTGGCTTGGCTGATCAGAAATCAAGTCCCTTTTTATGCTTTCATCAATTTCATTCTAATGGCTAGGAAATGATTGTCTTTTTTTAAAAATATAAATTTATTTATTTTTGGCTGTGTTGGGTCTTTGTTGCTGCGCACAGGCTTTCTCTAGTTTCAGCAAGGGGGGCGGGCTACTCTTCGTTGCAGTGCATGGGCTTCTCATTGCAGTGGCTTCTCTTGTTGTGGAGCACGGGCTCTAGGCACGTGGGCTTCAGTAGTTGTGGCTCGTGAGCTCTAGAGCGCAGGCTCAGTAGTTGTGGCGCACGGGCTTAGTTGCTCTGCAGAATGTGGGATCTTGCCAGACTGGGGATCAAACCCGTGTCCCCTGCACTGGCAGGCGAATTCTTATCCAGTGCGCCACCAGGGAAGTCCCAATGATTAAGTGTTAAGACATGTTGTTGTAAACCACAGGGTCATGATCCACAGCTACTAAATTCATAACACCTCAGAGTGTTATCAGTCATGGACATTTTTCTATCCAAGATAAATTTGAATTCCCTTTCATTAAAAAAATCTTGAATAAAAAACATTCACATGGTTCAAAAAAATCAATTCAGGGCTTCCCTGGTGGCGCAGTGGTTGAGAGTCCGCCTGCCGATGCAGGGGACACAAGTTCGTGCCCCAGTCCGGGAAGATCCCACATGCTGTGCAGTGGTTGGGCCCATGAGCCATGGCCGCTGAGCCTGCGCGTCCGGAGCCTGTGCTCCGCAACGGGAGAGGCCACAACAGTGAGAGGCCCGCGTACCGCAAAAAAAAAAAAAAAAAAAATCAATTCAATATAAAAAGATTTATTAAGAAGTCATTCTCCCACCCACATCCTCTTCTACCATGTGACCTCTCCCTTCATATCCAGTTTTACTAGTTTCTAACAAACCCTTCCAGTGTTTCTTTATGCAAATACCAGCAAGCATGAATATATATTCTTATTTCCCCCTTGCTTACACAAGAAGTAGCATACTATACATACTGTTTGACATCTCACTTTATTCACACAATATACCCTGGAGACATGCTCTACATTAGTCCATAGAGTTTCATTATTACTGCCCCCCCGCCTTTTTTTTTTTTTTTTTTTTGGTATGTGGGCCTCTCACTGTTGTGGCCTCTCCCGTTGCGGAGCACAGGCTCCGGATGCGCAGGCTCAGTGGCCATGGCTCACGGGCCCAGCCGCTCTGCAGCATGTGGGATCTTCCCGGACCGGGGCACGAACCCGTGTCCCCTGCATCGGCAGACGGACTCTCAACCACTGCGCCACCAGGGAAGCGCCCCCCGCCCCCGCTTTTTAACAACTGCATTAAATCCCCTTAATCTTAAAAATAAATATACACTATATGTTTGCATGTTGGTGGTAGGGGGAGGAGAGAAGATTTGAAAGTGCTGATCTAACAGAGGAATAATAGGGATATGATTCAAAATGAAAATATAGGTTGAATTGCATTATGGTGAATCTAGTAGGTAACTGAGGGCAATATTTTGTTTATATATTTAAATATCTGTATAAAAATGGAAACTCTTAGTCTTAAATACTCATCAGGCTGGATTTTGCTTTAATTTCTGAGATCGGAAGGTCATGTGGCGTGATTACAGCCAGTCCACAGCAGGTACTATTCCCAGACGCCTATTTAAAATTTAAAAAGGCCATCATTTAATCTGATTTTAAGAGAAATATCTGGAATTCTGACCCGTCTTAGAAAACAAGATCTGGATAATTCGGTGGATTGAAAGATAGCAGTCTTTCAAATGCTTGGCTTTATTTAGACTCGGATTAAGAACACGTAATATGCTTTCACTGTGTGTTTTCCCCATGATATAAGCCATATCTTTGCCTCTGAGCAATATTTTGTGTCTCTACTGTAGCACTATAGCAACAGCTTTTAAGGGGAGAAATGCCTTATAATTCTTTTACTATCATTAGAAATATATCATAAGGTAGTTGTTATATATAACTAAATGCACTACCCGTCCAGTCTGTGATACTGATTGGCTCGATGTGGGTGTCCTATGAATTAGAATTATTAATGTGACTCATTATTTTGTAGGTTAAAGTGTATTTAAAGAAGGAGTTTGAAAAGCATGGTGCAGTGGTGAATGAAAGTCATCATGATGTTTTGGTGGAGGATATTTTTGATAAAGAAGATGAAGACAAAGATGGATTTATATCTGCCAGAGAATTTACATATAAACATGATGAATTATAGACACATGTCTGCCCATTTTATATAGCATCCATCCTTAAAAGAGAGGGTAACCATCTCGAAAGAAAGTCTTATTTGTTAACTATGTTCTGTTCATGCTTTGGTCTTTATTTTTATATATTTTTCTGAATATTATTAGAAGAACCCCTTAGGGCTTCTAAGTACCCATTTCTTTCTGGTAGGTTATTAGGAAGAAAAAGTTGATTTGTCCTTGAATAGAAGACTTCTGGACCATTTTCCACTTTTACATATGAAGCCTTGTGTTTTACCTGCTTACTTGTAATTTTAAAATATTGCCACTGGGTGCACGCCCAACATAAGATCAGGTTATAGCACAAATCAGCACCCTCTGTTTCTTCTTCCCTCTGTTTTCTCCAAGTTAGATGCTGATATTTGAAAAGCCTTTTGCAATAGCCCAAGGCTTATTATTTTCATGTTGTAATGAAACAAGTGTGTCTGTAAGTGCCTTTGAGTCTCTGCTTGAGGAAAAGGGGAAGGTGGTTGCTGAGCTCTACGCTTAAGAGTTACTGCTTTACTGAGGAGATGTGCAAAGCTGAAATGAGTAAAGTTAATAATTTATAAATATGTTTGCATTGAAATATTCTGCCTGGGATTTAAGCTACATAAGGTTGGGTTCTTGGTGATGAATGACCTATTGTGATTAATAGAACAAATTATTTATGTGTTTATTTCTTCATGATAAAATGTGTCAAAGTATTGTAGAGGAGGTAAAGAGTTGTACTGAGTCGGTGTTTACCTTTTAAGGCTGGAAGATCACCCTTCCTGGTTCTTTAATTAACAAAGTCTATAACTAATGTATTATACTGTAGTAACGTTGTCTTATAAGAGAAATGAGTAATACAATAAAAATTTTCCTATTTCTGACTCATCAAAAAAATGAGGCAGACCCACAGCAGCTGCTACTGAATACAGGTCTATCCTGGATCAAAAAGTTGATGATTTTATAATTTTATCTTAAATTGGAATATTTCCTTAATACTTTAAAAAAGTGCCCAAATCTCCATTTGCTAAGAAGAATCCTTTATAAGTTTACAAAGTGATCTCAAGTGCATCACTGTCTGATTCTCATTAGTCTGAAGCCTATGGAAAAAAGAGGATAGATCTTAATGTACCTATTTTATAGATGAGGGAATTGTCATTAAGAGAGACTGACTGTTGTGCCCAAGGTCAACAACTAACTTATAGAACCAGATTTCTGTCCCCAAGTTAAGTATGTTTCTACTGCCCTCTACTTTTGAAAAAGTAAAAATTTTCTTTGAATTCGTTGGGCCTAATTCTCTCTTCAGTTTGCTCTCCTAGCAGTCAACTCTGTTTTTTGTCTCTGGGTCCTTATCCTTTGAAGATAGTTAACTGGCTGTTTATGGTGCTTTTGAATTCCCGTGATCCAGAAATGGCTCTGGTTTCATTGAATAATCTTGGGGTGAACACTGAATTGCCTCAAAAAACCTAGGGGTGAGAGGGTCCAGGTGTGTGTCTTAGTCCTTTCATTCCTGTTTACCTCTAGGTTTTGTTTTTTTTTTAATACTTATGAACAATTACTACAGCATATATAGACTACTTTCACCAATTATATATTGACATTTTTGTCACTAAAACATAAAGTTCTTGAGAAGAACATAAATAACACCTTTGTCTGATGAAATCACCTATATTTAGAAAAGTCTTAAGTTGTCACTGCTGTTTTCCTCAACCTGAAGGTGTTATAAGCCACAATACAGAAAGTTTTGGTCTGTATCATTGGGAGAAAGAAAGTAGCTTGTCTTGGGGTGCTATTTTGTATAAACATTACTGATGATGCTATCTGTGGTAGAGCAAGTAAAGTAAAAAGAATTTTGGTTATTCAGGTAGCATGTTTCTTTATCTTGTGTGAATTTGGATCAATTCCCCCCTAAATAGTTAGACACAAGTATGAAATGACAATATATAAATAGGTTATGGTTGTTTTTGTTACCTGCCTTTTTAGTTTAGCTGCATCTCTGCACCTTTTCATTCGTAAGAATAATCAGACATGAACTGTGACTTCACTTGTATATAATTTGACTCAGTAATACTGCTAAGATGTGTCATATTTAAATTTATACAACTCTGTTGTGGTATTCTTTTCAAAATAAAGTTTATTTGGGAAATAATTGGTTTTGTGAAAAATTCTTCAAGCCTCAATTTCCTCAGCAGCTTTATTGATTTTCTTAACTGTTACTCTAGGTTTTATGTTGAAATTAAGTGAGGAAAATGGACAGGTAATGAGAGGACGGGGTATGGTGACATTTTGAATGTGTCTCTGGTTATTCACTCTGTTTAGATATATGTGTAAGGAAAGCTGTGGTGTGGTTTAAATTGTTTTGAAATAAGCATCAAACCTTGAACATTGAGGGCAATAGTTAATGGTGAATTTTTTGGTAGTGGAGAGGTGTATGTGGTGTTTTGCTTTGTTTGGGTGGTAATTATTATTGTTTTGGTTTAGGAGTTTATTGTGTGTCACAGGTGGATATTATGACGACTAATGCCTACTGTGTAAATTAGTGCTATAAAATACCTTATGTAATTAAGTGAAATTCTGGGTTGCCATAAAAATAACAGGAAACAATGATTTCTGATTCAGATGGGTGACTAGCCATTTGAATCTTTCCTTGTGGAAATGAATTTGTACCTCTTATCTTATTTGATATACGGTATTGCTTACATCTGTAATGCTATTTAGATATCAGTATGCTGTCTCTCCACTGAATTGAGGATATGGGTGATTTCCCAGTGTTTGGAAACTACAAGAGAAGAAGGAACTTGGTGAACTGTTATGGGAAAAAATAACACCTTCTCACCTCTTGTTAAGAAAGCAAATTGTCTGAATGAACCTAGAGGTTTATTATACTGAGACAGAGAAAGACAAATATTATATGATATCATTTATATGTAGAATCTAAAAAATAATAAGAATGAATCTACATACAAAACAGAAACAGCCTCACAGACATAGAAAACAAACTTGTGGTTACCAAAGGGGAAGGCAGGGAGGGATAAATTAGGAGTATGGGATTAACAGATACACACTACATATAAAACAAACAAGGATTTACTGTATAGCCCAGGGAACTATATTCACTATCTTGTAATAACCCTATAATGAAAAATAAAGAATCAGAAAATATATATATGTATAACTAAATCACTTAGCTGTACACCTGAAACTAACACAATATTCTAAATCTATACTTCAATTAAAAAACATAAGCAAATTGTCATTATAATCATAACTCTGGGAAAAATAACAAGGGACTTGTTTTCCAGAGATGTAAAACACTTGGACGTAAGAGTTTTGTTTTGGTTTTGTTTCTTACCCACTTTAGTTTGAATTGAAATCTAAAATGTCAATCATGAATATAAATTAATATGTCCATTTGAAAACATTAAAATAATGGTACTTTTATTTCTTAATATCTATAGCATTCTTTTTAGTAGGATTTGCATATTCCCTTTTAGTACAATGAAACCCATACATTCTTACACATGGGTTTGCAGTCTTTATGTGAAGGTAAATTCTTTGCTCTCTTTAAAATATTATTTTGCCTCTGCTTTCAGCTTTGCCTCTGCAACCTCCCTCTCCTTGCTCCAGACTAATAGGAGAAAGAGACCTTAACAAACATTGGATTCATAGCTCAGTCTTCTTCAAATACAGAGAGAGGCATGCTTTGGTTCCTAAAGGCTACAGAAATGTAGTAGTGATTCAAATTTCGTGTACACTACAATCATGTGGGATATGTGTTAAAATTGCAGATTCCTAACCCTTTCCCCAGAAATTCTGATTAATTTGTGGATTGGGCTCATGAATCTGCATTTTAACCCACTTGATAGATGATACCGATGCAGGTGGTCTAAAAACCTTAATTTGAGAGACAATTAACTTCACTAATTCTCTGCCCTTGAATATACAGCCTCCTATGTTATTCTCTTCTACGAATATTCTTTTTTGCATTCTGGAAAACATTGGGCATTGGGACAACTAATTGTGCCTAAAAATGAATATACAGTTAAAGGATAAGTTGTGTGTAGAAACCATTTTCCCCAGGGTTAGAAAGTTTTTATGACTATGAATTCTTACAGCAGAAAGTTAGATGGTCAGTAAATCTATTCTGTGAACATCTTCTCTATGAGAAACGAGAAAAGAGCTCCAGACTTTCCCCCAATTATTCTTCTGTATTATTTTTTCAGAATTATCTACAACCCACCCCTTTAGAAGAATATACAGTTGAGATTTAGAAAAAATGAAACTATTCTCTTGAAAATATATAGACGTATATATGTGTATATATATAGTGCAAACTATATACTGTATATAAACTATAAACTGTATGTATAAAGTATGTGTATGTATATAGTATGTGTGTGTGTGTGTGTGTGTGTGTGTGTGTGTGTGTATGTATAGTTTTGTACCAAACATAGCCATTGAAATGCTCTCTCTAGTACATGATTTCCTCTCTCTGGAAACTTCTTTACTGTGGAAGAAGTCAAACTTCCTTTTTGTCAATTTGGGGTCTGTCATCCTCTACTTTGCTCAATTTTCTGTGTTTCACTTATAATTTAGGTAAAATTTCCTAGTAGTTCTCCATGTAAAACCAACAATAATCTTTTTTTTTTTACCCCTTTAGCTTGAAGGTTGCCAAGGGGTTAAGTGGCTCCTTTTGATATGCATAGATTATTTTTAGGGAAAGGATAAAAACTGTTGGAAGATTCCCAGAGATCTGCAACACGCAGCATGGTGTCTGTGGATTCCTTTGTTTACCAGTTCTTTGTGTCCCTGGACTGCTAATAAAGCCTCTGGCATAAAATGGATGCCTTTAGTGAGTATGAGTCAGCCAATAATTTACAAAGCCAATCTAAGTGCCTGTGAGCTAGACTACCGTCCATTTTATTTTATGATCTAAAAGCAAATGACATGAGATGTTAGCTGAGGTCTTATTTTAAAAATCTGGAGTAAAGTGAATGCTGTTCCCTTGGTCCCTAATAACAGGTAAATTATATTCCACTTGGGGATTTCTGGGAATTTACAAGTCCTTTTATTAATTTAGAATTCCAGGTGGCAGTAGGATAAAGATAATTTCCTCTTCGGTAAACAGTTACAGTAAAAACAATTCCCTGCACAATGTAAATTGAAGTATTGAGGGATAGTTTTCATTATTATAAAGAATGAAAGAAGGGTAGGGAGATCCTTTGGGGCTTAGTTCCAATTTCTTATAGCATTTTCTCATTCATTTGTTGGACTTACTCTGTCGGAGTGCATTTTGTGTTAATATAACTCTGAATTTAATTTTTACCTCTGGGTAGGAGAGTAGGACATTATAACATTCAACCATGTATTGTTGGTTTCTTTGCCCTTGTGATCATGTCTCCTGGAATTCTTGTGCAGCTGTTTTGTGCAGTATATGTTCTCTTTGAGACATCCTAGATTTTTAAAAGTTGGTTCTTAAGTTAATAGCTAAATTTAATAAAATGGGTAATTATAATTGTGTAGAATAACCAAGAAGAGGAGTAGTACAAGTACGGGAGATTTGCCCTAAAATAAGAGACAGCATTTTACTTGTGGGAAAATAGGGAAGAACTTAAAGAGGATCTTGCAATGAAATTAAAGATCTTGCAATGAAATCCTCATTTGAATGGCCAGATTTCCTCCCAGCAGAATTGTTCTCTCCAAGTTTTTCCTTGCACTATTTTGGCTACATTTTATAATATATAATCTTTTACAAAATGTCATGCCACGTACAGTAGTATTCCAGGTTTTCTGTTTTTGGGGGTTTTTTTTGCGGTACGCGGGCCTCTCACTGTTGTGGCCTCTCCCGCTGTGGAGCACAGGCTCCGGATGTGCAGGCTCATTGGCCATGGCTCACGGGCCCAGCTGCTCTGGGGCATGTGGGATCTTCCCGGACCGGGGCACGAACCCGTGTCCCCTGCATCGGCAGGTGGACTCTCAACCACTGCGCCACCAGGGAAGCCCAGGTTTTCTGTTTCGAATCATAGTCTTTAAAGAAAATTTTAAACAGCCTACTAAAGTTAATTGATTCTCACATTAAGACTGAACAGTAAATCAACTCTACGCCCTGGAATTTTTTTCAAACATTTTACTACTATGGCAATAATTCTTTAAAACTATTAACTCTTATCATTCACCTATCTCCCCTGAACTGGGCAATGTTCTTTGGTTTTCAAAAAAATTTTTTTTGACGTGGGGTATTTTATTTCATTTTTTATAAGAATTAATTTGTAGTACACTGATTTTTTTTTTTTAAAGTTCAATAAATCTTAGGACATTCACAGAGTTATGCATACATTACCACAATTTTAGAACATCTTCATCATCCCCAAAAGAAACCCCCATACCCATTGGCAGTTACTGCCCACTTTCCCCGCATCCCCTAAGCTCCCAGTCTACATTCTCTATGTATTTGGCTATTCTGGAAATGTTCTAATAATTTTTAAAGCTCAATCCTTTCTTTATATTCAGGGTAAAGAAAAATCAGTGAGCTGATAAATTCATATCATGGTAAAATAATCTCTGCTTTTAATTTTTGTTTCAAAAAATATGAAAAGTGTGGGACTTCCCTGGTGGCGCAGTGGTTAAGAATCCGCCTGCCAATGCAGGGGACATGGTTTCAATCCCTGGTCCAGGAGGATCCCACACGCCGCGGAACAACTAGGCCCTTGCACTACAACTACTGAGCCTGCGCTCTAGAGCCCGAGAGCCACAACTACTGAAGCCCACGACCCCTAGGGCCCGTGTGCCGCAACTACTGAGCCCACGCACTGCAACTATTAAAGCCCATGAGCCTAGAGCCTGTGCTCCGCAACAAGGGAAGCCACCGCAATGAGAAGCCCGCGCACCACATTGAGGAGTAGGCCCCGCTCGCCACAACTAGAGAAAGCCTGCATGCAGCAACGAAGACCCAGTGCAGCCAAAAATAAATTAAAAATATATATGAGAAGTGCTTTTTGAAATTCAAGTAGAACCAAACACAGATTCCAGCTCTAAGGAATAAATCACTCTACATATGCAAAAAGTCAAATCCTTTGCAAATGTAGAGCTAGAACCAATGGTATAAGAGATTTATTAAGAATAGTAAAAACCTAGGACTTGGTTTATGATTACGGTAGAAAGTCAGTGGAAAGGAGGGTAAAGAATAATCAAGAATTTAAAAACTAAAATATCTCTCTATGTCTAGATTATTCTCAATTCTCTGAAATTAATCCAACAAGAAACGAAATAATGCCAGTTTTTTGGTCTTTTATAGAACACAGAAGAGCACCCAAAACAAAATGCTCTTTCTCTAGAGTCAGAAACCTCACACATTCTCTCAATAGGTGAAATCATTTTATAATCACTTATAGCATGAAGGAAGTCTTCCTTTAACTGAACCTAAAATTCCTACAGCAATTTAGACCAGACCTTGTTTTTTCTGAAGAATTGGAAAACGACTAATAGTAACTTCTGATAAAGTCATATATCATCTCAAGTGAGCGGTGGTGTTAAAACTGTCAACATAAAAAGCTCAACATTTACAATTCAAAATAAGCTTTCATCTATTAAAAGGTGGCCTCAGGTGTCACTAGAATACTAAAAGCAAGCCCTATTTTAAAACCGTACATAGCATAAGGTGAACCTTTTCTACACATGTAAACTAGGAAAACATATCAGCAAGAAAGGATTAGGTTGAAACTGCTAAGTCTGATCAGAGAATCTTCTAGTCTGTCCTTTGATGATCACAAGATGAAGTTTTAGCAATTGTCCTTTAAATTATCTGTACTGTTGGCTAAACACATGAATGATTCCTAGAGGTGCAGCAATGAATGTAAAGCATATATGATAATTTGTTTCTGAAGCCAGGTCCAGAACATTCACGAACTGTTATTTAAAATTAAATAGGAGCCACTCATTGAAACGACACATTCGAATAACTGAACTGATAAACCCATCACCTAATTATATGAGTAGGATTTTCCACCTTTTTGCTAAAATACGTTTATGGTTGTCTAAAGTACATACCTAAAGGACTTGATTGATCATTTAAATTTTAAAAATAATTTTTAAATAGATTTGAATACTTACAATCTCTCAGTGTTGCCTATACTCAACGTGCACAATAATTCTGTAAATTGTTTTAAGGGCATTTTAAAGGTTTGTTACCATGGTAACCAAATTCAGAAAACTAACCTCTTAAACATGGTTGTCATAGGATTAAGGCAGATGGCTGACTAATCTTGACTAGTGCTTTTCCTTCTCATTTTCCCATGGTTTCCTGTCAGCTCCCTTCTTTGGTTCTCAAAAGATTACATACAAGGCAATTACAGAGGCTTTCTTGCCCATACATAAGTGTCTCATTCACATAATATTGTCTGTCATTCATCCCCATGAGAGTTGCCCAATGACAGATCCTTTTCCTCCTGCTATAATTACACACTAAAAGAAGTACTAAGTGGAAAATATCTCTATATGCAATGTGTTAAAGGCATTTCTCAATTACACATGTACTTCAGCTCCTCAAAATCACTGCATTGGGTTCTTTAGACAATAAATAACACTGGTTAGAAGAAAAGGCAAAATCATCATCAATGTATTTTTTTAAGTGGTCTAGGTTTGGGTAACCCTCGTTTATGATCATCTTTTAAACTTGTTTATATTTCCCAACATGCTAGATTAATGTATTTATCTATGTATAACTCTTATGTTACCCTGACAGCAACATAAAATATATGCATATATTACTTCTATACTTAATTAATTTCCCTGCTTGCCCCTGACTTCTTGAGAGGTAGGACTGATATGCCTTTTTCACCTTTGTAGCAATAGTGCAATTCCTGATACAGGTGTCCAATAAATGTTTCTTCTTATATCAGTATGTTGAAGAAGTTCTATAAGTAAACTGTGCATTTTCAGTTCTTAAAATAATGACTCTAGTTGTACCAGGACATTTGGTTCCTTAGGGGCATTAAGATTAGTGTTCCTTGCCTTCCACATCTGCCCATGAAGGAAGAATTGCTATAGGACTTGCTCTCCTATTGGGAACAACTAGAAAACTGGGCAAAATATATGAAACAAATTTTGTCAGACATTGGACAACCAATGAGCAACTGGCAGAGCAGGACTGTGATTCTCAAGAGAAAGGAAACAAATGAGATAAGAGCTACAATTATCCCAGTTTTCTGCTTGGAGGCAATTTCTGAACTATACATGGTAAAAAGGAGGGAAACAAAACAGAGCCCAGTTCTCTTGTGGGGTTGAGGAAACAGAGATCAGAGTTCAGGGAGGTCAAAGCAGCTAAAATTTGTGGGGCAGAGCTCTGGATAAGAGAAAACTAAGCAGAAAAAAACTTCAGAAATTTGCATAAAGGTTTCCTTGAGTCATTGGGTGAATACCAATTGCTGCATGCATATGGTGGATCACCATAATGTTGGGCAAAGAATAACTCCTGAGGAAAGAACAACTACTGGGGAGCTGTGCACAAAAAAATTCCCAGAGCTTACACAAAACTGGGAATTGTCCAAGTTCCTACTAGCCAGAATCACCTTACTGATTACATGGAACATTCATTAGAACCCGTATGTGAGTCATATCTTAGTAAAGAGTTAAAGTAGTCGTAGAGTTAAAGTTACCCTAGAGCTGTCGTAAACAGTTTATAAACAAGTCTCAAATGGGTGAAGCCGATTCTTAAGAACAAAGTTTACAACCTTTCTTTAAAAGAAATATTTTTAAAAATCCATTACTCAACAACATAAAATTCACTAAGTCTGATATCCAATGAAAAATTATGAGAGAGACAAAGAAGCAGGAGATAAAACAACCAATAAAAGATTAAAAATAGATAGAAATGATAGAAGTAGCATACAAAGACTTTAAAACAGCTATTAAAATATAAATATGATCTGAGATTTAAAGGAAAATGTGGATGAGAAATGGATGGTATAAAAGAACCAAATAGAACTTAAAGAGATAAAGAATAAAATATCTGATATAAAACTTTCATCAACAGGCAGTGGCAGTTAATTTCTTTTACCATGCAGCTTTGCTTCACTCCATCTGGACTTTCCTGAAGCTGTGGGAGATGGTCAGGTCCATATCTCGACTGGGCCAGGTGAGGTCTGTGGACCTGAGGCGTCCACTGTAAGGATGGAGAGGGACTGAGAGGGTCCTCAGGCAAGGAGAACTGCAAAACCTCCTTTGAAAAAAATAAAAACAAACACAATGCTGCCACATTAAAAATGCTGGGAGAGGAGATTGGGGGGGGCACAAAAAAAAAGAGAGAGAAAAAAACTTTAATTGACAGTATTAACCATTAGTAGATTAGATTAGAGACTGTAGAAGAAAAGATAAGAAAACTTTAAGAAATACCAAGAGAAATTCAAAATGAAGAGAGAAAAAAGAGTGGTGGGTGGGGAGGGAAAGAATAGATTCTCAGTGATCTGTGGAACAATATCAAGTGGTGTAATATATGTATAACTGGAGTCTCTGAACTTGGGAGGGATGGGGTACAATGGGTAAAATATTTAAAGATGTAATGGCCAAAATTTTTCCTAATTTGATGAAAACGATAAACGTACAGATCCAAGAAGCTTAGTTAGCCCCCATGGGATAGAAACAGGGAAAAAAAACCCAAAACAGAACAAAGTCCATTATAATCATATTGCTCAAAATCTGTGTTATGGAGAAAACACTTAAAAGCAGCCATAGGCGAAAAAAGGACATATTTCGTACAGGGGAAGAAATAATCAAACACAGACTCTTCTTCAGAAACTTTGCAAGTCTTGCGACAATGTCTTATGACAATAGAATGGTACTTTTAAAGTGCTGAAAGAAATGAAGCTCTCAACCAAAAATTATGTATCCAATAAAAATGTTTCAAAAATGAAAGTGAAGTAATGACTTTTTCAGACAAAACTCGAAAGAGCTCATTATCATCTAACCTGCACCTACAACAAACGACAGCAATATCAATAAAGATGGGGTGGGGGATAGAAGTATCCTGCTGAAAGTGTTTTGCATTCTATCTGAAATTATATTATTTGAAGGTAGACAGTGATAAGTTTAAGATGCATATTGTAAATCCTAGGGTAATCAACAAATAAAACAAGAAGTATGGCTAATAAACCAATAATGGGTATAAGATGGAATATGAAAAATACTCAGTTCTTCAAAAAAAGGCAAGAGCAAAAAAACACACACAAAAAAACAAGAACAGAACAAATAGAAGTAGCAAGATGTTACATTTAAAACCCATCATATTGATAATTACATTAAATATAAAAGGTCTACACCAGAGTTTCTCAACCCCAATGCTACTGATATTTAGGAACAGATAATTCTTAGTTGTGGGGACTTGTACTTTGCACTGTAGGATGTATAACAGCATCCCTGGCCTCTATGTGCTAGATGCCAGTAGAGGCCTCCCTCACCTCTGCCATTGTGACAATAAAAATGTCTCCAGACATTGCCAAATGTCCCCTGGGGGCAAAACTGCTCCCGTTTAAGAGCCACTGATCTAAGAGCTCCAATTAAAAGGCAAAGAGTGTCTGACTGAATGAAAAGCAAGATCCAATTATATTCTGTCCAAACAAAGACAATCGAATATAAAGATAAAGGCTAAAAGTAAAAGGACAGTTTCCTTGGCTGGCCTTAAATGCACAGTCAGGTCCCTTTGTGCTCCAAGAGTCTATGACCACTACTGCTCTATCCTGCAGTAACTGCACTGATTCCCCCAGCCCTCTCCCACTATCCATTCACTCCTGGCAAACCACAAGCACAGGCATAACATTCAAAGATGTAAAAAAAGTCTCCTTCCTTGCCCTGCATTCAGTCACCCAGTTCGCCTCCCTGGTGGCATCTACTATTACAGTTTCTTAGGTATCCTTCCAAAGATAGTCCACGCATTTGCAAATGAGTACAGGCATATTTCTTCCCCCACAAATGATAACACATTTACACAATGTTTCTCACATGGCTTCCCCCACCCTTAGCATAGGTTGGAAATCTTTCATATCAGTACATAGAAATAGATCTTCCTCATTTTTTCAACAGCTGGATAGCATACCATTGTGCTGATGTGCTGTAATTTATTTGAACAGTTCTCTATTGATGGGCATACGCTTCTAATCTTTGCAAGCACAATGTAGCAATGGATAACCTTGTACGCATATCATTTCACACCCGTGTTGGTTTTTCTGTAGGATAAATTCCAGAAATGGAATCTTGAGGTCAAAGACTACATATGTATTTGTTATTTGGGGAGATATTGCCGAGTTGTCCTCTACGGACTTTATAAAACTTTGATTTTTGCTAATCTGACAGGTGGAAATGCTACTTTATATATGTATTCGATTTGCAGTTAAGTGAGCTTGAATATTTTTTCACGTGCCTAAGTGGTACTGCATTTTTTTTTTCCTTTATACTATCTCTTCAGATCCTTTGAGATGGTCTTATTAGTTTATAAAAGGTAAAGTCTGTGTTCCGGTAACAGACGGATGGTCATGTCCTGACCAATGACCTTGACGCCAGCATCAACACACCTGTCACCTGTCTCTGGATTTATTAACCCAGGTTTGGAATCTTGGCTTTGCTACTTGCTGCGTGATCTTGGGCGAGTTGCTTAACCTCTTTGAGCTTTAGCGTCTAAGTATCGGGCATAGGGGCTTCCCTGGTGGCGCAGTGGTTGAGAGTCCGCCTGCCGATGCAGGAGACACGGGTTCGTGCCCCGGTCCGGGAAGATCCCACATGCCGCGGCGCGGCTGGGCCCGTGAGCCATGGCCGCTGAGCCTGCGCATCCGGAGCCTGTGCTCCGCAGCGGGAGAGGCCACAACAGTGAGAGGCCCGCGTACCAAAAAAAAAAAAAAAGTATCGGGCATAGGGTCTGGCTTGTCAACATGGCGCAGAACCGTACCTTTAACCCAGGCAAGGAGTTGGCTTGGACTTGAGTCAACAAAGTACCGGACACGTTTCTCCGCGGGGAAAGCTTGCTTAGGCACAGAGGCCCGCACGTAGCAACCCAGACGGCGAAGTCCGGGAGAGGCGCCGGAGAAAGCGGGGCCTGGCTCCTTAAAGCCCGAGTTCTCCCTTTCCAGAAAGCCGCAACCCCGCTGTGACCAAGAAATAAAAATCGCGCAAACAGCGAGCCACGTTCCTCGAGGAGACTCGTCTTCTCAGCCGCCTTTTCTGCTCCCAGGCGCCCCGCCAGACCAGGCAGAGCGCGGGCGCGGCGCGGCGCGGCCCGGGTCCGGCGTGCAGCGGGGGCGGAGGCGGAGGCGGAGGCGGGGGCGGGCCCCGCGGTCACGTGAGCCCGGCCAGCTGTTAGCTGGGGGCGGCGGGCCAGAGCGCGGGGAGTCTGGGGAGGGGAAGCGCCCGACGGCCGCCTCCGCCACTGCAACTGCAGCCCTCGATGTCGCCACAGTGATCTCAGCCGCGGCACCACCCGCACCCTCGCCGGCCTCAGCATCAGCACCGCAGAGCCGAGCCCGGAGCCCGCAGACCCGCAGGTGAGCTGTGACGGGCACTCCTGGGAGTGCAGGGAATCTGCGGCTGCTTCCCCCGGCGGCTTTCACCCGGATCCGCCATCGCCGTCACCTGTGCCTCGTCGCCTCCAGCTGTCCCTCCAAACCCGCGGGTGGGAATCCCGTGGATGCTGGCTTGGGCTGTCTGGGGTCTCTAGGGGATCAGGAGAGAGGGAACCTCAGCCCGGGGTTGAGGTGGGGGACTCCGGCTAGAGGCTGCGGGGGCGCAGGAGAGGGCTGCCCCACCCCAGGGCGCGGGCGCCGCAGCCTGGTTGGAACCTGTCCCCGCTCTCCATCCCCCAACCCCATCCTTCCCACCACTTTTTTTTTTTTTTCCCACCACCTCTTTTGAACTCTCCTCACTCCCCCAGGCCGCTGTGTTTCCATTGCTTGGTATCCCAGTTGCTGGCCCGCTGGGGTGTGTGCTCAGTACGGCCCCCGTCCTCCCCCCCAGACCGCTCCGGGGGTTCCCGGCTCGTACGGGCACACAGCTGGTGGCGGCGCGGGCCAGGCACCTTCCCGGTCGCACCTGCCGCGCGGGCGGGCTCGCGGGAACATGGCTGCCTGGCGGGCCTGCTGCCCTTGGCCCGGCTCTGCCCCCGCGTCCGCCGGTTCTGCGGTTGCGGTTGCCGAGTCGTGTCCGGAGGACTACCCTCCCCCTAAGGGCAAACACGCGTCGGCTCTTGCTGTTGTCTGCGAGGGCCGAAGGACTTGACATAACACCGCCCTCCTCCTCAAGCCACACCCGGGGCGGATCTTGGGGATGGGGGGGTGTCGGGGCAAGTTAAGGCGGTGGCGCCGGGGCACTTATTGGTAAAAGGCACTCGTATTTCTGAGATGATTATCCACTTCAGTTTGCCTTTGCACCCTCGGTTCGCTTGTCTGTCTGGGCGCGGATTATTGGGCGACATCACTTGTGAGGTCTGAGACGAGTGTTATCTGCAAAGCAGGAGGGACACTTGAACTTTAGAAAATTGACGAGAACTAAGATTTAGGGGTTAAAAATGTCCATTCAACTCAAACGCAGAAGCAGTCATTTGCTGTGGCTCCAAACTGTCTTGGTAGTGTTCTGTTAAATAATACAGTCTTTCTGGATTTGCTGTTTAATTCTGGCTTGCAAGTGTCTTGGATTGCGCTTGTAGTCCAGCTTCCCGATGTGTGTGTGTGTGTGTGTGTGTGTGTGTGTGTGTGTGTGACTACTGTGCTCCAAGCCTGACTAGAAGATGCATCAGTTGCAGAGGAAACCTATGTTAATTCAAAATGGCAGCATGAAAAATCAGGCCAGGCGGAAGCAACACAGACCAGAGCTAACATCAGCTGCCCCCTGGCTGAAGCATTGATGGAGGAATCTACGGGAGGGAAGGCCCTCCTGGGTATCGCTGCAGCCGGCCCTGAGGGATAGGAAGTGATTCTTGCAGCAGGCTAGATTTTAGGGTGCTGCAAGGTTCTGGGGAGGTTATGTGGGAAGTTTGGGGAGTTGTAATTATCTTCAGGTGCAAAGACCTGATTAAAACTCTGTGATTTTGATCTGATTTTCTACAGGCTCCACTAAAGTTGATGTATCTGGCTGCCAATATCTGTTTGATAACTTCTGTGCTGTTTTGTACCTACAAGTGGCTCTTAAAAGAGATGAGTGTCTGGTATAAACATCATCCAAGAACAGTACATATAACAAATACCAGGTTCTTAGAGCAAGTTTCATTGGAAGAACTGATTTAACATCACGAGCAAGCACTCAGGCACCAGAGGGTGGTAAATTCTTGAAAGGTGACTCATTTTAGGATTTTTTTTTTTTTAACAGCCTTTTTTTCCCCATTTCACTGCTGTGCTGCCAGCCATCTTCTCTTTTAGCAAAGGAGGAGATGCATGAGGAGGCAAATGTTCAGGGATAATGGGATGGAGGGAGATTAGTGCAAAGGTCAGGAATGGTGAGCTGGAAGCAGCCTGAGAAAGCGCTGTGCTGTCAACCCCTCTTTACAGCCCGGGAGGCTGAATCCAGCGGGGTGAATGGACTGCACCCAAGGTCATATAGCTGGTTGGCAGCTGGCAGTGAGAACTAATATCCAGGTGTCGTAACTCCCCATTTTAGGGTTCCACATGCTGCCTATCAAAGCCTGGGGGAAAAGAGCAAACCTATCATTATTAGCATGGCAAACACTTCATGAAACCAAACTTTAACATGATTTAAAAATCTGTACTATTTAAAGTAAGTGCTCACACGTGTTTCCTAACTTAAGCCCATTTAACTTCTTAAACTGTGTCCACCTCATGTTCCCATTTTCCAGGGACTAGACGGCTTCTATATTTAAGCACCCAAACCATAATTTTATGGTTTTTACATTTTATACTATGTTAGAATCTTTGAGGTGAGAAGTGCATTCTTTGATTGAAAAATTAGTTGCTTGTATTGCTTGTCTGGTTTTGTAAAGAAACCAAGGTGGGACATATGATAGCTTTTGAATATATCTAAGTTAAAGTAATAGTAAATAACAAACCTATTTTAAAATAACTTTGAAGCAGCACTGAAGACAGAGTCTTTTTTCTAGAATTTGAGTTTGAGTTCTCTGAGTCATATACCAGTGTCCCTAGTTCTACTAAAGCAGAAGTAGAGATTGTGTGTGGGTTAGTAAATATTTGTGCAGAGGTGGTGAGAGCAGGGGAAATATTTCTTCTGAGCATTCTGTACCGTCAACCCAGCGATCTGCAGAAGGTGAAGGTGGGTGCGCTACAGGGAACTGAGAGAATAATTGATGGTGGTGAAGCAGATAGGAGCTAGGTATGGATTGACAGATAATGTGGAAATGAAGACAGATGCTGATGGCACATGTGCCGTTAAAACAATAACTTGCATTAGAGCATGAATGTGAAGGTTCATTCATTGAAATTCTCCCAGTATGTCAAAGATACTTAAAACCACAAGTTTTAAAAAAGAGTAAACACGTGCGATCTGTGTTTGTTGGAAAACAATAAAAAATACAGACAAGCCAAGGTTATTTTTCAAAAGCCACCCATGATCCTTTTATTCAGCAATAATCATTCGTTCTGCAAGTTTGGGTATTTTCATTGGAGTGAGAGCCCAGGTTTGTGCTGTCTAATTCAGTAGCCACTAGCCACCGGCCACATGCTATTGAGCACTTGAAACGTGGAGAGTCTGAATTGTGATGTGTTGTGAATGTAAAATATACATCAGATTTCAAACATTTATAGGAAAAGGAATTTAAAACACTTCATTAATAATTTTATTTATTCATTTTTATTAAAGTGTAGTTGATTTATAGTATTATGTTAGTGTCAGGTATACAACATAGTGATTCAAAATTTTATAGGTTATACGCCATTTTAAGTTATTATAAAAGAATGGCTATGTTCCCTGTGTTGTACAATATATCCTTGTAGGTTATTTTTTAATACATAGTAGTCTGTACCTCTTAATCCCCGTACCCTTATCTGGTTCTTCCTTCCTTTGCTCTCCCCACTGGTAACCACTAGTTTGTTCTCTATATCTGTGAGTCTCTTTCTGTTTTGTTATACTCATTTGTTTGTTTTATTTTTTAGATTCTCATGTAAGTGATAACATACAGTATCTGTCTCTGTCTAACTTATTTCACTAAGCATAATACCCTCTAGGTTCATCCGTATTGTTGCAAATGGCAGGATTTCAATGAACAGATATTCATTAATGATTTTTACGTTGATTATGCAGGCATACCTTGGAGATAATGCGAGTTGGGTTCCAGACCACTGCAATAAAGCAAATATCAAAATAAAGCAAGTCACATGAATTATTTGGTTTCCCAGGGCATATAAAACTTAGGTTTATAGTGTAGTTTGTTAAGTGTGTAATAGCATTATGTCTAAAAAAATGTATATACCTTAATTTAAAAATACTTTATTGCTAAAAAATGCTAACTATCATGTGAGCCTTCACACGATAGAGTGAGTTCTCTTTTCTCTATGCTAACATCAAAGAACACTGATCACAGATCACCATGACAAATATAACAATAATGAAAAACCTTGAAGTATTGTGAGAATTGCCAAAATGTGACAGAGACAGGAAGTGAGCAAATGCTATCGGGAAAATGGCGCCCATAGTCTTGCTTCACTCAGGGTTGCCACAAATCTTCAATTTTGTAAAAAATGCAATTATCTGTGAAGCGCAATAAAGCAAAGCACAATTAAATGAGGTATGCCTGTATTTTGAATTAATATTTTGGATATATTGGATTTAAACAAAATATGTTATTTAAAGTAATTTCACCAGTTTCCCTTTACTTTTTTAGATGTGGGTCCTGGAAAACATAAAATTACATATGTGATCCACATCTGTCTTCCATTATATTTCTATTGGGCTGCATCAGTCTAGGTCATTAGCAGAAAGTGGAGGTTGGTTGAGGTGTGTGATACTGTTCATAGAAATGGATGTGGGAGGTGAGAGAAGTTTGAATAGACACTGGAGGGGAGGCGATGGGGTGAGTGGAGAATGACTGACGTGATGTACACGGCAATCACACCCACCTGTCCTCTCTTCCCCAGAAACTCCCAGCATCCTCAGGGCCTCCACCCAGTCTGGGAGAGCAATGAACTGAACTGGGTGGGTGACTGAAAGGGGAGGACGTTGGGGGCCTCCCAGCTTGAGCCTCACTGGAAGCAGAGTGAGGGAGCTTGATACGGTTAATGTTCTCTTCTCCTTCTCTTCTTAATGGTTATATATTTAACCTAAATCTCCCAGTGCTTAATCTACTACCCTAAAGTGAGCTAGGTGTTCTTGAAGGCTCCCATAAGCATTTCTGATCATCGTTTTAAGTTGTATTATTGCCCTCCTCTCTTGGTTGTATACATGAGTGCCTCTTCTTCTAGTTGATGAAGACCTTGAGAAGATCTTTGTAGCTCCATTTTCCCTTAGGTTGCACATGGTGCTTATAGGTGGTTAGGGGCTCAGATTACATATCGATAATTCATATGACTTCTTAAAAGTCCTGGTTAAAATGATGTAGTGATCAAAAGCTCTTCTGAATATCTTTTTCTCCTCTCAAAATGAAACCTTAGTGTATTTTAAAATTGCACTTAGCAGTGCCTAGCGACCTGAAAGAATTAAATGAAATGTCTTAAAATGTCCTTTCTTGAGCACTGAAGTAATCAGATTTTAAAAAATAATTAAAAATCCAATAAAGTAATATGAGCTTGTTATAAAGAAATTTTAAATGACATAAGTAGATGAAATGTGAAGTTTCTATCTCTGTAGCCCACATTTAGTCCCACTTCCAACTCTCAGTTAGATATGAATCCTTCCAGGTCCTTGTTTTTCCTTCCTCCGTTCCTCCCTCCCTCCCTCCCTTCCTTCCTTCCTTCCTTCCTTCCTTCCTTCCTTTCCTCCCTCCTGTCTCTCTATAGTATATACTTATAAATATTTGCATACGTGGGGATATTCACACCCATATATATATGTATTTACATACACACACTAATATGTTCATATATATGTATATAGGTTCCTTTTTGATGATAAAATGGGATACATTTCCTAATGGTAAAAACACAGCCAATGAGTCTAGCATTAATGGGCATTTACAAAGTAGTTTTTAAATCCGTTTTGCTAGATGTAAAGTAACCCTGTGGTTTCATACTAGCAAGATTTAAATTTCTTCTGTAGGAAATGAATGTTTAGCTGATTTTTTTACAGGGACAGAGTGTAAACCACTGTTTTAAGAGTGATTGGGAAGATTTTTTAAAATCCCAGTTTACAGCATTTACAGGTACTTATCAAATCATATTACTGGGAAAAGATGAGAATAGACAATCCATTATTTATATGGGAGAGGAAAACAGATGGTGGGAATAGGAAGGTCATCATTCAAAGCAACCTTGCCAAATTAGTGGACACAATGGCAGCAATGTCAGAAATGAGAACACAAGGAAATGAAGGAACCCTAGATGTGGCTTGTTCAGTAGCTCCCAGGTCTTCCCCACAGGGAATACTTTTGGCGGCTAACCACATACCTGGCTATTTCAAACACATTCTTCTTCCTTTATCTCCATAATCATTACATTCCCAGAACCCTAATCTTTAAGAACCAACCTTTCTTGAATGTTTCTCTATTCCAGATCCTCTGCATCTATTACCACATTTAATCCCCATAACAGTACATAGTAGACATCATGGCCATGTTTTATAGATGAAGAACTTAGTAGTTGGAGGAGCTACACCCGGAATCTGGGTCTATCTGACTCTTTCTTAAAAAGCCATAATGTAACCTCTTGGATAGATTATTCTGACTGCACAGGTCGAATGTATACTATTAATGTGATGTAAGTCATTTTCTTTCTTTCTTTATATTACTGTAAAAGATGGAAAACTGTCTTTCAACCTGCCATGTATTGGAAAACATCTTCCTTAGAGTGAACTTGATCTGACTATATTTTTCTAATTTGGCTAGCTTGAATGAAAAATGAATCCCACTTGTACTCTTTACCTACTCCTTCCTACATTAAAAAAAACTGTTGTATCTATGAGAAATGGATGCCATTCAACTAATCCCTTCTCTTCCCCTCACTCTAAAATTCCTAAAAGCTCTGCAAAAGTGATACTCACGCAGCCTGAGTTTTCTTTTACGTCGTACCATATTTTCAATGCACCAGAGTGATGAACAGATCACTGGGTGTAGTGGAGTTTTTTTTAATGCATTTTTTTTTTTTTTTTTTTGCGGTACGTGGGCCTCTCATTGCTGTGGCCTCTCCCGTTGCGGAGCACAGGCTCCGGACGCACAGGCTCAGCGGCCATGGCTCACGGGCCCAGCCGCTCCACGGCATGTGGGATCTTCCCAGACCGGGGCATGAACCCACGTCCCCTGCATTGGCAGGTGGACTCCCAACCACTGCGCCACCAGGGAAGCCCTGTAGTGGAGTTTTTGAAGGGGGGCCTTGAATTCACATGTGTCCCAACATTGAATGGACACAGAATAAATAATGAGCCATATATATCTTCAGCATTATTTTTCAGATGCTTAAGGATTCTATTACCAGTTAGTACATACAAATGCTTTGAAAGTGTTACTAAATTCATAACATATATTCATTACATATTTTTCCCAACCAACTACAATCACTCTTATGTGGGGTGTCTATGAAAATTTTTTGATGTTAAAAAGTTGGGAAACATGTTAGAATATTTCATATTATAGAGAAATTCTGGAGTGATTTGAAGAATACTTTTGTTAAGTGACCAGTTACCCCCTAATTTAACCTATGAAGCAATGTAGATTTTGAAGCACAACATTCCACTTGACTATAGAAAAGTCTACGTTTCCTTAGTTATTAAGCTGTCGCGTGAATCATTAAGATGGACATTTTGCTTTATTCATATTTCTCATTGTCACCATATCTTGAAAATGAGGCAGAATCAGATGTGGCCAAAAGATAAAATGAATTCATTTGCCATGACTGAGCTGTGGGGTTCTCCTTAATCCCCTAGTCTCTGCCTTATTGAAAGGCCATGTTTATTAGCGGCAATATATTGAGAAAATAGATTATTTCTATTGCAACTCTTCCTCTTCTTCTTTTTTTAAAGTATTTTCATCACAGATTCTGTATTTTCATGTGGGAAGTTTGAAAGTGCCTGAATATATATAGGTTGAGAAATTGCCTGTGTTTCTGCAGCCCAGCAATACTATTACTCTTAAAAATTTTGTTGCATTTCCTTATGATCTTTTTGCATCATCTATCTATATAATATACATAATTTGAATGATACCGTATATAACTTGTGTGACCTCTTTTTATTTCACCAGCTTGTTCTTGCATATTGATAGATTTCCCAGCTTTCCATGATATGTACAGATAGCAAATTAAATATCATACATTTGTTTTGTTTCTGGATTCTTATGATCATCTAAGTGGCTGTATTTTGGGAGAGGGTGATGTACCAGCCGTGGTCCATTACCTGGAACTTTGGTTTTACAAATTTGAAATAGACACTCTTTTCATTTCCTCTAGCTAATCACCTAAATTGCAGTAGTTTTGGAATGGAAGAGCAAATCAGTTTGTGATCATTTCAGTCATTAAGAAAAAAGCATCCAAAGGATATTTCTTTGCAGGTCCTACTGATTTAGAAATATTCAGCTACATGAAATGATATCTAGCTCTTCTTTTTTCTGGCTTAAATTCTTACTTTCTTTCCAAGGCAGAGGAGTCATGGTCATTACCAAATGATTTACCTTGCATCTATGTTAAATGAAGAATGCTTTTTTTTTTTTTTAAAGGTATTTTTAAAGATTTGGGTGAGACTTTATTTTTTTAAAATAGTGAAAACTGCAAAACATTTAAGTAACAATTAACAATCCAGATCTTCCTGATTATCATGTAGTGTGATTAGTCTGATTTCCCAGTTTTAAAGCCAAAGACCAAGAAAACACAGCCTCCTACATCTTTATTTGTCATACTTCTCTCGTTACCCAGGGGTGGGTTTCACCCACCTTCGTCTCGAAGGCAGAGGGTATTGCTGCCATTGCTGTTGCTGAATTCAGCAACATTCAATTAAAATTAAATGGTTTCCTTAGAAATAAAATTGAGAAGCGCGATGGCAGAAAGTTGGTGGCCCCTGCCTTAAGGGAGCTGATTGTACTCTTGTATGTGTGTGTTGAAAGTTTCCACACTCAAAAAAAAAAAAAAAAAGAAAGCTGGGCAGAAAAAAAATGAATACTACTTTAGAGAAGCAAAGAGGTTTAATAACCTATAACTGGATATTCCACACCAGTCTGAACTGACTGCATCAGAATCACCCGGGCGTTTGTTAAAAATATTCTTCCTGGGAACTCAGCTCAGACCCACTGAATCAGAATCTCCAAGGAGGGGGTGTCTAGGAATCTGCTCCTCAGACCATCATTTTGATGTGTGGTCAAATGTGAATCCCATGTATTGAACCACAGCTTGGGAGCACCTTGTCAGAATCAGATTTTCCTGCTCCTTTTCTCTCATTGAAGATGAAATATCGATACCCCTTCCCCTTCGTTTGTTCAACAGACATTTGTTGAGGTCTTATTATGTGCCAGTCTTTGCGCGAGGTGTCAGGGGAAATAAGGATTTACATACATGTCCTTGCCCTCATGGGGCTGATAGTCTAAAGAGCAGAGACAGGCGTTTTAAAACTTGAGGGAAAGAGATATAGCAAGTAGAGGAAACCAGGGGCTTGCCTCTTCCCCCAGTGTGCTAATATACCAAGCCAACTGAAATCCTTCCCCATCCTCCCTGCCCCCAGTAACCCTTCCTCAAAGAGATATCTGAGCCCCCAAATAACTTACTCATAAGTTATGACTCCAAGAAAGCATTTCCTATATTAGATCAGTCCAGTGCTATTTCTAACCTTAAAAGAATTTTAAACATCTTATCATATGCATTACTTCTTAAGTAAAGAGAACAGTATGATAAACCACTATGTACCCATCACTCAGCTTCAGTTATTTTTATTACCTAGAGAATCTTGTCTCATCTGAATTTCCCACCCTTTCTCCTCACCCTGGATTACTTTCATTACATCATTTCACATGGAAATATTTCAGTATGTATTTCTAAAAATATAGGCTCCTTTTTTCGGACATAAATAGAATATCATTGTATCTAAGAAATTAACAATAATTCCTTAGTGTCATCAAATATTCAGTGCGTTTGTGTTTTCCCAACTGTCTTTTGTTTTAAATTTACTTTTTGGCCACGCTGCGTGGCCTTCAGGATCTCAGTTCCCCAACTAGGTATTGCACCTGGGCCACAGCAGTGAAAGCCTGGAATCCTAACCACTAGGCACCGGGAAACTCCAAATATTAGGAATATTATAGTTTTTTTTTTTTTGGCCACGCAGCATGGCTCATGGGATCCTAGTTCCCCGACCAGGGATTAGCAGCAAAAGTACAGAGTCGTCACCACTGGACCGCCAGGGAATTCCCCTCAACTGTCATAAAATTTTTGTACAGTTTGTTTAAATCGGGATCTAAATAAGTTCCACTCATTGCAGTTGGTTGATACATCTCTTAAGTCACTTTGTCTCTTCATCTTTTTTTTCTTGCAGTTTTTGTTGAAGAAATCAGATCTGTCCTATAGAGTTTCTCATAGTCTAGATTCTGCTGATTTCATCCCCATGGTGTCATTTGTGTTCTCTGTAAACTGATGGTTCAATCTAGAGGCTCCACCATTCCAGTCTGATCCTTTAAGCACATTTTAGTTGCACATTGGAACGTGAGTGTGTCTGATGAGCCAGGGGCAAACCATTGGTGAGATGGTGAAGGAGCATAGTAGGGATTGGTGCAAAAGTGGCACACCCATCCCCAGTGAGTAGTAGGAGGGAGGAAAAGGAACATTTATTGAGCATCCCACTGTATACGGCCACAGGACTAGGTACTTTCCATACGATCTCAGATAAATATGTGTGCTGTGTTGTGTATGGAGGATCAGTCCCATTTTCACATGCGGAAACTCTGGCTCAGAGAGAGTTCATAACCTGTCTGTTTCTCACGGTTAGTGGGTGGAGTCAGGATATGAACAAGAGTCTGTTTGTCTCTAAAGTATGTCCTTCTCTTGCCTCTGTACACATGGGGCTACAGGGCCAACCGGGCATTGTAAATGAGCACAATTGACCTGACACTGAAAAAAGAAAGAACAAAAAAAGCAACAGCCCAAGGGTGATGATAGGCAGCGCTTCCAGTGGCCTCAGTGTTGGGAAGTGGAGAGGACTGTGGGAGGAGCCCCCCTCAGCTCCAATCCTGCTGTCATGTGGATCCAGTGTTGCTACGTCTTTTGAGTTTTCAAGAGACGATCAGCATCTGAATTTCTGTGGAAAATCTCTAGATTTAAAAATGTTAGCTGCTAATTCTGATTTAAAAATAAAAAACCCCACACTGTTTAGGCCAGTGCTCTGGACCAAACCAAATGAATGTGCAGCCTGCCACCCCCGTACCTCCCCATGCTGCTAGGAAGTATGTCTGCGGAAGAGTGGCATTGAAGACTGCCTGAGTCAGCTGTCAGAGGTAGGTGTTGCCCTTGGCCTTAGAGAAAGGGAATAGTAAGCAGCTCTTAAAAGACATCAGGTGACAATGGAGCACATCTTCAAAAGGTGAGACAGCCTTTAGATACTGTAAAAAGCCAAGTTTCTGAAGTCTCATCTGTTCAGATCAGACCTTGGCAAAGGAACAGCCTTCATCATGTAACTTTCTTCACCCTCACGGTGATGCGTCCTTACTGTGTCCCAGACAGCATTCTGAGCACTTTATGTTTCAGCTCATTTGAACCTCGCTGCAACCCTGTCATTATCCCTGTTACAGACCGGTAACCCGGGGCTGAGATTCGAACCCAGGTTGCCTCCAAAACCTGCTTCCTTACTTAATACCCTATGTGGTCGTTCTTCCATTAGGTAGTTCCTCATTCAAGGCATAGAATGTTTGAAGCTGGAAATCACTGGCTGTGGAGCCCTAAAGCTTTATGCTCTACTATCTTGAGCTTTCAGTGAAACAGAAGAAGCTTTCTTTTTTTCAAGCAGAGCTTGATGAGTCTGAGCTAATTTACGTACCTTTCATCAGCTGGCGTTTACATCTCAATTCAGGTAGATAATTCCTTTTCCAAACACCTATTTATTCTTTACTATCTCAATAGCAGATATAGGACAGGAAAATAAATATAAGTGAGTATCATTTGTCCTGTTTTCAGTTCAGTGGGAATGTCAACAGTTTAAAAAGTGACTTTATCGATAAGTAATATAGCACAATAAAATATAATAAAATACATTCTTCTTTGCTTTTCTGGAAGGAGGTAATTCATAGACGTTGGCTTTAAGCTTGCCCAATCTTCTCAGTAAAGCTGGGAGCTTGGAGAGTAAGGACATTTGGGTTTCATTTCTTTGTGCAAGTAAAGGTACTTTGTCACAGTTATTTGCAAGAGAGTTAATAAGCCTATAGCTTATATAGACAGTCATTTTCTTCCTCTCAGGCAACTCAAGGCTTCCTTATTACTGGGTATGGTGACTAATGAGGGCCTCTGCAGCTTCACTGAGATAAAAGGGCAGGGCAGTTTGGCATTCAGGCAAAGAAAACCCCTACTTGGCTTGGAGCATTCATGCCCTTCAATAACTACTCACTGAACTTGAGGACAAAGACCTTCTTTCCCATGCAGCTTCCTCCCTCCTTGTCTAGACATTCTGTAAGCAGTCTCCTAGTTACAGGGGTGCAGTGCTCCAGCCCCCCAAGCCTGTACCCAGCCTCCTGTCACCAGTCGGAGGGTGGATGTTGGGAGATGCAGCTCCTGTGCTGTGAGCTCCAGGGACTCTGGAGCTGTAATTCCCAAGACGAAGTCATGAATCCTGAAAGGACTTTGATAAGGACAGTGATGGTTAGAAATTGAGCTTAGGGGTACTTTACCACAGCTGATAGCACGATATCTAAAGCTGTACAGTCCAGTTTTGTAGCCTTGAGCCACAAGTGGCTATTTGATTTTTAAAAAATGTTAATTGTGGTAAAAATACATGTAACATAAGATTTACTGTCTTAACCATTTTTTTTTTTTTTTTTTTGGCGGTACGTGGGCCTCTCACTGTTGTGGCCTCTCCCGTTGCGGAGCACAGGCTCCGGACGCGCAGGCTCAGCGGCCATGGCTCACGGGCCCAGCCGCTCCGCGGCACGTGGGATCTTCCCGGACCAGGGCACGAACCCGTGTCCCCTGCACCGGCAGGCGGACTCTCAACCACTGCGCCACCAGGGAAGCCCCTGTCTTAACCATTTTTAAGTGTAAAGTTCAAGTAGCATTAAGTACATTCACATTGTTGTGCAGCCCATCCCCAGAAACTTTTCATCCTGCAAAACTGACACTGTGTACCCATTAAACAGCTAACTCTCTGTCCTCCTCCCCACTCCCACCCCTGCCTGCTCCAGCCCCTGGTAACCACCATTCTACTTTCTGTCTCTATGAATTTGACTACTCTAGGGACCTCATATAAGTGAAATTACACAGTATTTGCGTTTTGGGGACTGGCTTATTCTACTTAGCATAAAGTACAGATAAACGTACTTTGAAATATTCTTAACAAATACTTCCTAGGACATACCTGTAAGTTTAATTGTCTGTGGGGGTTAAATTGGAGTGTTTCATTAATTGGAACTGTTAGTTTATTGCTAACCTGGCAAGAATCCTAATTGGTATTTACCACAAAGAAGCCTATTCAGTAGACTTGCTTTTTAAGCCTGTTGCTTTTAAAGATTTTTACTTGAAAACCATAGTAAGAGAGAAATGTTATATTGTAACCCAGTACATACATATACTTATATGGGTATATCTGAACTTAAAGTTTCTTGTACGAGCACTTACTCTTACTATGTGAGATGCACGTGTTCTTTTCTAAAAAATGCTGATCTCGTCCACTATATTGATTTCATAACCCACAAAAGGGCCACAACATGCAGTTTGGAAAACACTGCTATAGACATTCCTGGGTTCAGTTTTAGGCCTGTAGTATAACCCTGTACCCACATCCCCACCTCTGGATCCCTGTGGTTCAGAAGACAGCTTCAGAATTGTGCCTCAAAGCAAGCAAGTTAAGAAAAAAGCCATCAGTCATGGCTTTATTTCCGAGTAAGCTTTTTCACTGATTTTAATGCTGGCTTAAGTAGAGTGTAGTTATAGAAAATTCATTATTGAATGGTTATACTGTTTTCCAAAGCTGAATATAAATGATAAAAAAGTCTATGTAGTAAATTTCTGCATTAGCATGTGTGATTGGGAGTTAATTAAATTTTAGTTTATTTTTCTTCGTGGAAGAGATGATGACATTTCATAATGCTGTATAAGATTATAGAGGGAAAGGGAGAAAAATGGTAAAGTCGGATTTTTGTGTTATACATGAATGATTTAACAGTTTATAAAAATCCTGTAAACAGAGATTTCAAAATGCATGTTTTATACAGTATATAGATGAGTTAACTTTTCAGATTTTAAAATCTGGTGTGTTAGCCAGTATTTTGACAAATAATGGGAACAAAATTGAGATTCCTGGAATTAGTTTCAAAAGAATTTCATCTCAGGGTGAGCAGAAAATTGGCTTTCTGATGGGCCAGTTTTTCTTTTCCTGTTTAAGGAGGTGACTGCAGGAGGCCTGCCCGCTATTTGTGTAAATAATAGTAATGAAAATTTGTGTACTCCCTGAGTAACTCTGAATTGGGCAGGCTGTAAAGAAAAAAAAAAAAAGGAAAACAAAGTACTAGAGAATAACTATAATAATGCTGAATAAAAAACTTGTCCTAACTATAACTCAAATAAGAATTTGCCACTTTTGAAATTTTAGATGTTGGGACATAGAAATAGAGCCAAATTTCTTCCTTAAAATAAAATTCCTAAATCGGTAATATCCCCTGGGTTTATTTTTTTTTAATCTTTTGTGTGTGATTATATAAGTATAAATACTTGTAGGAAAATTGAAAACAAAGGAAAATATAAAAAAACCAGAAAGAATTTAGTGGTTAGGCTACCACTTCTGGTCTTTTTCTATGCATATTTTCATGTAGTTAAGATAATTTTTTTAAATAAATTTATTTATTTTATTTATTTATTTTTGGCTGCATTGGGTCTTTGTTGCTGCTCGCGGGCTCTCTCTAGTTACGGTGAGCAGGGGCCACTCTTCGTCGCGGTGGGCAGGCCTCTCACTGCGGTGGCCTCTCCCACTGTGGAGCACGGGCTCTAGGCACGCGGGCTCCAGCAATTGCAGCATGTGGGCTCAGTAGTTGTGGCTCACGGGCTCCAGAGCACAGGCTCAGCAGTCATGGCGCACAGGTCCAGCTGCTCCGCGGCATGTGGGATCTTCCTGGACCAGGGCTCGAACCCACGTCCCCTGCATCGGCAGGCGGGCCCTCAACCACTGCGCCACCAGGGAAACCCTAAGATAATTTATTTTGGACACCCCCCCCCACCTCCCCAAACCATTTCTCCATGCAATTAAAAACTCTTCACAAACATTTTAATGGTTTTATAGTATTCTACCATATAGATGTAGCATAAATTTTTAGCCACTTCTCTGATGCTGGACAGTTAAGTTTCCATCAGTTTTTCACCTGTATAAATACCGCTGTAATGCACACTTTTGTGCGTGAGTCTTGTCCATATTCCTGATCATTTCCTTAGAGTAGATACACAGAAATGGAACTCCCTTCCATCTACTGCTGTCTCCTCCCTGTCACAGCCAAACTTCTTTGAAAAGCTATCTGTGTGCACTGGCTCCATTTCCTTCCTACAACCTGGCTTAAAAGCCTTCAGTGGCTTTAGTGTTTATTATGGGACAGACACTAAAGTCCCTGCTGTTGCCTTCAAGACCCAACATGAACTAGCCTCTCTCCCTGCATCTCCAGCCTCTTCCCTGTTACCTCTGGCTCAGCCACACTGGCTATTGGATGTAATGGCTCCTTCCCCTTTCTCCAGCCACAGGGCCTTCAAACCTGCATAGCCTCCCTCTGGAATAGTCTCACTCCCCCACCCATCTGTCCTTTGTGGACTATAAGGTAAGGTATCTACTTGGAGGAAGTGGTTGGAAGTTTGAAGAGAAGTGAAGGTCTCAAAAGTGCATTTAGGAGTTAAAGAGAGGAATTGACCAGACAAAGTACACAAGGGGTTTCCAGGTAGCTATGAGGGCCACTTTCCGGGTATATTCAGAGTCAGGAATGTGAGCTTCACATCAAGGGAAATGGAATTGTCCTCTAGGGCTATGATCACCTTTAGCTTCTGGAGAAAAGAGCTTTGCTTAAACTCAGTTTACCTGATGAGTTCAGTATCCACTTCCTGTGTTTATTTTTCTCAGTCTTGTAGCATTGTCCTACCTCCTCTTGACTAATTCAGTTTTTGTGGGTGATAGCACGATTTGTCATAGAATAAGTGGAGGACTTTACAAATAAATACTTTTGGGGTCATTGGAAACCTCAATGTGAAAGTCCTCATTTCTGGGTTTATTGGGAAGTTGTAAAGTTGCTCTGTTCAGTAGGATTTCTACTACCCACCTGTGGCTATTTAAATTGAAATGAATTAAAATTTGTAATAAAATTAAAAATTTAATCCCTTAATTACACTAACTACACGCCACTAGCCACTTGAGGCTGGTGGCCACCGTATTACACAGTGGAGATGGAACATTTTCGTCATTGTAGAAAGTTCTGAACAGCACTGATCTAGAGAGCAGACGAGGATCCAGCGAAGTCATCTCTGAGGCTAGTCATTGTGTAGAATGGTGATCCAGGAAAAGTAATGGACAGTTGGCTTTCGCTAGTTTGCTATACAGGTTGTGATACACAGTTTATGGGTTCATCTAACATTAAAAAAAAATGACATAAAAATTCTGCTCCTTTCTGGCATTCCCAATCATTCCCCAAATTCAGCAGAAAAGCCAGCCTCTCTGGGCCCACATATCCCTGGGCTTCCTTTGCCTATGTATTCGTCATGGTCAAGTGACTCAGATGACCTGCTGACCAAGCAGATGTCCAAGCTGAAGAATAAGTGCTAGTCAAAAACTCCTAGGGGCAGGACAGGAATAAAGACACAGACATAGAGAATGGACTTGAGGACACGGGGAGGGGGGAGGGTAAGCTGGGACGAAGTGAGACAGTGGCATGGACATATATACACTACCAAATGTGAAATAGATAGCTAGTGGGAAGAAGCTGCATAGCACAGGGAGATCAGCTCCGTGCTTTGTGACCACCTAGAGGGGTGGGATAGGGAGGGTGGGAGGGACACGCAAGAGAGAGGGGATATGGGGATGTATGTATATGTATAGCTGATTTGCTTTGTTATACAGCAGAAACTAACACACCATTGTAAAGCAATTATACTCCAATAAAGATGTTTAAAAAGAAAAAAGATTTATCTGTTATTTATTTAATTTATTTTTGGCTGTGTCGGGTCTTAGTTGCAGCATGTGGGATCCTCGTTGAGGCATGCGGCATCTTTCGTTGCGACGTGCAGGCTCCCCGTTGTGGTGCGTGACCTTTTCTCTTGCTGTGGTGTGCGGGTTTTTCTCTTCTTTTGTTGCGGTGCGCAGGCTCCAGGGTGCGTGGGCTCTGTAGTTGTGGCACGCGGGCTCAGTTGCCCCGCAGTATGTGGGATCTTAGTTCCCTGACCAGGGATGGAACCTGCGTCCCCCACGTCGTAAGGTGGACTCTTCACCACCGGGCCACCAGGGAAGTCCCAGATTTTTACTGTTTTTAAGGATCGAGTAAAGTAAGGTTCTGCTCATAGATCAGACACCAGCACTTTTGACATGGCCCAACAACGGGGGCAGAAGGGAAGTCCTATTACATACGAGAGTCATACAAACACAGGACAACGCGTTCTTTCCCGATCTTACCTTCTGGGTCTGTTTCACTTGATTTGGCTCAGCCAGCAATTCTTCCCACCTCCAAATTCTAGGAATCCTCTATAAAGGCATTTTATCTTATAATTATTGTAGGTCTTCCTTACACATACAGAGTCTTGGTTTATTCCTCTCTACCCCTCAAGTTTGAAGATAATGTGGTTTTGTGAAAATGGGAAAGGTTAAGAGGAGGAAGAACTGGAGTCTCTTTTATTTTCTTGCCTTTTCTTTCCCTCAAAGGGGCTAGAGGCTATTTTCCTGAGCTAGGAGGGAATTATTTGCAGAGTTATGGAGTACCTACTCCTCTGTGCCCTGGGGAGGGACCTGTCATAAGCACTGCCAGGAAGAACTCTGGCAGCCCGGGGTGTGTGTACACAGACTACCCTGAAGTAGCCTGGATGTAGATGTAGCAATATGGTTCCTCACAAAGATGTTTCTAAACGTAGAATGTTGCTGACTCTGTGACTTGATAACTGGTCCAGTAATGAGTGAGGGGAGTTGATTTTGATTGGCTTCCTCAACAGAAATTTTGAGACACTGCTCTATTTGAGTGGTCAAAACCCAAAGAAAATATCTCGTATACTCACGTAGCCTCTACAAGTTGCAAAATATGTTCTCAAGAATCATTTCATTTGATGCTCATGATACGTCTGTGGGCTGGGGCAAAACATGAGGCTCAGGGCTTCTCTGGTGGCGCAGTGGTTGAGAGTCCGCCTGCCGATGCAGGGGGCACGGGTTCGTGCCCCGGTCCGGGAAGATCCCACATGCCGCGGAGCGGCTAGGCCCGTGAGCCATGGCTGCTGAGCCTGCGCATCCGGAGCCTGTGCTCCGCAACGGGAGAGGCCACAACAGTGAGAGGCCCGCGTACCACAAAAAAAAAAAAAACCCAAAAAACAAAAAAAAATCCATGAGGCTCAGAGTGGTAAAGTGATTTGCTCAAGGTCACACAGCTAGTAGGTGACGAGGCTGAGTTTTGAATCCCAGTTGCTTTTCTGAGAATATTGCTTTACTTCTCATTTATATTTTAATGGAGAAGCAGATGGTAAGGATAGTTCCTGATGCTCCAGTGGGATGGATGATGAAGCTGGCTGCTGAGACAGGGAACCTTAGGAAGGGATCCAGTTTAGGGAAAATGATGAACTCAGCTTTGGATATCAGGTAGGCTGGGTCTGTGGGTCAGGAGCTCAAGGAGAGAACTGAGCTGGAATTATATATGTAGGTCACTGGTTCGTAAATGACAAGCGAAGCTCTGGGCATGGATGAGTTTTCCCAGAAAGAAAAGAGCATTAAATGAGGAAGGAAGGGCCAAGCAGTGAGGATGCTCGATGGCCAAGTAGAAGAGAACTAGCCAGCCCAGGAGCAGTTAGAGGGGCGGGAGGAAAGCCAAAAGGTGCTTGAGTGTTATGTCATTGAGGCAGAGAAAGATATACATGAAAGAGTGGGGTATCTTTCAGTTTATTTCCAGACCCATTTCCCCATGAGCACCCCAAAAACTATCATATGGCAGCCATGCATCTCTAGATCAGAGGCACTTCAGTAGTGCACTGTTACAACGTATATTTATTTATTTTTGTATTGCTGTGACAGATGGCAGCGTGTGTGTTTTCTGCCTGGAACAATAACCTTTCATTCTCCTGCGTCCTTGCACTTTTGGCTGTCACTGCGGTCTGTTGCGAACCTGAGATCCTTTATTCCCACAGAGTACTAAACAATATCTGGTGTCAGTGGTTTTGTGATTCTACTCCAGACACCCCACCTTCATTTGCCAGCTGGGCTCTCTTTTTTTTTTTTTTTGCGGTACGCGGGCCTCTCACTGTTGCGGCCTCTCTCGTTGCGGAGCACAGGCTCTGGACGTGCAGGCTCAGCGGCCATGGCTCACGGGCCCAGCCGCTCCGCGGCACGTGGGATCTTCCCGGACCGGGGCACGAACCCGTGCCCCCTGCATTGGCAGGTGGACTCTCAACCACTGCGCCACCAGGGAAGCCCCAGCTGGGCTGTCTTAATGAGCTTGCTGCACACAGTTCAATACTAGAACTCTCTTAGTGGGTGAAATATGTTTGAAGAACTCACCGGTGGAATGTTCCATGTTAGGCCTGCTTCCATTCTCTCTCTTTTCAGGATGGCTTTAGCTCCTCCAAGTTACTGTTTTGTGGCCTTCCCGCCACGTGCGAAGGACGGTCTGGTGGTATTTGGGAAAAATTCAGCTCGGCCCAGGGATGAAGTGCAAGAGATTGTGTATTTCTCCGCAGCTGATCATGAACCCGAGAGCAAGGCTGAGGTAAGTCACGTGTTACTGTCTCTCAATTAACATGTATTCTCTTTCTCTGGCTTTGTCCAGCACCTTGATGTCTTAACCTGGAAGCCTGCTCACAAGTCAGAACTGTCATGTGGGTTCTGTTGATTCCTGTTTCCATTCAGGTTTGTTCATAGCCTTAAAAACAGGGTCACATGGAGAATTCTACATTCGTTGCTATGGCCCATGTTTTATACTTAAGTAAAATATTTACACAATTCCAAAGTCAAATCTATGAAACAAGATATATTCATAGAAGTCTGGCTTCTGCCTTTGTATCATTCACTCCATTGCCTTTTTCTTCTATAGGTTATCATGTTTTGGAAGTGTGGGGGGTTATCCTTCCGTTTAAAAAATTATATATTAATATATGGAATAAACTACACACACACATACATATCCATATGAATATTTATCCCAGTCCCTTTCCTCCCTTCTTAGATGAATGGTAGCATGCTATATACACTTTTTTCCACTTTGCTCTTTTCAACTAAAACTGTATTTTGCAGGTCACTCCATCTGGTCTCTAAAGGGATTCTTCATCCCTCATTTACAGCTGTGTAGTATTTCATTCTGTGGATGTAATCAGACTTTACTCGGTCCCATACTGCTGGACATTTGGGTTGGTTTCCAGTCTTTTGCTCTTACAAATAGTGCTGAAGTGAATAACAGCCTTGTGCGTCTGTCGCAGTATCTGGTCTCGGTTTATATATTTTTATCATGTTAAAACGTATCCACCAGTTCTTATTTTGAGTGCTCAGTCAGTATTTCTTTGGAATAGGTGCCTAGAAATGGGATTTCTGAGTCAGAGTATGTAAATAGGTAATTTTGTTAGATATGGTCAAATTTCCTTTCATAGCTGGTGTACCATACCATTTTGCGTTCCCACCAGCAGTGTAAGACGGTGCCTGTTTGTTCATATTCCCAGCGTGTGTTGTCAAACTCTCATGACGGCTATTTCATGTTAGTTTTACATTATGCTCTTTTGCTAAATCCTTTTATTGGTTGTGTCAGCTTTTATTATTGATGCTCTTGGGTTTTCCAGGTATGTTGTTACAAAACCTGCAAATAGAGATTGTTTGATTGTTCTTACATCTCTAATTATTTTCTTGTTTGTTTGGCTTATAGCTTGGATTCAGTATTAATAGTGAGGGAAATAATGGATATCTTTGCCTTCGTTCCTGACCTGAGGTGGGGGACAGCCTCTAGTGCTTCCACATTAAAAGTAAGATGCTGGTTTGGGAACAGAGATTTATATAGCTTTGTCATGTTCAAAAGTATACATCAATTCATACTTTGATTGCTTTTAAATCCTCAAGAACAGGTGTGACATTTTGTTAGAGATCTTTCCAGTGATTATGGAGATAATCCCCTGATTTTTTTTCTTCCTATTTCATGATAAGTTGAACCATCTTTGCATTCATGGAATAAACTTCTTGGTTATGGTATATTTAGTTGTACGTGTTTAAATTGTAATTGTTTGTTGAAGGATGAAGAATTTGGATGAAAAAAATGGGAGCTAGTAGATTAACAAACTCTTGCCCCGACATCATCTGTATTCTTTGATGTTCTATGCTTTACAAAATAAACTGATTTTTCTGGTGACTGTGCTAGGTTTTAAGTGAGTATTCATCAGTGCGTATTTCATTTTCTTATCTGAATCTTTACCTGTTTCGATCCTTTAAAAGCATTAAGCATCACCAGAGCAACAGAACTCTACAAGGAGCTGCTTATGCGAGGTGAATTCAACAGAGACGCTGAGACGAACAGGCAGAGTGCATGAGTCTGTGGTCGAGGCAGCGGCAGACTGGCTCCCACAGGATATTCGCCAGAACCACTTGCCTCTCGTGTTGCACCACTAACTTGGTCCAAGCCCCTAAGCTTCAGCGGGACCTTCCTTTCATACAGGCAGAAAAGAGTGCTAGGTTCTCTGGCGCTCATGCTAGCTTTTAAATGGGTATTCAGTAATGTTTGAATGTCCATGTTGTTTGCATCTGAATGTTTCTTTCTGTTCCTGGAACAGAGTGGGCTCGGTATGGATGAAGTTGGCTTGGTTTGCGTTGTTACTGACCTCCCCTGTCTGTCTTCCCTAAATGTTTCTTTTTCCCAGAGAGTCATGCAAAACTGAAGCAACACTTTGATTTTCATGTGGGCAGATTTAATTTCCCAAAGATGGCTATATGAAATCCCATTCCACATGTACTTCTCACAGTGTGATAGACACACCTCCATGGAGTGGAGGGTTTATGCCCCCCCCACCCCTGCCACGAATCTTGGTGAGGACTTCCGATGGCATCATGCAGTGAAGCGTGACGGAGGTGATGCTGTGTGACCTCCAGGGCTGGGTCATAAAAGGATTCAGCTTCCACTCATCTCCCTCTTTTGGAACTCTAGCCCTAAGATCCCAGGCACCATGCTGGGGGGAACCCAAACACCCATGTACACAGACCATGGGGTGGGGCCCACATGGAGAGCCTACAGCTAGTGCCAGCTGCCAGATGTGTGAGTGAATGACATTTCAGTGATTCCAGACCTCAGGCTCTATGGAGTAGAGACACACATCCCTTCTGTGCCCTGTCCAGATTCCTGACTCATCAAATTCACGAACATAATAAACGGTTGTTTTACACCACTAGATTTGGGGTCATTTTTTAGTAGCCATAGTAACTACAATATTGTACAAAGCCTTTTATGAATATGGCTGAAATAAATATTTTAGAAAAAATTTGTTTTCTTTTTTGGGGAATAGGTTAAATAAGTCTGTATTTTACTCACGGTTACAGTCATTTTAGGAAATAGACTAGATTCCTTTCACTAGTTAACCTATGGCATATTAATGCTCAAATACACTATAGGTTACATTATGTCCCTTTGCATAAATAAGTGCAGCTTGATACATACCAGAGTTAGTCCCTAAGGCAGCCCTGACCTTTTTTCTGAGTTGGATATCTGTGTTCTGAGTTGCCTCTGCACGTTTCCACATCCATACTCTGCAGGTAAAATAACTCTACGGATCCAAAACCAAATTCACTTTCCCCGTCTCATCTGTTCCCCTAACAGCGCTATTGTCTGCCGCATCGTTAAATCTAGAAACCAGACAGAAGCGTTGACCCCCGTTTTCCCACTTCTCTGTGGATGCACGGGGGTGGCTGTCACTGCGTCTTGTTGCTTCCTCTCCTGTGTCCCCACCTCCACTCCACGGCCCCCAGCTCATTCGCACCCACCCCCATCTCCCTTCGGCTTTAATCTGCTTATTGGTGCCCAGGTCTCTTTCTCCTGAATTCTGTTCCCTGCAGCGTCACCGGAATTTTCTTTCCAGATCACAGTTTTGTCATTGCCTTGTTTAAAAATGTTTGGTTGCTTATAGGATGAGAGTCCAGGCTGATTTGTATGCCATTCACAACTCTTCCTGATTGGCACCCTGCTCACTTTTCTTTCTTTTCTTTTCAATTAATAGACAGTTTCAGAGCAGATTTAAGTTTCCAGAAAATTGAGTATAAGTACAGAGAGTTCTCATATAACCCCTCAACTCCCCCCAACCCCCTGCCTCCCAGTTTCCCCCATTATTAACATTTTGTCCTAATATGGTACATTTGTTGCAATTGATGAGGCTGTACTGATACATTATTATTAACAAAAGCAGTAGTTTACATTAAAGTTCACTCTTTGTGTTACATATTCTATGGGTTTTGACAGTTTCTAATGTCATGTATCTGTCATACAGAGTAGTTCCACTGCCCTAAACATCCTCCGTGTTCTGCCTGGTCATCTCTCCCTTCCCCTAACCCCTGGCAACCGCTGATCTTTTCACTGTCTCCATAGTTTTCCTTTTTCTAGAAGGTTATATAGTTGGAATCATATAGTATGTAGCCTTTTCAGATTGGCTTCTTTCACTTACTAATATACATTTAAGATTCATTCATGTCTCTTCCAGGCTTGATAGAATGTTTCTTTTCAGCTCTGAATAATATTCCATTGTCTGGATGTACCATAATTTATTCTTCCATTCACCTATTGAAGGACACCTTGGTTGCATCCAAGTTTTGGCAATTTTGAATAAAGTTGCTGTAAAATTTGTGCGTAGGTTTTTGTATGGACATAAATTTTCAACTCATTTGGGTAAAGATACTTTTTAATGTAATTTTACGTTTTGAATAGGTGATATATTGGTGTGGTTCAAAGATTTAATAACATTAAAATGTTTACAGTAAGCAGTCTTAATCTCCCCTTATTCCTGTCTACCGATTCCCACCTTTTATTTATTTGTTTGTCTGTTTATTTATTTATTTTTGGCTGCGTTGGGTCTTTGTTGCTGCGCGCAGGCTTTCTCTAGTTGCGGTGAGCGGGGGCTACTTGTGGTTGCAGCGCGCAGGCTTCTCACTGTGGTGGCTTCTCTTGTTGCGGAGCACGGGCCCTAGGTGTGTGGGCTTCAGTAGTTGTGGCTCGCAGGCTCTAGAATGCAGGCTCAGTAGTTGTGGCACGCAGGTTTAGTTGCTCCGTGGCACGTGAGATCTTCCCGGACCAGGGCTCAAACCCATGTCCACTGCAAGGGACACGGGTTCAATCCCTGGTTGGGGAACTAAGATCCTGCATGCCATCCGGCGTGGCCAAAAGAAAAAAATAAATAAACAAAATTGTGTTTTTTTTTTTTTTTTTTAACGGAGGTTTCTTTTAAAAAAAGAGTCACTGTGGTTGCTCATCTGCCCACCTACCCACCCTTCCACCTGGTCCATCCTACCAGGTGGTCTTCTCTTCCAGTTCGTCCCCTTTCTTACCCTTCATCTTGCACTCAGTCTGTCCATCGGTCTGCTTGCCCCTCTGTCATCTACTCTATGTCCAGTTCACTTTGCTTGAGATGGAGGAATGAGAAATGGGGTCCTCCAGCACAGAGCTCCCCAGTTTCTAAGATCACCCTGCACATTTTTGTTCAGATACACAGCTGGCAGATTGGAACATTTTCTTTTCTGTTCTTTAGTCTTTCTTCTGTGGATTCTGGGTTTTTAACAACTCCTCATCTGGTTGCAGGGTAGGATGGATAAGTATGTATCAAACTGTGAAATCCCCTGTGTCCTCTCTGTGGATGCTATACACTGTGCATCACGGAACTCGTCTCCCTCTGCCTCAGGCCCTGCTTCTCCCTGTGGGTAGGGGCGTTGAAGAATCAGATGAATAATTTCCTGGATTATGATGTTCTGTGTGTGCATGGGTGCATTTGTGTGTGTGTGGATGTGCATCTGTGCTCACGGGTGGGTATAGGTCTATTCTTAAATGGTTAAACCTTCTATTTAAGAAAAAAATGGATCCAACATTAGAATATTTTCCTGGAAGAACCATGGATTTCAGCTACAGTTTACATGAGTCATACTTGGTACCCAAGAGAGTAATTATACCACAATTTATGGAGACAGAATTCTTTTTTTTTTTTGTGGTACGCGGGCCTCTCACCATGGCGGCCTCTCCTGTTGCGGAGCACAGGTGGCTCCGGACGCGCAGGCCCAGCGGCCACAGCCCACGGGCCCAGCCGCTCCGCGGTATGTGGGATCCTCCCGGACCGGGGCACGAACCCGCGTCCCCTGCATTGGCAGGCGGACTCCCAACCACTGTGCCACCAGGGAAGCCCGAGACAGAATTCTTGATAGCCAAGTCAGGTGTGATACATAATGTTTTTTGAAAGATTCTCTTATTATTATATATTAAACCTCACCTCCATTTTTCTCTCCTTTAGAATTCATTGTTTCCTTTTCTTTGAAAGTTAGTTTGAATTTATTTTTATTTTCTACTGTATGAAGTTCAGTGTGGGATTAGTATCCTCAGCAAGGTTATACAACTTTCACGATTGGGGTGGGTTTTTATTAGATCATTTCCCTTTTCTTCCCCAATGAAAATATTTGCAAGAAGAATAGAAAATTACCAATTAATGATAGCTGGTGGTGTTGTTAGTAGCATTGTTTAGGTGGTGGCTGTATTTGTGGTGTTTGGAGTATGTGTGTACATGGTGGGGCAGGGAGTGGGTCCTGAATGTTAATTCTGAAGATTATCCCCTACAGCAGGAGAGCACAAGTCATTCTGGAATCAAAGAAATCTGACCAGAGCTCCATGGCCACTAAGTAGATTGTGTGTCTTTCTTCCTGTTTTCCTGTTTTCTTCTCTTCAGCCCCAGGAGCAGGAGTCCCCAGCCTTCTGTGGGGTCAGAGCGGCTCCCTTGCTCCGTGGGAGAGTGGCTCGGCAGGGGGCTTCCTTCCATCACTTCCCCTTTCCCAATCCTGTTTCTGACGCCAGGTCTTTGCATTGTCCATCCTCAAAGATCTTACAGCTTCAGGGGAATAAAAAGCAGCTCTTCTAAAGTGTGGTCAGCATCTTCTTTTGTCTTTGTTTAGACTCATATGAGCCTTAAGGGCACATTTTCAAAAGTCAAGTAGCAGGCAGGACACTGGAATAAAACAATTAAAAAACGAACAACCTCAGTGATAATTAGCAGTGCTGCTTTAGAGGCACAAATTTTCTAAAACTAAAACTATTTCCCTGAAGCATCCCATTTTCCCTGCCTTTGTTTCCCACCCTAAGAAGTCTGGCTGACTCATCAACTCATTTCACAGTGGTTTTCGCTGGTGGTGCCAGGGTTGTGTTCACCATCTGAGTACAGTAGGAAAGGCACAATGATTGCGTTTCATTAATTGCAACGTCTATTGTGTGAGTGTCTCTATTCCACTTTCACTGGGTGATATCCAGAAATAGTGTGTTCAGGAATGTGCAAGGGGTAGGCGACAGCATGACGCTGATTTTGCTTTTCATTTTGGACACCATCACACAAAATAATAAAGGGTTTGCCCTGAACAAGAATTGTCATTTGTTTTTGCCTCCGGGGCCTTGTCAAGGTTTATTTTTCCATCCTCCAACCTGGCATATATGTCCCCAGGAGCCACCTGAGAGCGACAAGCTCAGTGCAGGTAGTACTTTTAAAAGCTCAGTGATTAGCATTAGGCAGGGCTGACATTTACAAGTGTGCCTCGCCACGCCCCCTGCCCTGGGCATTCTTATGTTGCTGTGTGGCCTTGGCCCCCAGAAGTCACACTAGCTGACAGATTAGTTTTATTAAAGGCTGGGTGGGTGTGGCCATGGGGCAGCAAGACGAACTGCTCCTCTTTTTCTGAAGCCCCCTTGAACAGCTTAATCACCGAAGTGAGGCCTGAACTGTCCCTGTAAAGACTGATCTTCTGAGTGGTGAACGTTTTCTCTTTGCTTTTTTTCTCATAGAAATTTGGCTAGGACTTTTGACTTTAGAACTAAATTGTTTTTCCAGGCTGAAAGAAAATTTCAGGTACTTTTGGATTTTTTTTTCCCAGAGACACCTTTCCTGCTACCTCAAATCCCACTTTTTCTCTGCCTTGTTAATAATGTGGAAACTGTGAGTGTCATTGAGTCTTACTTAAGAAAATGACTGCCTGCAGAGTTCATGTTCTAGATGGCTGGCTTTACAACGTTTAACTCATTACATCTTGTGTAAATGTTCCTTATTTGTGAGGCTTGCTCCCAAACTGGGATTTTAAGTAACCGATCTCTATGAGACAAGTGTGTCCATCCTCCCTACTCCCTCCTACACCTGGGTGTCATTAGACAGATTTCAAACCCAGTGGGCCATGTGTGAATTGCAGCCACAGAAGGGCCCTTGTGAGGCCCAGACTTCTGTGGTCCATGACAAAGTTGCCCCGAGGGGCATGTGTTATAGGCTCACTAAGGCTGGGGTGCACACCCACCCACCTCCCGTTCCCCGACCCTGTGGCCTGTGAGGAGATCTGGGGCATCAGCTTGCAGTCTGGTGCTTGGGAGGTGCTGATTTAGCCCATCTGGCTAGTTGGGGATCTCCTTCCTTCCTCGTGATTCTAAGTTTGGCCTGAAAAGTGTCAGGTTGGCTGCATGTATTTTGGACTCCCACAGAGACCATATGGTCTTTTGCATTCAGTGTTCAACATTTTTATCTGTCAGTACTTATTGAGCTTTTGCAGTCCTGTGACTCAGTGCCATCGTAGCTCCCCTAAGTGGCAGGGTGGAGGACCTCCCTGAACCGTGAACACATTTTTGACATCCCCACCTGTCTCTTCTCAGGCTCTTACCTCTGTCTGGAATACCTCGATGTCTGGCCTACTTTTCAAGATCAACCTAAATGTCACTCACTTGATGAAACCTCTGCCCACTTGGTTGTGTTCCCTTTCCTTTGAACCTCTATTATGCTCCCTCCGACCTGTGTTATTCATTCGTTCATTCACTTATCCATTCATTCATTCAAAAAAAGGTTTATTGATGCCTACTATATACCAGATTTGGGATATGTCATGAACTAAACAGCAAAGATCTCTCCCTCCTTCCCTTCTGTAATCTCTCAGTAGCACTTACATTCTAGCTGGTGGAGATAGCACACATAAACAGCACGTACGATACGTCAGTCAGTTATATAGTATTTTGGAAGGGTCAAAATGGCATGGAACAGTGAAAGGAAAAGGAAGGGCAGGATCGTGTGGATCAGAGTATGAGGTGGGAGGAGGGGACGAGATGCAGTGCATACAGGCCTCAGTGACCCTTACTGAAGTTGGCCTGTGGTCGTAGTCTGCGTATGTGCCTTCTCCTTCTTTCCCAACTGAAGGGACAGAGACTGGGTCTCCTCACTGATTTATCTGCCAGCAGCACTTAGCACAAAATGCCTTGTGTGTGGTCGGTGCTCCGTAGATACTTGGTGAAATGGGAACAAATGTGTCAAAATGAATTTGAGGGCAAATAAAAAGCTCATTTCCTATTTTGCTTTTTTCCTGTCCTTACAAAAAATACTTTATGATAAATCTGTGCTTAAGAACCTGAGATTCCTTGCCTATTTACTTAGTCTTTTCAAGGTAGAGTTTGTCACTGGACCTCAGTGGGTACAGGGGTTTTGGAAAGTGTTGATCAATGCTGCTTTTGGCATGAAATAGTACAATTCTAACATATAAACTTCAATTCCATTTAGAAGAGCACAGAGGACCGTAGCTTGTTTACCGCCTTGGCCAGCCTTTTGCTGTAAAAGAATCATTTTTTTAAAACAATAAATAACTTTCGGGAACTGAATAGGGGAAAACATTTCAAGAGTATATTTTACTATCAATTTGCCATGAAAAATTCAAAGGTCTCTTGACAACCTCCGGGTTTCATTAGCTTTCAGTTTACAGACACTTACCCAGTGAAATAACATCATCCCAGCGCAGAGCAATACCTAACGTGGATCGTGAAGAGACGGATGTCACGTGATCAGTGAGTGTGCATTTCAGCTCTTACCTGAGGTTTAGAGATTATGGAAAATCAATGCAGAGTAGCTTTCTGGGCTGCATTCAGTCCATGTAAGTGGGTCTTGAATCAAAAAATTGATCTAAGGCTGCAGTTGATCCAGTGCTTTCAGGTGCCCAATTTAAAATGCAAATGGCTGCTGTGGCTGATAAATGTCTCCCCTGAGAGCTGAAAAGCTCTGTGTAATTTAGAGCCCTGAGTTCCACACCGCAGCTTCCACGGGACGAGTACGTGTGTCGTAGACTGCTAGCATGTCAGCGTCAGGAGGCTCCTGTGGACAGCCTAGTTTAGTGCTTTTCCAACTGCTCTAGCTGAGTCCTCCCAGGGGCCCGGTATGGGGAGGGGAAAGGCTCTGAGTTATCTATCCCCAGTCCCATGCCTGTCCTTCCATTCACCTCAATACACTTTGACCAGTTTTATTGTCTTTATGCTTTTATGTAAGAGTTTGTATGGAGGAAGTGTTCTGAGGCTAAAAATATCAATACTTGGAAAGAAGTAGCTTGATCTAGATTAGCTCATTCATTTTCCAGGTAAAGACACAGCAGCCTGGAGAAATAAGACACAGCTCTAAGTGGTTATGTACTGCAGTTGTGACAGCAGTTAGGAATATGCCTCTCTGGGACTGTTTCCTTATTTGTCCACCTCATGGGCTTAGTGTGGGAATCAGATGGGACAGACCAGGAAGCACAATGGATAAGAGAGTGTACATTTAATGCGTTAGTTAAATGTAAAGTATCACTATCATTTTCTCTTCTCTACCACTAGAGCAATCATGTGGGTTGTCAAACTGTGTTCCAGGGAGCCCTAGGGATCATTGCAGGAAGCTTAGGGGACCTCTTTTCTTCAGACAAAGCATCTTTCCTTTTATCTGCTTTCTATGTTAGGCATCTAGGTAAAGTTTCTTTTATAGATAGGACTCTATAACTTTTAAAAAGTTTGAAAACCACTGATCTAGAAGGAATTTTGCAAATGAATAGCTATGCTTGTTTAAAATGCTGGTGGCCATCTGTGCCCATTGAAAAGGCTAGATACAGAATATTCAGGGCAGAGCTTGCTTGAATACCTGGTTCGAGAAGGTGGGCTGCTGTAGATGTAAACATTATGCACAGATTGGCCTGAACCAAAGAGACAGAAAACTGAGTGAGTGACAAGACCGAAACTCACTGGCGAAACCTTTGAGCTGCTTTGAGACGTGTGGTGTTTTTTAAGTCTGGGTGTTCCCAAGGCCTTTTATTTCTCTGCTCTGTTTGTAACCGATGTGGTGGTTTAATGTAAGTACCCAGGTGAAAACTAAGTGGTACCTGACAGGTGATGGCCCTTTCTTTCCTGTCTTCATTTTTTAGTGCACTTACATTTCAATCGACCAAGTTCCCAGGACCCATGCCATCGTGATAAGCAGACCTGCCTGGCTTTGGGGGGCAGAAATGGGAGCCAATGAACATGGAGTGTGCATAGCCAATGAAGCCATCAATGCCAGAGAGCCAGCCGCTGAAACGGAAGCCTTACTGGGGATGGATCTGGTCAGGTACTGCCTGGTGATTCTTTGAAACAACTGCCCAGAGCAGGTGGGGTGTGGGGATGGGATTTATCTCCCTCCAAACCTCATACTTCCTAACACAGTCCTTCCAAAGAAGACTTGTGCCTTTTGATATAAACTTGGAGGTGATGGAAAAAAGAATAGATTACAACGGAGTATTATTCAGCAATAAAAAAAATTCAGTACTGATACCTGCTATAACATGATGAATCTTGAAAACGTTACACTAAGTGAAAGAAGTCAGACACAAAAGGTCATTATTGTATGATTCCATTTACATGAAATAGCCTGAATAGGCCAGTTCATAGAAGCAGAAAGTAGATCAGTGGTTGCCTGGGGTTGGAGTGGAGGATGGGGCGTGAGTCCTAATGGATATGGTGCTTCTTTTTGGGGGGTTGGCGTGTTCTAAATTTATATTATGGTGATAGCTGCACAACTTTATGGATATACTAAAGACCCCTGAACTACACTTTTAAATGGATGAAGCTTATGGTCTTTGAAATGTATCTATCTAATAATATATAAAAATAAAAGGAATATATTAAAAATACATAAAAGATAAAGGAAAAAAGAACAGAAATCACTTCCCTCCTTTCCCCCCTAAGTCTTGGTCATCTTTTCTTCCTTTCCCTCCCCTTCCAGCCACAGTGTAACAGAGGGAAGCGGACGTGTAAGCTTGGCAGGATGGGGGTCTCTGTCGGCTGGTTCACTACTGCGTCACAAGCACCAGGGGCTGTGTGCCTGGCACGTAGTGGCTGATCAACGACTGAGTTTGGAAAGAATGACTAATGTAGACGGTGGGTGGGAATGAAACAACGTTCTGAAATGGCTTCCTTTTTTCTGAAATACTGAAATGCAATAGAGTAATGGCTTGATTGAAAGACGATTGGGCTGGGAGCTGGAGGTCTTGGTCTTCGGTGTGGATACTTGTCACTTGTCCGATGTGAGGCCTAGATTGGGTGACCTCCAGGGAGCTTCCCACATGTCACATCCTGTAAAAAGGAATAGAGGTTTTTACATTTTGTAGGTTTTGTAGGGAGAAATTGCACATAGAGACCTCCCTGGCCCATAGCTTGTTCCAGCTGATGGACAGGTCTGTTTGTGACACCCCTTTGATGCCATATTGCCTTCATACCTTCCTCACCCTTCCTTACGCTTCCTGGTTATTATAAACTCAGAAGGAGCAGGTTCCCTGAGCTGGAGAAAAGGAGGGAAAAGCCTTATATTTATAATCAGTTTTCTCTTGATCAACAGAATGAAATGGATAGAATAACAACAAGTTTTGAGCTTATGTTTTGACAGTTGTCCCAGTATTTTTACCTCCGTGCTTAATAGAAATCCTAAAAATGAAGAGTTAACAATGAAAAATAATGTCCCTTTTATGCCTCATTCATAGCCTTGCATTTTGAGTTATCATTGACTTTATGGCAGGGGGTTTATAGAACTGGCAAATACCACCATTTAAACAGTCGATTTCTAAGGGACGACAGAAAAGAATTTTTTAAAAAAATTTCTTCAAAGCCTCTGATGTATCTTCTCAAGTTCATCAACCTATAAGGCAACGAGAGTTACTGAATATCTGCTTTGTGCTAGGCTCTGCGGGCACATGAAGAAGCTCAAAAACTTCAAAGAGATTTAGTCTGGTTGCAGGGAGAAGACAGAAAATTGAGCAATGCAAGATTTTAAGACCAATTTAAGATGACAGAAGGAGAGGTGTGTCTCAAGGCAATCTGAGATTTGTAGCTGCATGAATGGCACAGAATCCCAGGCCCTCAGAAAACACCCCTGGATGTTCAGAGATGATAATGGACTGAGTCTGTTTAGGAATGCTTCGAGAAGAAGTTGCCTGTGACCTGGGTGCACAACGCCGCGGGGATGTAGACCAAGAAGATATACTCGGCATAATTGGGGTTGTGATAGTTACCAAGGTCTGGACACTAACAAGTGTCAGGAGTAGATTATAGGGTGAATTTAACCATAGTCATTTAACTTCAACTCCTTCCCTGGCCACCCATGTCCAGTTATGACGATAAAAAAGCAGGTATGTGAAGAGGACCCTGCCGCAGGTGTCTGCACCTTGAGTGGCTCTTTGTGAGTTCAGGGTCTCAGCTTTATACAAGCTATGATCAGTTCAGCCAAGCCCAGTCAGATAGTGAGGGGCCAGTTCATACTAACCGAATGCTAAAAGTGACCCCTGAGCCAGAAGGCCTCCTAGATCAATGTCTCAGAGGCTCCCAGGTGATGGGTGCTGAAGCACACAGAGCACTGTTTGAGTAGCAAGGTTCCAGAGCAGTGGGTCTCAAAGTGTGGTTGGTGACCCAGTAGCTCTGGCATCACCTGGAAAGTTGTTTGAAATGTAGATTCTGGGCCCCCACCACAGACCTCCTGAATCAGCAACTCTGGGGGGTGGGACCAGCAATCCGTGCTTGAACGTGCCCTCCAGGTGCTTCTGATACACACGAAGCGTTGAGAACCAGGGCGCTAGAGGAAAATTTCAGTCCGTGAGCTGTGTTCTCTCAAATTGGGCTCAGTATCTCCAAGGTATTGCTGTTGGAGGGATCACTACTTCCTCTGTCTGTGCTTGTCTACTGTGCTTGGATGCCAGTTCTTTCCTGGACAACTCCTGGGAGAGCAAGCTCTTTGCATTTTCCACTCTATTTCTAGTGCTTGCTAGACCTGGGGTTGATTATTCAAAGATTATACAGGGCCGGCTGCCCCTCTATGGATTCTGATCTTTTGTGCTTTCCAACAGCACGTCGAATCCAGCCTCAGTCCAAAGGGATGTTAAGTGAACGTTGGTAGCCCTTTATTGGGCACTGAGTTTAAGATAAAAGTATAATCTGTATGTGCTTCCTAGAGGTTTGCTGTGGGAATTCAAGCATTAGGCAATACTGTTTTTATATTTCATTTTCAGTTTATGTTTATGATGTTAAGTAACATCTGCTACTTACGATCCACTGATCTCTGTGAGAATCTTTCAACGAATCCCTTTCTCCAGGGAAAAGGCACATAAACACATATACTCCATTTTTGCATGTTTCAGGAGGTTGGTACCAAGTAAAAAGAAGCTGAATGGAGCTAGCCTAAAAAAATGGGAATTGATTTTCTGGAGGTCGGGGCTCTCTTACAATCCAAGGTCTGTCTCTCATGATCATAATGCACCTTGGCCTCTTGGATGAGAACTAGACAGCTCTTAGAACTCATCCATCAGTGGCATTCTGGTAAATGTTTAATAACCAGACTGGGGCGGGATGGTGGGGGGCAGCTCTGGTTTGTAGCCTTTTCCAGTTTCCGTGGTGTAAATACTCCCACGATGACGGATTTCAGACTACCAATGGTTTAACCACTAGATCGAAATTCTTGACACAGAGCAGTCTGCTCCGAGCTGGCACAGCTGGCCCAGCGCGTCACTGCATTCATTCAGTGTTTCACGCCTCTTCTTCCCTTTCCGTGACTGCTCTGCTCTCCTCTTTTTCTGTAGACTGACTTTTGCTGCTCCGTTTGGGTTTAACTTTGTCGCTAAAACGCAGTCCATCCCAATATTTTAGAGCATCTGATAATTCTGGACACTTTCCATCAGACCCTCAGCGTATAAAAAGACACAAAAGTCCTTGAAAAGAGGCCAGTGTAACCACTGGAAAGGGCCAAGGGTTGTCTTTAGGTTGTGGGGAGTGTGAGGACCCACAGGTGACCTGAAAGGGGGCCCAGCCAGTGTCTGTAGGAGGAAAGAACCTGTGGATTAGAGTTAACTATTTCGCGAACACTATTGTATGATGCGTTTTGCATAGAATGTTTCATTTAACTTTGACAGCAATCCAGTGAAGTGGGTCTGATTACTTCTGTTTGGTAGACAGGAAATTGAGGTTAAGGGACTTGCCTGAGGCTTTGACAGAGCCTGGTGTACCGGGGCCCTCTCCCCTCAGGGAGGCGACCCCTGTCTGTACTAGATCGCAGGTTACTTCTCCTTTCCAGGAGCCAGGAAGCTCTGGATACCAAGAGACAGAGGTTAGTCAAAAGGTTTCCCACATCTTTCTTCCAAATCAGTACAGCCCTTAGCATCTACTTTTTCCCCCTCCTGCTTCTGTCCCTCTGGCTAGAGGCTGGGAATGTTCGATGTCCAAAAAATCATGAACCAAGAGAGGGGCCTTCAGACCCCTGGATTTCCGGGGGAGAAGGAAGATTATTTGCATCTACATCCCTATGGGAACACCAAGCTCATCCCTAAAAGGGAAGGGGAGTTGACTATTTTTATGACTTTCCCCAGGGCAGTGATTATATATCCACGGTAAATCTAGTTATAATTATATATCCACGGTAAATCTAGTTATAACTTAGTTTTACCTAATTGGGATTCAAAGGCACAGGGGTCTCCCTAATGAATGGAGACATAGGTGTCAAAAAGACAAGCAAGCCGAGTTTCTAAACACGAGGGCTTGCATTAGGGGAGCGCACACGGTGCTCGTCTTTCTTAGTGAGCTGTGTTAACCTTTCAGGAATGGGCACAGTGAGCTCGACATACCAGTGAAAAGGTCATGGGCCCCAAAGAGGGATTTTCTCCAGGATTTCCCATAAAAAATAAGGATTTGAATCTGGGAGCATCTAACTCCAAGATCCAGAAAAACCCGGACCAGGCACACCCTCGGAAGGATCTGAATTTCACTGAAGGTTGATGTCAGAGCAAGACTCTTAACATTGGCCCAGTTAATTTCATTCCTTTTCCTGCTCCAGTCAAGCCCATAATGAGGTGTGGCACCCGAAGTGAAAGTAGGCATGGGGGCCAGCAAGGCTGTGTTCTCATTTGGCATCAGATGGATCTGCCTCATCTAGGAGGGGAAACTGTCATGAAAAGCTTAAAACAGGCCTCAATGTTGGGAGACTCGTGGCCTGGATCACCATAGCCTGGTGCATTTGTAGCTCTGAGTCTCAGGCGGAGAGGGTGTAACCACTGTCATTCACAGCTCTGAGTCTCAGGTGGAGAGGGTGTAACCCGCTGTCATTCACAGCTCTGGCAGTTGTCCTGTTCTCAGCCCATGGCAGAGAGACCGCAAGGGAATGGTCAGGTGGGACAAAGGCGTATCTTCTCCCCACGGCCCTGGCGTGAGGGGTGTAATCAGAATCGTGTCTGTGGATGAGTGCTGAGGCGCCCCTGCAGATGCCGTGCAGAGGGCATCAAAGTCAGTCTGGGAGGGCACGTGTGTTGGAATCTCAGCGTGGGACCCAAACAGGCAGAACAGCAGGAGAGTAAGTTAGAAACTGCACAAGAGAACTCACAGCTTCCAGACGTGGCACTATTGCCCCAGCTGGGTATTCACAGGCTCCTAGCACACATTTGCACGGGTAAGTTGGGGCCCTGCAAAGGCCCTGGGCACAGGGTTCTCCCTGGAATACGTACATAAGACGGTGTAACCAGGGGCCACCAGGGACCTGTGGAAAGCAGGGCCCCTCCTGTGTGCCCAGCTCTGCGCTGTGAGAGGTACTCACAGCACACTTGTTTGCTCTGGATCCTCAAGTTAAGGTGAGCACTTATTTCCTCTGGAGAAGATGGCACTGACCAACGGAAGAGTCCACTAATTCCACCTTCTAACGAGTTTATTCTTTTATCACTCCCATGAAGTCTCAGGCTTCAGCTTCTCAAAGCATTGCCTTGTCACCAGTCTCCCTAAATAAGCTTAGATTGAGAAATGCCAAATGAATTGATATACAATTACCTATGAAAATAAGCCGCTTGCAAAGATAAGACCAGAGCACAGAGCTGCATTATCCCGCAGCACAGTGAAACGTCCCTTCAGGAAGAATTAAGCTGGGTGAATTTTAATAACGATTGCATCTCAAGTCGAAAACTCACCCAGGACTGGCCTCTGCTATCATCTTAGCAGGCTCATTGCTCTGTTCTATGCTTCTGCCACCAGAAGTACAAGTTGAATGAAGAGATGAATAAGTAGACATTTACCGGACACCCATTACATGCCATCTTCTTTCAAATCAGCCTGAGAGGGAAGTAGTACTGTTTTCACTTTACAGATGAGAAAATCAAGGTTCGGAAAGTTTACCCCCGGTGGATAGCAGAACCAGAATTAGAACTGAGGTCCCTTTATCTCCGCGTCATTTGTTTTTCTGCCGCGGTGTGCTATGTCTGGAAACTTACTGATCACGTACTTGGTGCTGGGCCCTAGAGCCATGTATTTTCATGTTCATCGTCTCATAAAACCCATCCTCATAGTACTCAGTGATGTAGGTATTTATTTTACAGGCGACATAAAACTGGTGTTCAAGTATATTATGGAACTTGCTCAGGGTCACACAGAGGGCAGTCTGTGCCTGCTTTAAGGGGTCTATTAATTGGAAGGGCTGGGAGGGGACTGCTGTTTCACTTTGAAAGAAATATGTCCTTTTGGACGACTGAAGCTGTAAGCCACACCAGTAGAGGTGCGCTGATAGGTAGGAGGAGAATATGTAGAAAAAGGACTGATCATGTACGAACCAGCCGCCCATCGCTAATGAGATCGTGAGTGAATTATATGCACAGAGGACAATGGCTGGCTGTGGAACACTTTTATTACCAATCAAAACATCTGGTGGGGCTTCCCTGGTGGCGCAGTGGTTGAGAATCTGCCCGCTAATGCAGGGGACACGGGTTCGAGCCCTGGTCTGGGAGGATCCCACATGCCGCGGAGCAACTAGGCCCATGAGCCACAACTACTGAGCCTGCGCGTCTGGAGCCTGTGCTCCGCAACAAGAGGGGCCCACGCACCGCGATGAAGAGTGGCCCCCACTTGCCACAACTAGAGAAAGCCCTCGCACAGAAACGAAGACCCAACACAGCAAAAATAAATAAAATTAGTTAATTAAAAACAACAACAACAACAAAACAAAAACAAAACATCTGGTGTAGAATAATAGAGGTCAAGGCTGGACTGGGCAGAGGTTTCCTTTTGCCTAGAGGCAGGAGGGAGAACAAGCCACAGAGAGGGGGTCTTGCTAAGGGCTGCACCTGAGCTGACCAGCTCTAGGGGAGTCAGAATTAGAAAAGAGAGAGAGAGGTGAACGAGCTTCCTTCCAAGAGGGAGAAGCCACTGGGCTCCTGACTCCTGTCTCTCTATGCAAGGGGGGCGTCCAAAGACAGAAAACGCTCCCGTGATTTTGAACCGAATGTGTGACAGTTGTGTATCTGAGTTCAAGTGCTGTTTATCTGTTTGCGTCGTGGCTTGAGCGCTTAACATCGTTACACACGTTGGCGTTCTTCATAACTCAGCCCCGTCCCAGCCTTTGGTTCCTATGCTGATAATGAGGTGGTGAGGAATGACAGAGGTATGCTTCTGGTTTTCTTACTTCAGGCTTGGTTTAGAGAGAGGGGCAACAGCTAAAGAAGCCTTAGATGTCATCGTCGCCTTGTTGGAAGAACATGGACAAGGCGGGAATTATTATGAAGATGCAAACTCCTACCACAGCTTCCAAAGTGCATATCTGATCGTGGACAGTGAGGAAGCCTGGGTGCTGGAGACCGTGGGGAAGTACTGGGCTGCGGAGAGAATCACAGGTGAGTGGGGTGGCCGGTGGAGAGTTTCGAGGACAGGAAAAGCTGAGGCCATGGTGCCTGGACTTAGAGAAGTCATGCTGCTGTTGCAGACCCTCTGTGCTTCATGTGTAGGCTCTGGAGTGCCTCTCCTTTCTGGGCTTCTGCTTCTGGAGAGGAACGGGGGTTTCCTGAGCCTGGAGTGAAGGATGTCACTGCTTGGGAAGCACACACCTGATATTTCATATTGACTGTTTGCCTGGGGGCAAGTCCCAATTCTTAGTTACAGAAACAAAGTCCCAGAGATTTTTCTCAACCTCAGGCACACCCGTGTGCACACACATGCACCCAGACACATGTATATTTGCATGCACGTTCCATTAATTTAAAACAATTCGTTGTCGGGAATTCCCTGGTAGTCCAGTGGTTAGGACTCCATGCTCTCACTGCCAAGGGCCCGGGTTCAATCCCTGGTCGGGGAACTAAGATCCCATAAGCCGTGCAGTGTGGCCTAAATTAATAAATAAATAAAACAATTCATTATCAGGGCTACTGTGTTTTTCTAAATGTTGGGACCTGAAAAAAACTTGAATGAAGAAGTATCATATTTTATTTTTTAAAAAAACTATGTATATATTTGAGCAGAGGGCAGTAGTGTAAACGGTTCCTTCAGGTGGAGTGAGACTAAATTGGGGAGGAGGAATCTCTGGAGCTGCACTGTTCATGAATCTTGTTAGTAGCACAGCGCCTCTTTCAAAGAACCTTTCACTTTTCTTGTGAGTAGTAAATGCTTGGGGTTTAGTTCGCCAGATCAAGTGACCGTTGCTCATTGAAAATGTGATAAAATGTGTCAGGAGTGGTCACACCTCCTGGGAAATCTTAAAAGAGAACCAAGGATCATCTGTTTCTCTCTTCAGAAACAGAATCCATTCCTCCCTATACTTAAGAGTCAAGTTGCAGGGGAGAGACGCCCTGTAAATTTCCATTTCTTGATTAAGTCTTTGTAAGTCTATTTCTAAATAACTGGGTTTTGCACTCTCTACAGAGGGAGTCAAGTGCATTTGCAATCAGCTTTCGCTCACGACTAAGATCGACGCAGAGCACCCTGAACTCAGGAGTTATGCTCAGAGTCAAGGCTGGTGGACGGGAGAGGACGAGTTCAATTTTTCTGAAGTTTTTTCTCCAGCTGATGACCATCTAGCCTGCTGTGCAGGCAAAGACAGCTTAGAAAAGCAAGAAGGTGAGTTAGTGTATCCCTTACAATTCTCCCTCTCATACCCTTTGTCTTGCAGCTATTTCAGAGACCTTGTTTGAACTTAGGTGGATGAGCAGAGAGGAAGAGTAGAGAATAGACCTTGTATATAGAGACCGACTTGTGCTAAAGTCCTTGCTGTGCAGGCAAGATGACAACTTGCATTCATTTTTACATGATGCTTTCTCATCATGGATGTTTCCTTTTCCTGTTTCTCCTTTAAATGCTGATGTCCTTATGCTTGTCTTTTCGATACTCATTCCAGCCTTGCTTATACCTCGGCATTTGTATATTTGACTTATCGTCTTCATATATTTTCCTCTCCCGTTAGCCTGCTGAGTCTTGACATCAGGGGTGTTGTCTTTTACTCATCTTAGGGTCCCCTTGTGAGGCTTGTTATAGTCCTTTGTTCCATGAACATTCGTTGAGTCAAATTGTTGAACTGAATTCCTTTCATGAACCCTGTATCTTCCACCCAGTATTGACTTAGTCAGAATCCATGTTTAGGTAAATGTGGGTGACTGGGTAGCCTGTTACTTTTACGCGTGAGTGGAAAACCCTTCCACGTAAACACAGTGGCCACATTTTATGTTTGCCATTGGTCCTTTAGAACAGGAGTTGGCACACTATAACTTGTTGGCTGTTCCCTGTTTTGTAAATACAATTTCATTAGAACACAGCCACACCCACTTATTTACCTATGGCTTACGGCTACTTCCGTGCTGCGTGGCAGAGTTGAGCAGTTGCGACAGGTAAGTTATGGCAGAGATTATAGGGCCCATAAGCTTAACATATTCCTATCTGGTTCTTTAAGAAAAAGTTGGCTGACTCAATCTAGAAGAACACTTTAGGACTTCTGCTATAGAACTTAATTAATAAATTCTGGGTAGGAAGGTAAGAAAGTATCCATTTACAATGGGAACTTTATAAAAAACTCTATAAAAGTTTTTCACTTCAAAAACCTAGCTTGGTAAAAGTATATAATACCAGTTGTAAGGTAGTCCCGCCAAAATGTCAAACGTAAATCTGATGAAGCTTCTGGATCTAGCTACTAGTTTACCAGAAATACAGAGGATGGAGGAAAATATTCAAAACACCATCTGCAAAGTCCGTCTTGTGAAGTCCAGAGTATGAGAAACTCAGGAGAAATGGCCCAACAAATAAAATGCAAAGGGGAAAAATGAGACACAGTGACTAAAAGAGTCTTAAGAGACATTATCAACCTGTTGGATCCTGGTTTAAATCAGTAAACTCATTTATGAAACCGTGAGGAAGTTTGAACCCTGGATAGTTGAAGAACAGAAGGGCTTACTGTTAATACTTTTAGGTGTGATGTGTTATGCATAGAGATTTACAAAGAGGATGCGCGTCGTGGTAGTGAAGTTTAAGGCACCTTTTCTCTATGTGATGCTCTGATTTGATCTTTGTGAACACACTGAAAAAATAGCGTTTCAGTGGATTAGAAACAGAGGGAGAAAACGTAGAACCAGGATCCTGGGTAGTAAAAGATTTGTTAGTCTGTTTATCTGAAGTCAGAGCCAATAGTCCTCATGGCTCTAAATATTCTAAATACCTCTCTGTGTATATTTCCCGCTGCAGGGAGGTCGTCCTCCAAATATAGCATTGACTCTAAGCAGCAAGATTGTACCAGAGAGCTTGCTTGGTGCGCTGCATGGATTGCATACTTTCTTATGAATATCATTCAGTCGCACACTGTACTAGTTGAGGAGTTGCCAAGCGCTGTAACACAGAGACCCCAGAGTAATGCGGCTTAAAGAAAATGGAAATTTATTTCCCTCCCATGTTACAGTCCAGACGTATACGGCCAGTCCAGGGCGGGTGGGTTATTCTGCCTCAACACGTGACTTCCTTTTGTGGTCCACTCACTGGCATCTCCCAGCCAGCAGGAAGGGAGGGATAAAAGTGAAGGGCAAACACTCCTTTTTATGGATGTAATGGGGAAGTTGCACGCATAATTTCTGCTCACCTCCCGTTGGTCAGGATCTATCACGTGACCACATCTAGCCACAAGGGAAGCTGGGAAATATAGTCCCTACTTGGGCAGTTCTGTTCCCAGCCGTAATTTCAGGGGTTCTGGTACTAAAAAGGGAAAGGACTGATGGATTTTTGTTACAGCTTGCCTCCTCTCTCTTTTCTTTACAGAAAGCATCACTGTGCAGACTATGATTGACATCTTACGGGACAAAGCCAGTGGAGTCTGTATAGACTCCGAGTCTTTCCTTACCACAGCCAGTGTAGTGTCTGTCCTGCCTCAGAACAGAAGCTCGCCATGCATTCACTACTTCACTGGGACCCCAGATCCTTCCAGGTTTGTCTGAGACACAGTCACACAGGTGGCAAGCGTGTGCTTCCCTTGAGAGCTCACCCAGTAATCACACACTGAGTTCCTGCACCTCCTGCTGTATAGCTGAGTCACGTTTTTTAGTCACCTCACCATGGCCAGTGCAGCACAAAGAGCTGTGATGAAGGGAAGTCCTTGGCTTTTGTCACATAGCGTTCATCACCATCATGGAAGCAAATTGTTTTAAATTCAACAAACATTTATTAATATATATTATGGGCCAGGCATTGTGCTGTATTTGAGGGATGCAAAGATGAATAAGACCCAGTGAGACAGAAAGATACAGGAATGCCCAAGATTGATCAAAACCACCAGTTCCTATGAGTTAGGGGACAGAATGGTCCAGAGGCAATGCACATTGAAGCCACTTCAAGTGTACTGGGCTCTTCTCTAAGACACTGTGTTTTAGGGTATTGCCTTCTGCCCACACACTTCAGCAAAGGGCTTGCACTGCACAGTGTTTAGGGACACGGCGTCTAGAATTGAATTCCACCTCTGTCACTTAGTAACTGGCGAGTCTCTTAACCTCTCCAAGCTTGTGTCTGTCCTGTACCATGGACACAATACCAGCCCCTACTGTTATATGCTTTTGGGGAGGATTAAATGAGATAATCCAAGTAAATGCATAGTAGGTTTAAGTATTATTTATTAAGACTATCTCTGATCTACCAGGTAGACAGCAGCCCTTCTCCTTGGTAACTTTCAGTCACGCACACCACAAATCATGTATCATGTCATCAGTGGCTTAGACACAACCATCCAGTGATTTCTAAATTATCAGAATCACTTAGGGGAGTTTTTGAAAAATACAGATGCCTTGACCCAAACCTATTGTATCAGAATCTTTAAGGTGGGCTTAGGAATCTATCTGGTGAGTCTGATCCTCAGCCTGGAGAGGTCTAGAAGACTGCCCATTCCAGTAGGTTCTTTGGTATTTTTCATGTGCTCCACTGGCTGAAAACCATCATCATTTGAGTGTCGGGTATCAAACCTTTGACTCTGCTACCAGGGAATCTGTAGCTGTTTGATTTCATTCCCTTTCCAGCTGAAAGTATTTACTTTCCCCGTATTGTTTCAGGAATACAAGACAATGGCAGTGTCCAGCTAGGGACTGTTTGATGACTCAGGGGAGAAGCCAAGTACCTTTCCTGACCCTTTGACCTCACTACTGCCAACATCAATAGATCTTTCTAGCAAGACCTATTAAATTCGGTATAAGCTATCCTTAGTTTTTCATTCAACAAGCACTTATTAGGCACCTGCTGTGTACCAAATCTTATGCTTGTTGGGTACTAGAGACAAAGTGTGCGCAAGATAAGAGGTGGCACGAAGGAGACAATGAAGGGGGAAACCACAGAGGAAGAACTCTTGAGCACTGGGGGTTGTAGGAAGAGAGGTGTGTTAGGTGCTAAAAGCAGGAATGACATTCTGGGTAGAGGGAACAGCATATGCAAAGGCAGAGAGGCATGAGACAGAATGGCACACATTGCAGCTGTGCATCCTCTTGTAGTTTATGTTTCCATCCCTCCTCCACCCACCCCCCCCACCCCCCACACCACCCCCGCCCAGTACACAAGCCCAACATTTGACCTCTGCTGGCCTCTGACAGCGAGCCTTGCCCCCTGGGCAGTATTCCAGGCAACCTCTCAGGACACGCCTCTGTTTGACTCCAGCTGCTTTCTCTTGATTTTATCTTCCAGTCCTGAACGCTTGGTTCCATGGCCCCACTCCCACCCCCTTTTTGATCCATCAGATCTGGGGCTTGTCTTTCCTCTCCTTGGTGTCTGACTTCCCCTTGTGGACTCTGACCTCGCTTGCTGGTGGCTTTTGTGAGCACTTCGTGCTGGCCCGCCGGGGTACATGTAGGCATTTAGAGTCTGTCTGGAACACTCTGCTGAGGTATTTAGACATTGTTCTTCAGGGAACAGGAGCCTTTGAAGGAGCAGGTTGAACTGAAGAATGACCACAGACAGCCACCCCCTTGGTTTCTGATGTCTCAGACAGCTGCTCTAACTGTGCTTAGAAGACGGGGCTTGTGATTGCCGGGATGTGAAGATAAAGCAATTCTGTTTCCTAGGGTAAAGTACACGGCCTAATATAATTCTAAAAATGAGCTGCAAAATAGCTTTCTAATATCTAAAATGGAAAATTTCAAGTAATTTTAAAAGAAAGTTATTCATGGTTAAATTAATTGAAAAGACCTTAAAGGCTATTAAGGGCTTCCCGGAAGACATTCATTTTTATCTTCTCTGGTTAAATGAGCTACATTTCCTACTGTGACTATAGAACTGTCATAGATTTTTTTCCACCTATTCAGCATTTCAATGTTTCTCTGTAATTGGGCATTCCCGACATTTTGTGTCTTGTCATCAGGAAGCGTAATTACCTACTCTTGGGCTTTTAGGTAATAAAATTAGGGAAATTTTAACCAGCTTCTGCTAATGCTAGAAACATTAGAGAGATGTTTGCAAGAAATAGTTTCAGAGCAGTGGACTTGCAAAAGATTATGATCAGAGAAGACGATATCATTTATCTTCCTAATTAATGTTAGAAACCAAAGGACATCATCTTACTATCGGTCTGTCTGCTTCAGAACTTCTTGACTCTTTGCTCATTGCATCAATTATAGATCCTTTTCTTGATATAGCCTGGTTCTCACATTCCCTTTTTTTCTTCCTCCTTCCCTCCCTTCTCTCCTCCCTTCCTCCTAATATGTACCAGGTACTATGTAAGTTTGCGAGTTGGAAGCAGCTGCAGAAGTCAGTTTGAGAGTGGGTGGGAGATGCCAAAGACCTTTAATTAATTTTATAGAGCAGGCACATTCCATCACTTTAGTATTCTGTTGAGTCAGCTGGTGCCTTGGTCATCCATATAGGGACACTCATTGGCTTTAGTGCACCGGTTCTGACCTTGGGAGGCCATTTCCTATGTGGAAGCAGTACTTGTTAAAGCTCATCGATATGAAGAATTGGAGAGGGAAAGAGCAGAGAGGTAGCTTCGCATTTGGAGGCAGTGTAAAATTCCGAGTCTCGTGTGTGCTGGAGCCTACGGAAGCTGATGATGTCATCTCTTCCCAACCATGTGTTCAGTGACATCACATCGGTAGCTTGAAATGGGCCCCAGTGGGCGTGTTTACACCTTGGCAATCGGCAGACATCATGAATTAGGGCTTGTTATTTTCACCACTGAGAGGCCCCCGCATCTGAGAAAACACACAAACACTCAAGATAAAGGATGGATAAACCAAGAGGGGGAAAGTGTTAAAAATTTTCCATTTTAAATATTAGAAGGCTATTTCCCCACCCATTTCTTTAATTGTATTAGGCCGTGTACTTTAGCCTGGTAAACAGAAAATAGGGAGGAAGTTCTAGGAAAAAGGGGGTGTTTGACCCACTTTAGTGGCAGGGAATGGGGACATGCAAGGGACATGGTGTGTGTGTGTGTGTGTGTTTTCTTCGTCTTCTCCCAGGTACTAGGCTCGAGAGGCTACGTTGCGTCAGCTGAGACTGTCTTGTCTGGTTAATTCAAATGTTAGTGACAAGGGGAACCTTTTCATTATTGGAGATGATGTCATGGGCTGTAGACACCGTAGTTTACTATGTAAATACAGTGTGGGGCACAGCCTGCACAGACAGACACAGAGCCGAGGGCCTTGCATAAAATAGCACTGCCTCTGATTTCATCCCCAATTCTCCCAACACTGTCTTTTTCCTCTCTCCTACCCCACGGTTTTGACTTTCCGAAGAGTATCTGGATACTCCCAGAGTATCTGGATCCAGCCCTCAGGGTGTCCCATGCTCCAAAAGTACTAGTTCTCTTTCCCTCTAAATGAAAACACCCTTCGTGGGTAAGTTCTGCTCTCCACCAGATGTGGCTTTGACTATATGATTAAAGTGACTCACGGTCAAGCTGGGATGACCCATGGATGAACCATTCAGAGGGACACCTGCAGTTGAGAGAAACTGGTTCTTCCAGGCCCTTTTCAGATTGGTTCAAAGTTTAGCAAATTCATCCAAGCAGGAGCCTTTGTGCTGCTGTTTTCTGCGCCAGCGGATCTGCCGGCGACTCCAGCGCACAGGATAAGCCCAGCTTCATTGCTCGGGGAGTTTCTGCATCTTCAGTGTGAACAGAGCCATGTTTGAAGTCAGAAATGTGAGCTGGCCACTGATACTTAAATTCCAAATGCCAAAGCACAAAAATATTTTGCTTTTCTGCGGTAGCATAATGCGTATATATATATATATATATATATATATATATATATATATATATATATTAGAAATCTGCAGAAGGGATGTATAAGGGTGAGTGGTCATGGGGGAAAATGACTTTAGATTTAGAAGATCTGAATTTACTTCTCCATCTAGCACGTATTAGGAGTGTGCCTGTGGACAAAGCACTTAGCTTCTGTGAGCCTCAGTCATCTCATCTGTGAAATGGTCCAGAAGTTTTTGCCCTGCCTTGTTCACTGCTGCAGGGGTCCCCAACCAACCCCTGGTCTGCAGCCTGTTAGGAACCGGGCCGCACAGCAGGAGGTGAGCGGCCGGCGAGCGAGCGAAGCTTCATCTGTATTTACAGCTGCTCCCCAGCCCTCACATTACCGCCTGAGCCATCACCCCACACCCCGCCGTCCGTGGAAAAACTGTCTTCCACGAAGCCAGTCCCTGGTGCCAAAAAGGTTGGGGACTGCTGCCCTGCTGTATCCCTAGTACTTAGACTAGTATCTGGATCTCAGCATTACACACATATTGAATGAATGAATGAATGAAATTCCATGAGAATTGAATGAAAGCACTTTGAAAATTATGATATATTGTAAAATGTTAGAGACTTTCATGATGATTTTGTCTTCCTTCCAAAGGAAGAAACAGATGAGAGGAAAACAGATTTTTTACACTGGCTTGGTGCATCCATCTCAAGATTTTAGAAAGAAACAGGGGACGGAGACGGCAGAGATGCCTCCAGTGAAGTGCCTTTCTTGGCTGTGGCTCAGTGTCACCCAGGACTAAAATCCTGCAGACTCTGAGACACACCTTGCAAGCCCGTGCTGGCTTCGTGTCGTCGGACTGTGCGCCGCGGCCCTTTGCTTTGTCTCAGAGCTGACGGGTTCAGTGGTGGGGTTCCCTTTCATGTTGCTCATGTTGCTCATGGCTTTCTTTGTTTAATTGTCCTGCTCGAGGGTCCCCTTAGCGTAGCTCAGCTACCTTTAAACTTCCTCATTAACCAGCTACTGGGCTGACCTTTGCTGGTGGAAGCACTTCCCCTTTTGGGCCTACCATCCTGTATTTGTGTCACACCACACCGTGGAGGGGCTGGGTGACCAGGGCTTTTCTGAAGCTCAGTCTGTGAGGCAGCTCTGAGGGTGGGGCAGAACCAGCTTCCAGAGCTCCCTCAGCTGTGTCCCGCCTGCATCCGAGCCACCCACGGGCTCCTCTGGGGGTTCTCCACATGGCTGATGAAGTGGGCACCGCCCTGGCTGGGTGGGCCTGGAGAGGTGGTCGCGACCCAGAGGGCGGTTCAGCTTTGCTGCTGGCTGGGCGTGCGGCCTTGGCAAGTCGTTTCCTCTTTCTGGGCCATTAATTAGCATACATTTACTCAAGTGGCATTTAAGAAGCTACCATCTGAGGTTCAGTGTGGGAAGATGTCAGAGTATCTTCTCACCTATTTGGACTTTTAATGAGATTTTCTGTAAGGATTGGCAGGAGATAAGAACATTTGGAAACTGCTGAGTTATCCACGTTGCCCTTTTCTGGATATGTAGACAGAAATTATCAGGACTGAGTTATAGATAATTCCCACACCCTGGTATATTAGTAGTATTGCAGTTTCTTATTGGCAGTAATCTTATTTATTCAATCTCAAAAAAACCTTTAACCGCCAGACACATCTATGGTTCATGTTTTTAGCAGCTGAGGTTGCTGACTTCCTTATACACTTTGGAAAAAAACTCTTGGAGAGGTTTGGCTGCCTTAGAATATTATGGGAACCTCGTCATATTACTTATTTACTTTTAAAGTTAAAATGGATGGATGGGAGGGTTAAACATATGGTCCCTCCTGTCTTAGAAAGGCTACCAGACACTCTCACTGATGTTAAAATGAGCGTGGACTGGTTTGAAGTTCCATCACATAGAGGGTTCTGATTTTTACTCTGCTATTATCCTGTATATTGGGTGCAGAAGACCATGATTGTTCTTAGCACGAACTTCTTGAAGACACAAGTGCACAGGCCACATGACATAGAAAGAGAAATAACACAATAGCTTTAGAAGTTGAAAGGGACCGTAGAGATTGTTTCAGTCCAGTGAGAGACAGAGAGGGAAAATGACGAGCCCCATAGTTGGTCAAAGGTGACAAGGGGACACACACCCCCATTCTGAGTCCCAGCCCAGTTCCCTGCCCCACTGTCACGAGGCAGGCAGACCTGGATGGTCGCTCAGCAAGACTAGCGCCATCCTTCTCCCTCACAGGGCTGGTGTCGGGACGGTTCTGAGCCGCATGGTAAGAAAAGCACTGAGGTTCCAGAAACTGAGTGACAGATTTCCCAATGAAAACATCACTCCCACATGGCCTTTTGAAGGGTAGAGAAAAGAGGTGCAGTGCGGGGGATTGTATGGGGTAGCATCACACGAGTGAACATCATCTGTGGCCTGGGGGTGGTGTAATATGGGAGAACCCCTGTCCCAAGGAATCTCCTCAGCAGCCCGGGCTCAGCAGCTCTGCTGGACACTGCAGTTTCCCTGGCTTGCCATGGCTAAGCCCGCACCCACCCCGCCTCCAAGGCCAAGAGCAGGGGATCCCCCCGCTCTGACCCTTTCTGCCTAGCACTGGGCCTGGGGAGGAGGTGTGAACTGTGCAGGTTCTGGGGTGCTTGGCAGGAGCCCGGGGCCCAGTGTCCCTCAGGGGCTCTCAGCTCAGGCCAAGGAAGCTGCAGGTCACATCTGCCGGAACACGGTGTGTGTTGTGTGCACTGCCTTTTCAGGAAACCCCGAGTGCTGTCGGGCCCTGAAGGAGAGGACACTTGCCCGCTGTGAGGCTGCTGTGTTGTCAGAGACCAGAGGGGCACAGAAGCAGTTAGTTCTGGATGTCTCTATGCCGGACTCCGCCCTCTTCCACCTCTTTCCCTCCCTCCCTCCCTCTCTCCTCTCTCCCTCCCCATCCATTACCGCCTGCCAGTGAACCCTCAAACTGCCCTTTTGCAGAGTCAACCAAATGACCAATTGGAGAATTCAACTTCATGTAATCAAAATTCTTCAGACGCTTTAAAATTGTGCATTAATTCCTTTCGCTTTCAACAGTCACCCATTCAGCGTTCAGGAGAAGGGAAGAGGAGTGAGGTATTTTCAGGAGGCCGTAGGAAGTGGCAATGTGTGTTCCCCCTGTATGAGGTAGCTCCCCTGCATCCTGGGGAGGGAAGTTCCTTGGGAGGACTTGACCTTGTGGAATTAGGTCCCTCCCACACACCCATGCCTTGTGCTTCACGGTGGATGGGCCCAGCCTCCTGCGTTTGCATCACCTGCAGAACACAGCACTTATCCTTAACCTGTACCACCCACTTCGCCAGCTTTGGGAGCAACTGCTTTCAATATTCAAATTAAATTAGGATGAGCCCCATCTTTCATGCTGTGATCAGGGTCTTCTTCACCTGAGCCCTTTTCCCTTGACCGCCTCAGGGAACGAACTCAAGAGGCCACTGCTCGTTACTGTGGTCTCTGGTCATTCTCCTCAGACTTGGATGTCATCAGTCCCCTGGGGACCTTAACAAGCAGGTTCCATTCAGCAGGATGGGGGTGGGGGGTGGGGGGTGGGGTGGGGGATGGGGCCTGAGGGTGATGCTGACTCTCAAGTCCAGGGACACAGTTTGGGTACAAAGGTCATGGGTTTCCAGTTCTTTGCAGATTGTGGCATAGTGAAAATGTTTGTGTGACACAGTGGCAAGGCTGCTCTGGCCGCCTCAAGTCCAGGCATCTCGGGGCTGAGGGAATCAACCTCCCAGCTCACTTCTCACCCACTGGAGGCACCAGTTAAGAGGAGAGGAAACAACCCGAACCTGAGCCGTACACACAGGGTGCGGGTGTGTGTCTCATTCTCTCCAACTGTTATTGCAGGTGCCCGTGTGGTGTGATTGAAAACAGGCCACCCTCGGGGCCCAGAGGTGCCTGTGCTCTGCCAGGAGGACTGCTTTGATCCAGCCGTGTTCTTTCTGGGTGCAGAGCAGGGAGAGTGAGGCTCTCTCCCTCTAGTGTTACTGTCAGCTGTGGTCACCACAGACCCCGTTGGCCTGGGATCCCAAGATGCAGTTTCTTAGACACATGGCTGTTTTGGGGTGTGTGCGCATCTGGGGGGATGTGTTGAAATGTCCCCAGGTATGCACAGGTGCGCGCACACACACACACACACACACACACACACACACACACACAGAATCATGTCCCCTAAGACATCCCTCGTGCCAGAAGAGCTGAATCAAAGAGTTCTTGCGTTAGCCACCTACTATCCCCTCAGCCTCACTCTCACACAACCAGACTTCTGTCCTCTGTGCTGTGCCCTCTCTGGGGCCCCGGGATTCTTTCTTTGTCATCTATCTTAATCTGTCCCACCTTGAGTCTGTCAGAGATATTCCAAACATTTTCAAATAAGGTAGAACCTAAAAAAAAAGGTTGAGGTCTCAGACCCTGCCTTTCCAGGAGGCCCCTTTCCACAGAGCACGGTGGAGATAGACCAGCTCTGATCCGTGGCCCATTGCACCCTTTCCTCAGAACACTGTGTCTATCTTCCTCCTTCCATGTGACTGAAAGGGGCTCCTAAATCGCCTTCCCAGAACAAAGCCAGTCTGTTTTGATGTCTCCTCGCTGCAAATAGAAGAATTTGCAGCTTATAAACAGCAGTTAGTGCTACTAAAATAGTTACTAAGATATGCAGTTGGGTCTCTCCCTGCAGGCACCCGCCTGCCACCGTGAGCTGGCCCAGGAGATGTTTGCTGAAGGAGAGGGCAGCCTCTGGTGTCCTCAAGCCCCAGGCTCGGTTTGGCTGAAGTACCTCTCCTTTCTCTCCAGGTCCATATTCAAGCCTTTCATCTTTGTCGACGATGTAAAACTCGTCCCCAAAGCACAGTCTCCCTGTTTCGGAGGCGATGACCCTGCCAGAAAGGAGCCTCGGTTCCAGGAGAAGCCAGACCGCCGCCACGAGCTATACAAGGCCCATGAGTGGGCCCGGGCGGTCCTGGAGAGTGACGAGGTGAGCCTGGCTGTGAGCCCCGGGTGCGGGCGGGGTCCCTAGCAAGGAGGCAGGACAGCAGTGAACAAGCTCGTCATCTTCCTCCTCTCCAGCAAGTCTGCTTCCAGAAACCCAGGCTCCCGGGGCCCCTGCTAGAATGCTGGTGGTAATTGTTCCTCCCAGCCTCTTGCAACCCAGTGAAACCAAGCCTCTGCTTTATCTGATGTTATTCTAGAACTCAGTGGGCTAAGCATCTCCCTCTTTTACTTACTGTTCACCTGCAAATAACAGAAACGTGCAGTACTAGTCAGGAGAACTGCTTTTCTGTTGTCGAAAATTCTTTGTGTACTTTGAGGGGTAAAGATGTGTACGTAACGGAGCACTTTAAAGATGCCATCGTGTTGTTTTTTAACAAAGCTCTGGAGACGGTTGGTGGTGATGGTTGCACAGCAATGTGAATGTCTTTATGCCACTGAACTGTACACTTCAAAATGGTTAAAATGGTAAATTTTGTTATGTATATTTTTTCATACAAAAAAGGTTTTTTTTTTTTTAAGTTTCTAGCTTTAAAATAGCTGTTCTTCAAAGTGCAGCCCTCCCTCCTCCACCCAAAGTTCTGATTAATAAAGTTACAAGACATCAATTCAAACAAGGCAAACACTCAGTATACGCCCACAGCAACCCTTAGTGGTGGACTTTCATATAAAATCCAAGCCTCTATTTTGCTGAAGGGAGAAGCAAGGAACCTGGTTGTTAGATGCTCATCTGCTTCCCAAGCATTTATTTAACAACTTGTAAGGGTCCAGTTTGTCCTGAAGAAAGTAACATCTTACAGGTAAATTGGTGCGTGCCTTTTGCGTGGACTGGGTGAGCTTATTTTCTTACATCCAGCACGGTGGGCTCTCTAAAAAGGGTGGCAAGAAAGGACAGCGGTAAATCCAAGTGAATTCAGAAAGTATCTCTGAGAAGGGTAGTCTCACTATTTATAGAACTTGCTCTCGTGTGCCCCAGAAATGACCATTCTGACGTGTAAAAGTCGCAGTTCTTTGACATCTGCCCTCCCTGCCAGACATTTCCCTGGAACCATGAATGCTACCGCTGCATTTCACAGAGTTCTGTCCGGGGCTGCCCTCCCTACCTGTTGATAGTGCGTGTTTTCTAGGTGGATCACAGTAAGCCCGAGCAGGGGGAACATGTCACTCCCTGGTGCACAGTTTTGTGTATGTTTGGCAAACGAAGGCAGGGGCAGAAAGGGCCGTGTGTTCTGAAGTATCCTACACAAAATTTCAAAGAGATGAGACCGATGAGGCTGGGTGGACTTTGAAATTTAGCAATGACCGTTGGTTTGAGTTAAGGCAGCACTAGGAAGTGGTCGATGGGTGGTGACAGCGGCTTCTCTGTTCTGGGACTAATTGGGCAAGTAAAAGCTTCTCATTGTCATCCACTGTATGTAAATGAGTGACTGCCACTTGGAAGAAGAGATGTCACCCCCTCAGAAAAAAAAGTAAATCGGGGATAGACATGCCATGTGATTATTCATTGATCCATTTATGCTTTCAAGAGACATTATTGGGAGTGCCTTCTCTGTCCCAGGCAGGAGGATAGAGATAAGCCCGGGTCTCCCTCCCTGGGAGATCGTGGTCTAATGGGGGACACAGGTAAGTAGACAGACCATCGCAAGACAGAAAGAGAACAACCGTGGCAGAAGGAAAGGCTTTGGATGGGGGTAGCCTAGAGGAAAGGCATTCACGGAAGCCTGAAGGTGGGCGCAAGCTGACCGAGTGTTGAGGGGAGCAGGGTTGCCTGTGCTGTGGCGAGAAAGTATCACGGGCTGGAGGAATGCAGCTAATTCGGTCCGGCTGAAGAGCAAGGAGGTGCGGGAGGCGTGGCAAAGGCGAGGCAGGCTGGAGCCTCAAAGGGCCTTTCCCAACGTCACTCAGCACTCTGGATTTTTATCCTGAAGGCAAGAACTCCAAGCAGAGCAGTGACATCACCACACCTGCATTTTAGAACCATCCCCGTGGCAGTCCCGTGGGGAGCAGATTGAATGGGGTGGGGGGCAGGCCCTCCGGGGGTCTTTCAGTGTCCATTGTAATGACCCCCGCTGTTTTTGTCCTTCTAAGGAGCAAGGTCAAAAGCTGAGGAAGACGATGCTGGAACTAGAGAAGCAAGGCCTGGAAGCCATGGAGGAAATCCTGACCAGCAATGACCCCCTGGACCCCACCGAAGTGGGAGATCTCTTCTATGACTGTGTTGACACGGAGATTAAGTTCTTTAAGTGAAGTAAGCATTCCCTTTCCCCTTCTTATTTAAAATTTCCCACCTTACTAAATTACCAGCAAAACAAGCCGCTCTCCTGTCCGAGTAAAATGAGAAAGTTCAGATGTGTTAACGCCACACTGTTCCCTAGTGTTCTGCCTAGGATCTCACAACGCCCCCTTCTTCTGCAACATAGATCCCCTCCTTCTGCAGTGTAAACATGTATCCCATTTGCCTGTTGTGCGATTGTATGACTGATCGTGGATTTTAAGCTGCTCTTATTGTGTTTCAGTGACAATGGACACGTTAGCCTTTTCATGGGAGGACTAGAGTCCATCAAGCCTTGAAAGACAGGCTCCACTGCGCCGAGTTTGAGGGGAAGGCAAAATCTTTTGAAGTCTTACTCTTTCTCTCAGTAGTGGTTTCTTTCTGGTTAACAAAAGGCATTTCTTTGGCCCAGGGCTCTTGTGTGTGTGCTCAAGGGAGGCATCCTGGCCTGGCCTCCCTTCTGCTGAGCGCAGGCCTGTAATGCAGAATGTCTCCAGCTGTGTCTTCTGAGAGACGAAACAAGCGGGAAGGAATAAAGGGGGCTCCTCTCCAGGCCCAGCTCCATCCCGATTCCTGTGATCTGACAGAACCTGTGCACTGCTCTCGTGTGCGGTGGACCCGCAGACAGCTTCCACGTGCCGTGCGAGCTGGAAGCTGCCCACTGTAGAGATTCAGAGGCGGCTGTGCGCGACGACCCTGGATCGCGGCGCGGCTCTCCCATGAGGCACGGGGCTCTCCCTGCATGGCCGCTCACGTGCCGCACGGATGTGCGTGTGTCTAGAAATGATTCTGGGCCTGGTTACCGCCGTCTAGTTTAGGATTAATTAAATGGCCCTGTGGCAGAAGTTCCACCCCACGAAGCGGCAAATTTCTCAGCTAATGAGGGAAAGAAAGGAGAAATTCTTGGCTGTTTAGATCACAGTTGAAGTAGCTGGAATCTGAGCAGCTACTCCATTATCTCAGCAGACTTTAATTAAACTGATTTGTTTCCCATGTGTGGGCACATGAAGGATCTGACTTACCAGCAGAGCCCAGGAAAGCACGTGAGGGAGACCAGATGGGCCCAGCACGGGGAAGACAGAGGGCAGGAAGGGGACAGATGGATGGAGCAGCATTTGGCTCCACGGTGACAGTCCCACCCCCGCCCTTCCTACCCAGCCTGTTATATCCCCCAAAGCTGTGGAGGAAGCACTTGGCTTTCCCTAGGCCTTCCCTTTATTCCTCTCGCCCTGCATGGCCCATTAGCTGCCTTCAGACGGGTAGCTGAAGTGGGCAGGTGCTGGTGGGGGCGGCGGGGGGGGGCTTACTTCTAGCCACTGAAACTCTCCACCACTCTTAACACGGAAGGGGGCAGAGGTGCTGAGGAGAAGTGTGTGTGTTAATGCCGCAGTGGGAGGGAGGACGGCGGCTTCATTATGCAGCCTCACCTGTACCATGTGGGCCTAATCACCTTCATCACCGACAGGCCTTTCCAAATGGAAATACTGTGAGTGTCAGTAGTCTTGGAAGTGACTTCAAGTTAGTGACTCCTTGTCAGCTGCAGTGTATCATATGCCGTGAGAGCTGGAAGGGGCTTGGGCCCCATACACAGACGTGGACCCTGAGGGTCACAGGTTTTACTGGAACAAATCCTTTTTTCTACCAACTCCCCTGTAAGGGTGTACGCATAAGAGCACCGTGAGCTTTCTGCCCAGCAGTTTTGCAAATTCTGTATGTACAGTCACTGACTACAAGTGGTGAAAGATGGGAGGAATATTTGTGCTGACAAAGTTAACAGCAGCTGTTCACGGTGAGTTTTGTCGGGGTTTGGCCTGGGCTCTCACTGTGGGCGAACTTAGGGTGTCCTCTTAGGTGGCGCAGCCACTGTGAGAGCGTCTGTCTACAGCTGCTGAGTGGGGAAGGGTGAGGCTTGGGGGTGACATATGTACCTCATCCCCTCCCAAGCCCACCTGCTGAGTGGTTATTTAAAACAAGATAGTAAAAAAAAAAAAAAAATAAAAGGGCTTCCCTGGTGGCACAGCTGTTGGGAGTCCGCCTGCCGATGCAGGGGACGCGGGTTCGTGCCCCGGTCTGGGAGGATCCCACATGCCGCAGAGCGGCTCGGCCCGTGAGCCATGGCCGCTGGGCCTGTGCGTCCGGAGCCTGTGCTCCGCAATGGGAGAGGCCACAACAGTGAGAGGCCCACATACTGCAAAAAAAAAAAAAAAAAACAAGATAGTGCAGAAAGCCACTCTAAAATTTCACCATGTGGAATCCTCTCCCCCTATTATGGAAACATTTCATCAGACCTGGCATGTCTGAGATACCCAGGGTGATTAGGGGTTTGACCAAAAGAAGTCTAGTGAGAATAAATTACACCAGAGGCCTGCTTTCATTATTATGGGCCAAGCAAAGGTCACGGATAACCCAGCCAGACTTATGCTATTACTCAGCCATTGTGTAGTGGGAAACATAATGGCCACTTCTGTTAGGGACATTGACCTTATTCCAGCAGCCCAAAGAACGGCCAGCTCTGAGAGATGTCTTGGCTGACGCTATACATCACGATTGTGATGCCACTGTCTTACCACTAGAGGGTGTGGCAGTCCTTTCGTGGCAGAAGTTAAAAGGGGCTGGGATGCTTCCATCAGGCTGTACAGAGATGTTCTATGTACAGTTAAAACCCGAGTAATAGCGGTGGAGAGATTCTTTGTGCATTGGGATGCGAGGGGAAAGACAAGAAGAGAGCAAAGAGCCTGCTGATGTGGCTATACTCACTTCTAGTGACATATTAACAGCTTGAAACATGTAGTTGGATTTTGAGTATGCCATTGCTGGGGGGGATGTTTGTTTTTAAATGCTCCTAACAGACTCAGCTTTTGAAAAGTGCTTATCATTACATGGACGATTTCTTGACCAGGGATTGCTTTTCTAAAGGTAGTATGGGGAAAATGAATATTCAAGATGAACTATGGAAATAATGTTTAAAGGTTGGCGTGTAAATAGCTTCCTAAAATACCATTTGTGTATCCATCAAGACCTGGGGGAGGGGGAGGGGGCTGTGTATGCCTTGTGCAGAAAGAAGACGTGGCCGTGAAGGACAGAGTCTCTCCCCTATCCCCGCGCCCCATAATCAAACACAAGCTAGTTAGTCTTGGCTAGTAGCTGGGATTTACCACTCATACTCTGAGGAGGGGCAGAAGCTCCAATAAAAGTAAATTAGCAAAGCAGAAGTAGTACTCTTTCATCCTTGGAGGTGGTTTGGAATTTTAGGTAGAATAAGGATATACTTGAAATTATGGTAATTCTTTAGTGCCCAATAACATAAGACAGTGTTACTGTTAGAAAGAGTCTTTCTTATAAGCTGTCTAATAGAGAAGGTGTATGCCTATTAGATATTAGCAGTGAAGTTCCTTCACTATTGGGTGGATTATTAGGTATAAAAAATAATTATCAACCAGGCAAAGTACTTTGATTCCTGATGTCATCCCACATGGGTCCAGGTGTTACACAGCTCTGCCCAGCCCAGCAGGAAAGCCAGGTGGGACCAGTGTGTCTGTTATGAATGCGCTAACTGCATTCTTGACTGAGGAACAGTCAAGTCATTTCTGGGGAAGGTCTTCAGCTGAGCTCTCAGCTTTTGGGAGGAAGGAGGGAGGGGAACCCACTGAGCTGGCCTTCTCGTGTGGAGGGGGAGGGGCGGCAGGTCACGTGCACCAGCTGACCCAGCAGTGCCTGTGCTTCCCTGTAGCCCTGGCATTTCATTCCATAGGGTCCTAGGTCCCAACTTCCCCTCCTATGGTTTGTGTCAAATGTGCTTTACCTGATTGAATCCAAACATCCCGAGATGTCACATGCTGATTTCTCGTGGGGATGAATACGTACATGTTTGCAGTCATGTTGTGAGAAGTCAGATGTGTGAGCTGGAAAACGCTAGGGGCAGGGAATAATAAAAAGGAAAACCTTTCTGCTTCCTGCAGTGGGAACTGACCGTGTGGTCTTAATAGCCTTTTGTACACATATCTACAAACCGGATAACTTCCCCAACCAGTGCTTGCCCTTGGAATTGTCTCTAAATACATCAAGCATACAATAAAAAAATACTGAAATTAATGTCTCTTGGCCTCTTCTATCTTGTGTTTCATTAATAGATGTGGGCATTGGCCACAACATAGAAAATGTATGAAGGGGGATATATTTTATGACTGGAATCTTCGGAAGACCAAACCGTTCAGCGTTTTCTCCATTTATCCATTCTGTGGATAAATTCACTCTTTAAAAATAAACACAAAACCATGATATACCACCTCACACCCATCCGGATGGTTACTATAAAAAAAAAAACAAAATAAGTGTTGGTGAGGATATGGAGAATTTGTAACCCTTGTGCACTGTTGATGGGAATATAAAATGGCGCAGCTGATATGGAAAACAGTGTGGAGGTTCCTCAAAGAATTAAAACTAGAATTAGCACATAAGCCAGCAATTCTACTTTTGAGTATATACCCAGAAGAACTGAAGGCAGAGTCTCAGATATTTTTACACCCATGTTCATACCAGCATTATTTACAATAAGCGAAAGGTGGAAGCAAGCCAAGTCTCCGTCAGTGAATGAATGGATAAACAAAATGTAGTATATCCAAGCAACGGAATATACAGCCTTAAAATGGAAGGAAGTTCTGACACATGCTACAACATAAGTGAACCTTGAGGACATTATGCTAAGTGAAATAAACCACTCTCAAAAAGTCAAATATTATTCGATTCCACTTTTTTTTTTTTTTTTTTTTTTTTTATGCGTTACGCGGGCCTCTCACTGTTGTGGCCTCTCCCGTTGCGGAGGACAGGCTCCGGACGCGCAGGCTCAGCGGCCATGGCTCACGGGCCCAGCCGCTCCGCGGCATGTGGGATCTTCCCAGACCGGGGCACGAACCCGTGTCCCCTGCATCGGCAGGCGGACTCTCAACCACTGCGCCACCAGGGAAGCCCCTCGATTCCACTTTTATGGGGTACCCAGAGAGTAGTCAGTCTCATAGAGGCAGAAAGTAGAATGGTGGTTGCCAGGGGCTAGGGGGGAAGGGGAATGGGGAGTTACTGTTTAAGGGGTACAGAGTTTAAGTTTTGCAAGATGATAAAAGAGTTCTGGAGACTGGTGACACAACACTGTGAACGTACTTAACACGACTGATCTGTACCCTTAAAAATGGTAAATTTTATGTTTATTTTACCAAATTTTAAAAAAATCATCAGAATGGCTGGTGCCATCTATGCCGAGCATCTTTATTTTAAAGCCATAGAAGCTCCACTAGAGGAAAGGGTGCCACTTAAGAAAAAAGCCAGCTCTTCCCACTCTTGTGACCTAGAAAGGCCAGATTGCTTCCATGATTTTGTCTCCACGTGACAGGCAAAATGCAAGTGAATGTCTTGTTCATGAAAATAGGACTTAGATACCAGCAACGTGACCTGTGTCAAGGTCAGAGTAGATGATGGCCCCATTTACATGACAAGGAACTGCTGACTCTTTAAACTTTTTTCTCAGCTCTTTTTTTCACAAACTGTAAACTCCTGCAAAGCTCCAAGGTAACACAGCATGTATCTGTTTGCTAGGGCTGCCATTACAAAGGACCACAAACTGGATTGCTTAAACAACAGGGATTTATTATCTCACAGTCCCGGAGGCTAGAAGTCCAAGATCAAGGTGTTGGCAGGGTTGGTTCCTCCTGAGGGCTGTGAGGGAGATTCTGTCCCACCTAGCTTCTGGTGGTTTGCTGGCAATCGTCAGCATTTCTTGGCTTGCAGAAGCATCACCCTAATCTCTCTTTTCATCTTCATATAGCATCCTCCCTGTGTCTGTGTCCAAACTTCCCCTTTTTATAAGGACACCAGTCATACAGGGTGGATTAGGGGTCCACCCTACTTCAGTAGGACCTCATCTTAACTTACATCTGCAACTCTATTCCCAAATAAGACTACTTTCTGAGGTATGGGGTTAGGACTTCAAAATATGAATTTTTGGAGGACACAATTCAGTTCATAACAGAGCAGGTTCATGAAGGATGCCGAGCCTCCTGGGGCACAGTCTGAGAACCTAGAACATGCTTCTGGAGTCCATAGCCCGTCCCATTAAGTTGCTCCCCTCGCCCCTCTAGGCACCACCTCTCCCACCCGGAACTCCATCAGGGGTGCCTAGAACTATGGCCACTTCACATACCTCTACAGTCAATGGCTTTAAAGTCCATCCTCCACTTTGTCGATTATCTTGGGCCATTGCTTTTTTTCCTCCAATCAGATGGGCCCTTTTGGTCATGAAAAAGCTTATCTGTGCCTCTACTAATAAAACAGCAGATGAAACAAGTCAGGTCCTTAACTAATTCAGTTGCAAAGTGTGTAGCAGCTAACTTTGAAATTACTTTCTAGATGAGATTCATTTCAGGGGCATCTATGAACTTTAATTACTGCTCTCTCCTTGTTACCCAACAGCAGAGCTAGTGATCTGAGCAGCTCAGTGAATATCTGAATGGAATGCCTGGAATGCAGCCAGCGAGAGCTCTGTATGTGACTGAATGTATAATAAACAAGCCGCTTGTACCCTAGAGTGTGTGTGTGTGTGTGTGCATGCGTGTGCGTACATGCGTGCACTGATACCTTGGTCTCCTATGACCCCAGGGTTAAAGGCTAGCCCAGGGGTTATGTTACTCCATCTTCACCACTATATGTTTAGGATACATATCTATGCCCCCATTTTACAGATGAGGAAACTGAGGCATAGACTGGCTAAAATTGTTACTTCCCTAAACTTGTAAGATGCAAAATCGAGATTCAGATCCATGTTTTCCCTTAAGCCAACTTACCTATCAGGTAAACCTCATCTCCCCTGTACCTGAAGACACTATAATGGAGATGATTACTGGTCCATATAGGAGAGTTTTTGAGGGTTTGCTTAGTTGAGGTGGCAGTGCTAAGTGCACTTTAGGTTGAAAGCGGTTCCATTTTAACACAAGTCAGCGTAATTTGTAAACAATACTCTGCCCATTTGATTTTAATAAAACTGAGTAAATATAGTGTTATCTACTTTTTACAGAATGCATTTGAGAAAGTTTTTCCCTTGGTTGGTTTTCCCAAATACCCATTTGTTTAGTTAGCTACAAAAGCGTTGGTGCTGGTGACCATCGATAGGCTTTAACGAGTGAATGGCTAGAAGCGCTCCCACTTATTAAAGTTTATTGGGTACAAAGAAATGAATCTGCAGAGGGAACATCAATAAATATAAAATACACGTGAAACACTGGGGGAGTCACAGACCACAGCGCCAGCAAGAATACGCGAGGATGGGAGGGGCGCTACATTTGAGTTTGTGGTCTAGGGGTGAAGGCTTTGTCCTGCCGGAGGCTGGCACCGGAGAGGTCAAAGGGTGAGAATTCAGTGATGGGTCTGGAGGAGGGATGTGATCCCAGGTTCCTGAAATTTCTCCTTAATTGCAATTTTTGGTTTCTCCTCATTCCTCCCCTCTGTCCTTGAATGGTTTTATTTTGAATTTCCATCCCAGCGGTGCAGAACATTGATGTGGAAACACCTCATCAGGGCAGGCAGTCTACTCTGAAGGTGGAACAGCCTTGGTCTAGCACCTCCTTAATCATGATCATTAAAACCCTTGTAATTATTCTGTACACCTGAGAGAGAGGTGGAGCGGATACTGTAATAAACAGAAGTTCTGACCTTCTGGAAACCTTGCAGAACCAAAAAAACAAATCAGGTATGCCCATAGCTGATGACCTGCAAAAGCTTCTTTTCCATTGATTTAGCTGTTACAATTTGGCATGATTTATTCCCCAGGGAAGGGAACTTGACCTCGCTCAGTGGCTTCTGTCTGGAATGAGAAAGCATAACAATGATGGAGGACACCATCTTAGTCTCCACTCCAGACAGCAGCTAGGCGGGTGTACTATCATGTTTGCCAAAACACTCCTAACGGCTACCTTTCGTGGATGGCGTGTTCCGGGCATTACATCCTTGAGGTGTGAGTGCATGAGTGGGCTATTTCAAAGGCAACTTATTTTTCACTGCTCTTCCCACTTCTGCCTCCCTGATTTCCTTTAATCTGCAGCTATTTTGAGCACAGACGAGGGATCAGTCTGTTTCCTCCTATTTTCTCTCCTTCCTGTCACAGCTTTTCCACCAAGGATGGGGTCATGCAGCAAACGAAAACACACTGCCATTCCCTTGCCAGCTCCAGAAAAAGGGTGTGAGAGGACAGATCCCAGCCAGTCCTGAGTGAGCCGGTCCATAGTCAGGGCTGGCTGAACTCACACACTTCTCCCCACCTAGAGAGGTGCCACCACAGGGACTGGGGGACTCTCAGACCAATTAGGTTCTCTTGGGCTCAGAAGGCAGCTAGGATTTGCCTGATGGGTGGCTCCAGGTTCCCTAAGGGTGGGCGTGGGGCACTGATATTTGAGGCAGATACTTCAGAATACATTTCAGTCTATACTTTCCGTGTCATGTTCTTCACGAAAACCCTGCACTCAGGGGAGGAAAAAAAAGAGCTCTGAGACAGAATTAGGAATTTACTCATGCTGACTTACACAGGTTTCTAACTTGCAGGGAAAATACTGAAATCTCATACAGCTCACCTCACCTTGTCTGCCAGGATGAGGCTGGGAACTTGGAGGGACAGGAGGAATGTCATGCAGACTTGGGCACGAGGGGCAGTGTAAACAGTAAGAGCATTGGCTACTTGCAGGATCATTCAGATACAAAAGGGGCCCTGTGGTTGGCCTTGGAGAGGTCAAGCCCGCTCTTGCCTTTGACTTGTGTTATGTTTACATTAGGAAGCAAAAGAATCCCTGTACTGCAGGACGGGAACGAGACATGGCATCTCGTTCACTGGAGGCCATGTGGCATCGTCTGGGTGTGGCGACACATCGCTCTCTGTGAGCCGCGTCATTTATAAGGCATTATCTGGTTTGATTTTGCAGTTTGTGTGATGAGACTAGAAAATCATGCCAGTAAGAAGCTGCTGTAGATACTATGACTTTGGGAAACTAAGGAATCTTCTAAAAATGGTTCCGAATCTAGGGAGGGCCAGCCTGCACGCGTATTTACAGTCATGGAATGGACACTCTGTGGTGGGGACAGGGCTGTCATCTGTGCTGACAGATGAATGCCAAGATGCATTTTAAACAATGGAGAAATGATGTGTGTGTTTTGTAAATTACTCAAATAAAAATCGACTATAATACTGATTTAAAGCCTGTGCAAATCACGTATTTACAATAAATAAATGCTCCATGCAGAGCCTGTATGTCAACTGAATTACAACTTGAGAAGGGTGAGGTCTGACATTCTCCTGGGGATGTCCACCCCGCCATATGGACCCCCAGGTGGCTCACAGGACGTTGGCTTCATCTGTCTTCTCACCGGAGTGTCTTCAGCGATAACTGTGGAAACACGACAGTGTTATCAGGTGGGGTCAGAGGACTCGCAGCACGTAAATGACACACTCCGGGGCCGGGCAGTGAAGCTGTCCCTCGTGCGTGCAAGGCTGCCAGGGTCTGATGGTCCCATCATACGTAAGGTGCTTATTTTCACCCAGGAGGTCATGGGTGGAAAAGGAATGAAAAGTGTAGCTTGTGGCAGGTGGGGACCTAATCCCATCAAAAACATTTAAGGGATCAAGCACCAGCTGACTCACTTGACGGGAAGCTGAAGAAAAGCAAAGAACTTGGTGGCAATCCCAAGACAAGGCAACGGAAAACAGAGAAAGGGTCCCAGGCTTTCAGATTTCAGAGCTCCCAGCCTTGCACGGATCACTTGGGCTCTGTACCCATAAAAGAAGAGCACCCCCAGGGTGCTGTTCACCACGTCTGGAACCCCGTGATTTCTCTGGGCGATTTTGCCTCACTGAAATGAAAATGAATTAAGATGGTGTCCAGCTAGACATAAAGAAGATCTTCTTGACAATGGGATGCCCAAGAGAGACTTAACAATTCATCCTTGACTAGACTTTATGGGCTCAGGGATTTAGATGTGTGCCTGCCATGAGGTCAGGGACCAGACCGTGCATAATGTCCCATCGTGCTTGCCACGTCTGAAGGTGAGGGTGACTCCTGTCCTGTCAATTCTAACATGCCAGGCAAAGCAGTGAGGTACAGTGGAAGGAGCACTGGACGAGGAGTCAGAGGTCTGCGAACGTGACCTTGACCTTGGGTGAGTTCCTTAGCCTTTTGGAGCTTGGTTTTCTCATATGAAAAAAGTTTGCATTAAAGGTATTTCTCCAGCTTACACCACAGAGTTGCTAAAAGGAGCAAGTGAAATAACATATGCAAGTTATCTAAACTATATAAAGAGCTATACAATGTAGGCGATATTATTTTGACTATTACTATATCTTTCTGATCACAGTAGTAATGTATTTATTATGGAACATTCAGAAATTGCAGAAATGCCCCCTAAGAAGTCAAAATCAGCCATCAGCTGGCAGAGTGAATGCCTGTGAACAATTCTGTGTATATTTTTCCTGTCTTCTTTTTTCCTCTGTATACATACTTTCTCTGAACTGCAATCATACACCCAGTTTTGAACCTACAGTCATCTGAGAATGGTTATTGCAATTCTTGGATTAGCCACGGTGAGAAAGGGGAGGGGTGCTCGTCCTTCAGGGAGCTCATCCCCACTTCCAGTAACCTAAGTTCCTTCTTTCTCACATCCCTTTCCTTGAGGTTCTGATCTAACAGCAGGCCACCCCTTTTGTTACATGGCACTGTGAAACAGGAGGAGGCCAGGGTGGACGGAATGCATGTTTTCAAAGAAACGAAGGGCCTTTAAAGATGAGACCCTGTCGTCTGCGGTGAGAGATGTCATCTCTGCCCAGGTTAGAAAAACACTGTGTCCAAGTTGCCTCGTGTGAGCACGAGGGCATTTCTTCAAAGACTCATAATTATGACACAAGCACCCCTCTGGTTCCCCCGATCCCCTCCCCACAGCCTTCCTCTAGCCACCAGCAAAATTTGTGGCTACATCTGGTCGAAAGAAATGATAATGTTGGGGACTTCCCTGGCAGTCCAGTGGTTAAGACACCGTGCTTCCGCTGCAGAGGGCACGGGCTCAATCCCTGGTCAGGGAACTAATATCCCACATGCTGTGCAGTGTGGCCAAAAATAAAAGTAAAAATTAAAAAAATAAGTAAATGGTAATGTCGATGGGAGAAAAATCCCCAGGGTGCTATGAGAAACCATGTATTCTATAGATGAGAGAGAACACCAAATTATGTTTTATACATGTTACAGAGCTCTCCTCTCAGGCTTCTCAGGCCACGGTAACGAGGGAAGAATGATGGGAGCGAACGGGGTGATGGTTGCAGAGTGATTCCCAAGGGGTTCTGTGTTGCCAAAGCTGCTTCTGTGTGTGGTGGTGATTCCAGAGAAGCTCCCCCCCTTTCACTCTTCAGGTTTTGAAATTGTGTTTCATCCCAGCTGGAAACAAAGGTACCCCTATGGCTTTCCCTGAGGAAAAACGGGAGGCTGTTCAGAGGAAAGCACACCCTCAACATTTCTGTGCTCCCTGAGGTTTCCCAGTTTCACACTCAGAGACCTGAGGGCCGTGTTACCTGAGCATTTCTGCCTTTGATGTCATCGGAGCTCTGGCCGGCCGCCTCAGTGTGGAGCCAGGGACCAGGTGTGCGGCCTGAAAGACACAGGAACCATCCCACCATCTGCTGGCCCAGGGCCGGCTATGTGCTTCATGGAGAAAGTCTGGCTAAACCGGCACTTAGGGCAACGGTACAGGAACCAAGGGTAATGTAAGTCGGTCAACCTGAAACCCACGGGCTCCTGGCCCTAGACTGTGCGTTTCTAACCCACTGCCTCTACGTCACACACTGTGGATACAGAGGCGTCACGTCCACTGAGCTGGGAGGAGAACAAGTGATGAAGGCCTCTCATCTAAATGCAGGTGCGAGCTTCTCAGCTCTGAACACAGCATCAGCTGCAGACTCGCTCGTGTGTCCTGGCCCCAGATGTGCCGGTGTCGTGCTAGGGTTGCTTAAAAAAGGAGTGAAAGTGTGTGCTGACATAGCTCAGACCCTGTTCCATGAGGATCCAACTCACTCTCTAAAACATATTAGGTTTAAATATTACACAAGTTACATATGAATATATTCTCATAATTAAGAATTCAAAGAATATAGAAAAGATAATAGGGAAAAAATACCCCCTCAAGTGCTTCCTCTCTGCCTGCCCTTCTCTCTAATCCCAATTAATTATCCCGGAGTTGCCTCTGCTAAAAGTCTGCTGTTTATCCCTCCAGCTTTGTTTTTCTTTTTGACATTTACTTACATAGGCGTGTGTACATGTAGATACATGGTTTGGTTGGTCTAGCCAAGTTTTAAATCCACATTCCTAGGAATTCCAGAACTTTTCCTGTGAGTCAGGTGATCCAAATGGTGTCCCTGTGTCTCCTCTGCTGCATTTGGTACAAGACTTTTCTGTCTGCTTCTGTCACAGGCTAGGAATTAAATAACCATGTCCCAAAGCCTTCCCAACAATTCACGTTGCTGTGCTACTTACAAAGCAACATGAAAAGCAGAAATATCAATCCCAGATTATTTATGATAGTGAAAAGCTGATAATAACCTGTATTCAACAACAGTGTTTAGGAAATCTAGGGTTCATTATCGCATGAGGGAGCACCAAGAAGCCATCTGAATGTTCACAAAGGCTCAAATAATGTGGGGTGATGTTTGAAATGTAGGACAAAAAAGCAGGCTAGAAACTGTATAGACAGCAAGATGTCAACTATTTTTAAAAATCCATTTAAAAAATGTAAATAATATATTGAATTGATTCCTTTTGGATTTACTGCTTTTTAAAAACTCTTAAAAATACTCTTCAAGTTTTCTACAATGGGCATATAAGTCATCTTAAGAATCTGTTATGGTAAGATATAGTTTTTTAAATGAACTGCCACATAGAAGGGTCTCCGCACCTTACAAAACATTAATCCAATGGACACTATAATTTTCATTCAAATACTTTTAAAATTACCGAGTGCACTTGTTCTAGGATGAAGATATTTTTGGACCAATGGCATAGGGAGTACTAGGTTTTTAGTCAGATTTACAACTGAGCAAAAAGTAAAGAGACACTGATAAACAGCCCCTGACCGAATTCCACGCGGCACTATGGCCTTGACACTATTGTTCTTAGATTTACGAAACTCCAGTCTACTACAGAAAAGCCTTCCTCTAGACCAGGGTTTCTTAACTTGGCTCTACTGACATTTGGGGCTGGAAAATTCTTTGTTGTGGGGTGCTGCCCGTGTGCTGTAAGCAGTTTCACAGCATCCCTGGTCTTTACCCGCTAGACGCCACTAGCACATGCCCCAGACCATTTGTATCAACAAAAAAGGTCTCCAGACAGTGCTGAATATCCCCTGGGGGGCAAAATCCCCCACTTGGAGAACGACTGGGCAATGAAACAGGCTTCTCCATAGGTAAGCAGTGCCCACTAGTTTTCATAAATACGACTGGAAACAACAGAGCTAAGGAGAACCAATTTCTTCTTAAAACAGAAAGGAAAACTCTGCACCTTGTTGTAAAAGAAATTTCACTGCTGCTAGAATGTGTGGCTGAGAGTTGCCAGGGTTACCCAGGATGCTTTTAATCCAAATATCTTCTTGGGGGGTTTTCCCTTATGAGATGCCACTAGAATCTCTTAGAATTAAACTGTAGAGCCCTTCTGCTTGAAACAGTCCCTCACATGGGCTGTTTGCCCACAGAAGAGTATTTCAGATTCGCTAAAATGGTGGTTTTCAAACTTTTGGTACCACGGCGCACAGTAAGAAATCCCTTTCCCATCTCTATCCAGTCACACGCGTCTACTGCATGCAGGGCAGCCCAAGGGACCGCTGCTGCTGCCCCCTAGTAACCAGATGGCGCCTCTTCCCCCAGTTATCAACACACTGTGTTGCAGAAGCTGCTGGCTACAGAGCAGCCGGATAGGAAAGACTTCGCTAAACTGTGGGGCTTAAAGAAGAAAGTCTGTGCTTGGGCTGGAGGAGCAGAGGCCTGAGGGCCACGCTGGTTTCCAACTTTATCTTTTGTCACTTGTAAACCAAGCCAGGCTTGTACCTTTTCTCAGACAGAGACATGTTTTCAGGTCAAAAAAGAAAAAAAAAAATCCGTTCTGTAGCCAACCAACAAGAGGCTGAATACTACAGGGCTTGGAAAACACCCAGAAAGGATTTACAAACTTGGTTGGCCCTCAAAGCTGGGTCTCCCAGGACCCCTCCCAGTCTTGGAGTACAATTCCAGGGGCTGGGTGAGGAGAAAGTGGACTCCTAGGAGAAGCACATCTAACTGTCATCTCTGGGCCAACTCGGTCTCTCTCTAAGGTAGGGGCCACATGGCATAAGGTGGAGAGTAGTAGGTATGGTGCAGAGAACCAAGCTGTGTATCTGAAACAAATGGGATGCTGCATCCACCGGCCTCACGTGCGGAGAAGGAATGTTGGCCAGACCACGACAAGAAAGGCAGATGGTTAGATGGAATCAAAAGCACAATTCTCTGTGACTGGGAACATTTCACTGGCAACGCTAACTGTATGACACAGACATTAAGTGGAACGGTAATTTCTGTTTCCCTTCCCATCCCCAAAGCAGCGCAACAGACAGGAAACGGTTGAAAAACAGAGGAGAATGTTGTTACTAGGTGACTTCAGTGCGGATTTCAGTGCGGGGATGAACACATGGGCTGGGCCAGAGTGAGGGTGCCCTCGGCAGTCTTCCCCAGGGTTCTGTATGTTGTGTGATGATTGTTTACAGAACGGGTAGACAAAATAATTAGCTACTAAGGGTATCTGAAAAAGGCCTGAGAAAATCTGGTTAAAATGTTAAACCTTGTATTGCTATTGATGGGAGTAGTTGTTTTTATATCTTTTAAAAATAATAAAAAGATTCTGTTAAAAAATATATTTATCCAGAAAGATGTTGATTTGAACTTTAAAAAGGAACATGGAATCATCATTTTCCCTTTTCAATACAGAGCCACTGAGTTCTGTTGGTAGCTCCCTTTCTAATGTCAAGTTCATCCTTTCCTCTCAAGTGAGCCTAGGGCATGTAGTGGGGTCTTCCTAGGCCTCTGCATGGAGACTCCTTGCTCAAGAAGGCGTGGAACACACCCTTGGATTGGTTCTATGCCGTTCCAGTATTTTGGGCAGCCAACGTGATACTATACATAGAGAATCCTAAAGATGCTACCAGAAAACTAGTAGAGCTAATCAATGAATTTGGTAAAGTAGCAGGATACAAAATTAACGCACAGAAATCTCTGGTATTCCTATACACTAATGATAAAAAATCTGAAAGTGAAATCAAGAAAACACTCTCATCTACCATTGCAACAAAAAGAATAAAATATCTAGGAATAAACCTACCTAAGGAGACAAAAGACCTCTATGCAGAAAATTATAAGACACTGATGAAAGAAATTAAAGATGATACAAATAGATGGAGAGATACACCATGTTCTTGGATTGGAAGAATCAACATTGTGAAAATGACTCTACTACCCAAAGCAATCTACAGATTCAATGCAATCCCTATCAAACTACCACTGGCATTTTTCACAGAACTAGAACAAATAATTTCACAATTTGTATGGAAACACAAAAGACCCCGAATAGCCAAAGCAATCTTGAGAACAAAAAACAGAGCTGGAGGAATCAGGCTCCCTGACTTCAGACTATGCTACAAAGCTACAGCAATCAAGACAGTATGGTACTGGCACAAAAACAGAAAGATAGATCAATGGGACAGGATAGAAAGCCCAGAGATAAACCCATGCACATATGGTCACCTTATCTTTTTTTTTTTTTTTTTGCGGTACGCGGGCCTCTCACTGCTGTGGCCTCTCCCGTTGCGGAGCACAGGCTCCGGACGCACAGGCTCAGCAGCCATGGCTCACGGGCCCAGCCGCTCCGCGGCATGTGGGATGCTCCCAGACCGGGGCACGAACCTGTGTCCCCTGCATCGGCAGGCGGACCCTCAACCACTGCGCCACCAGGGAAGCCCTGGTCACCTTATCTTTGATAAAGGAGGCAGGAATGTACAGTGGAGAAAGGACAGCCTCTTCAATAAGTGGTGCTGGGAAAACTGGACAGGTACATGTAAAAGTATGAGATTAGATCACTCCCTAACACCATACACAAAAATCAGCTCAAAATGGATTAAAGACCTAAATGTAAGGCCAGAAACTTATCAAACTCTTAGAGGAAAACATAGGCAGAACACTCTATGACATAAATCACAGCAAGATCCTTTTTGACCCACCTCCTAGAAAAATGGAAATAAAAACAAAAATAAACAAATGGGACCTAATGAAACTTCAAAGCTTTTGCACAGCAAAGGAAACCATAAACAAGACCAAAAGACAACCCTCAGAATGGGAGAAAATATTTGCAAGTGAAGCAACTGACAAAGGATTAATCTCCAAGATTTACAAGCAGCTCATGCAGCTCAATATCAAAAAAACAAACAACCCAATCCAAAAATGGGCAGAAGAGCTAAATAGACATTTCTCCAAAGAAGATATACAGACTGCCAACAAACACATGAAAGAATGCTCAACATCATTAATCATTAGAGAAATGCAAATCAAAACTACAATGAGATATCATCTCACACCAGTCAGAATGGCCATCATCAAAAAATCTAGAAACAATAAATGCTGGAGAGGGTGTGGAGAAAAGGGAACACTCTTGCACTGCTGGTGGGAATGTGAATTGGTACAGCCACTATGGAGAACAGTATGGAGGTTCCTTAAAAAACTACAAATAGAACTTCCATATGACCCAGCAATCCCACTACTGGGCATACACCCTGAGAAAACCATAATTCAAAAAGTCATGTACCAAAATGTTCACTGCAGCTCTATTTAAAATAGCCTGGAGATGGAAACAACCTAAGTGTCCATCATTAGATGAATGGATAAGAAGATGTGGCACATATATACAATGGAATATTACTCAGCCATAAAAAGAAATGAAATTGAGCTATTTGTAATGAGGTGGATGGACCTAGAGTCTGTCATACAGAGTGAAGTAAGTCAGAAAGAGAAAGACAAATACTGTATGCTGACACATATATATGGAATTTAAGAAAAAAAAATGTCGCAAAGAACCTAGGGGTAAGACAGGAATAAAGACACAGACCTACTAGAGAATGGACTTGAGGATATGGGGAGGGGGAAGGGTAAGCTGTGACAAAGCAAGAGAGTGGCATGGACATATATACACTACCAAACATAAAATAGATAGCTAGTGGGAAGCAGCTGCATAGCACAGGGAGATCAGCTTGGTGCTTTGTGACCACCTAGAGGGGTGGGATACGGAGGGTGGGAGGGAGGGAGACACAAGAGGGAAGAGATATGGGAACATATATATATGTATAACTGATTCACTTTGTTATAAAGCAGAAACTAACACAGCATTGTAAAGCAATTATACTCCAATAAAGATGTAAAAAAATAAATAAATAAAGTTCATGGATCTGAAAAAAAAATTTAAAAAAAATAATAAAAAAAAAAGAACAAGCCTGGGGTTCTCTTAGGTGACATGAAACAAAGAACCTCACCTCAAGCCCCGGCTTTGCCACCAGCTGTGACCAGAGGCAGATCACCCTACTTCTGCCTCGGTTATTTCAGCCCGACCTGAAGGAGCTGGGCTGGAAAACCTCATAGGGCCTTCCCTGTTCTAATGCTGGAAGCCTCTCACAGTCTCTAACTAAAGGAAATGACGGGTTTCACTGGAAATGATAATTCTAGTATCTGCCAGGGCTACGCCTCAGAAATTGCTTATCTGGCCTTTCCTCTCCTTCCTTGCTGTCACTGCCATAGTTGACGTTGGCCTGAGGGACCCACGTCCCCCTCGTAGAGAAGTTACATTGTCACCCTACACACCTCGGGGCACTCAGACCAGGGGTGGGCTAATCATAGTCTCTCTGTCAATAATTTGGAATTTTAAAATTAGTTTTAACGCTTATTAAAAGTAATATATATTTATTATAGAACACTTGGACAAAATAGTGAAGCATAAGGAAAATAAAAATCACCCAGCATTCCACCACTGAGGGCTAACCACTCTTACCACTGTACTGGATATATTTCTAGCCTCTTCTCTCTTTCCTTTATTTGGTCCACTTTTCCCTCTCCATATAAATTCATGAAATATTTTCTTTTTAAAATTAAATTTAGGTTGTATTTAATGTAATTTTAGTATACCAGGTTTTTTTGTTTTGTTTTCTCAAGGTAGCATTGGCATTTTCCCATGTCACTAAATATTCAACAGCGCTATTATAACAGATGCAGAACATTCCATCCTGTGGCTCTGCACTAATTTATTTAATTTATTTATTGTTGGATATTTGTGCTGTTTTCAAATTTCTTCTGTAGATATGTGTGGATATTGTTAATTATTAATTCAACAAGTGGTTACTGAGTGTCTGTGTGCCTGGCCTCAGGCCAGGAGCTGACGGTAGACCAGTGAATAAAAATGGATGCTGTCCTTATACTGTACTGGGGAAGACAGGTAAATATATAACATGTCAGGAGGTGATAGATGCCTTGAAGGAAACGATAAGGCAGCATAAAGAGAGCAAAAGTGATAGGACAGGAAGTGCTGTTACTTTATCTGTAGTGGTCATCAGGGAAGGCCATAAGCAGGGGTGTAGTCACCGGTAATAATCAGGCGTGGCTAAGGTAAGCACACCAGGGCAGAGGTCCTTACTGCCTAACTGCCCTCCACAAGGGCGGAAAGACACACCCTGGCACTGGCGTTGTCTTCTGATTCTCTCAGTCTTGGGACATCTAATCCTCTGATTTTACGGCATGAACCACCAAGAGCTGTTAAAGTTACTGCAGTGCTTGGTGGAGAAGTTTCTCTGCTAATGGGAATAATGGTAGCTAGTTGTGCTATAGGTATAAAGTAACTCTATTTTAATAAAAGACCTAAAGGAGGCAGGGGGTAAGTCTCACGGATACCTGAGGAAAGTGGCCCATAGAAGGAAGGGCAAGTGCAAAGAGCCCAGAGATGGGGGGTGTGCTTGGAGCACACTGCAGGTGGTCCATGCTGTTGGAGGGAAGTGACGATGGGGAGAGTGGCGGCAATGGGCAGTTCTTGTGGGTCTTAGAAGCCATGACAGGAATTTCTGATTAACTTGGAGGGAGATGGGAATTCACTGGAGGATTGTAAGCAGGGGCAGCGTGACTGGGCTTTAGAGGAATCACTTCAGGCTGCCGTGTGGAGCAGGGACACCAGTTAGCAGGTGCTTGCAGCATCCAGGTGAGAAACGACAGTGGCTTCAGCCAGGGGTGAGTGACAGAGGACACGTGATCAGATTGGGGATGCATTTCCAAGGGGGAGGTCCCAGAATTTACTGGGAAATTGGATGTGGGAGCAGAAGAGAAAAAAAGAAGCCAAATACGATTCTAAGGTTTTTGGTATGACAAAAAATGGAGGAGCAGTGGGCTTGCAGTGGGAGGAGAGGGGAGAAAGGGGGCAGCCAGAAAATCTAAGCGAAGAAGCGCTTCAGGAGGAGGGTGTGATGGATTGCAGCTGACGCCTCTGACCCCTGGACTTGGCCACGTTCGGGTCCACTGGTAGCCTTGCCAAGGGCTCCTTCTATGGTGTGAAGGGAGAAGGCCTGAGAGGACGGGGAGAGGAGATGGTGTTGCCTGTAAGAAGAGCAGAGAAATGGCCCAGGGGAGGTCAAGGGAGACATATATATATATATATATATATATATATATATATATATATATATATATATATATATATGGTAAGATTTAAAAAAAAATTTTTTGGCCGTGCAATGTGGTTTGCGGGATCTTAGTTCTCCGACCAGGTATTGAACCTGCACCCTTGGCAGTGAAAGTACAGAGTCCTAACCACTGGACCACCAGGGAATTCCCAAGGGAGATATTATTTATAGATATTACAGTATCTTTGCAGGTTCAGAGGAATAAAGGAGTAACCTGGAAAGACAGGAGGTGGTAAGAGAGTGGGATGCTGGAAGATAGCTTATGGAGGGTTGTGGTCCCCAGTAATAATCAGACGTGGCTAAGATAAGTCAGCCAGGACAGAGGTCCTTACTGCTCAACTGCCCTCCCGCCACAAAGGCGAAAGACTCTGGCACCGGCTTTGTCTTCTGATTCTTTCAGTCTGGGGACATCTAATCCTTTGATTTTATGATGTGAACCACCCTGTACTGTCAAAGTTACTGCACTGCCTGGTGGAGAAGTTTCTCTGCTAATGGAAGTAATGGTAGCCAGTTTTGCTATAAGTGTAAAGTAACTCTATTTTAGAAAAGGAGTTGGGCCACAATGAGATACCACTTCACACCCATCAAGATGGCTACAGACAAAACAAAGCACCAAGACCAGAAAATAACAAGCATTGGAGAGGATGTGGAGAAACTGGAACACTTGTGTACTGTTGGTAGGAATGTAAAATGGAAAACAGTATGGTGGTTCCTCAAAAAATTAAAAATAGAATTACCATATCATCCAGCAATTCCACTTCTGGGTGTATACACAAAAGAATTGAAAGCAGGGTCTCAAACACTTATTGGTACACTCATGTACATAGCAGCATTGTTCACAACAGCCAAAAGATGGAAGCAACCCAAGTGTCTATTGATGGATGAATAGATAAACAAAATGTGGTAAATACATACAATGGAATATTATTCAGCCTTAAAAAGGAAGGAAATTGTGACATACGCTACAACATGGATGAACCTTGAGGACATTATGCTAAGTGAAATAAGCCAGTCTCAAAAAGTCAAGTAGGGCTTCCCTGGTGGCACAGTGGTTAAGAATCCACCTGCCAATGTGGGGGACATGGGTTCAAGCCCTGGTCTGGGAAGATCCCACATGCCGCGGAGCAACTAAGCCCATGCGCCACAACTACTGAGCCTGTGCTCTAGAGCCTGAGAGCCACAACTACTGAACCCATGTGCCACAACTGCTGAAGCCCACGTGCCTAGAGCCCGTGCTCCGAAATGAGAAGCCACCGCAATGAGAAGTCTGCGTACCTCAACAAAGAGTAGTCCCTGCTCGCCGCAACTAGAGAAAGCCCGCGTGCAGCAACGAAGACCCAACACAGCCAAAAATAAATAAATATAAATTTTTTAAAAAAATTTTTAAAAAGTCAAGTATAGCACAATTCTAGTTATATACCAAGAGTAGTCAAACTCATAGAACCACAGAGCTAGAAACTAGAACAGTGGTTACCAGGGGGTTGGGGGAGGGGAGAATGGGGAGTTGTTTAATGGGTACAGAGTTTCAATTTTGTGAGATGAAAAGAGTTCTGGAAATCGGCTGCACAACAATGTAAATGCGTTTCACACTACTGGACTGTACACATAAAAATGGTTAGGATGGTCAGTTTCATGTTATGTATATATATATATATATATATATATATATTTTTTTTTTTTTTTTTGGGTGGGTTGGGTCTTTGTTGCTGCGTGCGGGCTTTCTCTAGTTGTGGTGAGCGGGGGCTATTCCTCATTGCCGTGCACGGGCTTCTCATTGCGGTGGCTTCTCTTGTTGCAGAGCACTGGCTCTAGGTGCAAGGGCTTCAATAGTTGTGGCACATGGGCTCAGTAGTTGTGGCTCGCAGGCCCTAGGGTGCACGGGGCTTCAGTAGTTGTGGCTCACGGGCTCTAGAGCACAGGCTCAGTAGTTGTGGTGCACGGGCTTAGTTGCTCTGCAGCATGTGGGATCTTCCCAGGCCAGGGCTCAAACCTGTGTCCCCTGCATTGGCAGGCGGATTCTTAACCACTGTGCCACCAGGGAAGTCCCCATGTTATGTTCTTTTTAATCACAATTAAAAGTAAAGAAAAAAGGAGTTGGGATGAAAACGGTCAAATTTTTAATCAGCCACTTTCCCATTGAACTGATCGTGACGAGGATGGTTTTGCTGGGAACACCAGACTGAAATGTCATGTTTGGGTGTCTTTCTCTCCTCCCTTCCTTCACCAACGTGTGAATCTCTCAAAGGTAAGTCAGGGGGATCATTTATCTAAATCTCTCCAGAGCTGAGGGTCCCAAAGATTCTTAGGGATAGGGTTTTTTCACTTTCTTTTCATTGTGGTAAAGTACATATAATATAAAATTTACCATTAATGGCACATTCCCATTGTTGTGTAACCATCACCACTATCTAGTTGCAGAACATTTTCATCAGCCCAAGAAGAAACCGGTACTCATTAGCAGTCACTCCCCATTCTCCATACGCCCCTGCCCTTGGCAACTGCTAAATTCACTTTCTGTGTCTTTAAATTTGCCTATTTTAGATATTTCATATCAATGGAATCTTATGTGGGCTTTATGTCTGGCTTCTTTCACTTAGCATAATGTTTTCAAGGTTCATCCATGTTGTAGCACATACCACTGCTTCATCCCTTCTTACTGTCTGATAATATTCCATTGCACGACTACACCACATTTTGTTTATCCATTTACTAGTTGATGGGCATTTGGGTTGTCACCTTTTGGCTACTGTGAATAGTGCTGCTGTGAATATTTGTCTGTGAACTCTTGTTTGAACACCTGTTTTCAATTCTTTGGGGTATACACCCAGGAGTGGAATTGCTAGGTCATACGGTCATTCTGTTTAACTTATTGAGGAACCCATGCATTTTAAAAACACTTAAAAATTGGACAAAATCATCTACCAAAGAAAGAACATGGCTCATACTTGCAGAGTGGAGACAGGGAGGATGGCGCCGGAAGAGCTAAGCCTTAGGGTATTTGTGTGCCGTGTGTGTGTGTGTGTGTGTGTGTGTGTGTGTGTGTGTGTGTGTGTGTGTGTCTCGGAAGGACAGAGAGAAAGCAGGCAAGCGGGCGGAGACAGAGCTCCAGAACTGCTACAAAAGAGCACAGAGACACCCTCATCTGACGGAACCAACGCAGTCTCCCACACCATGAAGGACTCTAATCTTGGGTTACAGGTCAATGGCAGAATGCAAGAGAAAAACTGTAAGAAGAAATGTCATCAGATAGGCATGACCTACACCCACATAATTAACAAGCTTCTCCCCCACAGCTCGCAGGAACGGCAGGAACATGCTCATTTAACTGTGCTAGGAGGCTACTGAAGTATTTTATGTCCACCAATGCCACATCAATCTAAAACTATATCTTCTTTTTGAAATGGCAAATGCCCTTTCTGGTCTGTAGGATGTCATTTCATTAGCACATTGCGTTTTTTTTTTTTTAACTGCTCCTTCTTGATCCTCAGGAGATTATTTATTTTGGTGTGGGCACTGATTTGAACATTTCTCTGAAAGGAGAGGAACACAGCCCAGACTGCCACCTCTGCCCTCCTGGTGAGCTGTATGGGGTGAAGCTTTTCTTCTGTTCTCAGAGATGAGGCTAGGCACCATGGGCTCCAAATGCAGGTAAGTTAGATTTTACTGAGTCTGAAGATTGAAGGACTCCACAGCACATTACTGAGAAAGGCTGTATAACAAAGAGATTTTTAAGACTCTGTTTTTCTGAAGTGGTTGAGGGCAGAGATCAGCAAAATACAGCCAGCAGACCAAATTCAGCCAGCAGCTGCTTTCACAAATAAAGTTTTACTGGAAGACAGCCATGCCCATTTCTTTACGTGTTGTCTGTGGCTGCTCTCATGTCAAAACAGAAGAGCTGAGTAGTTGTGACAGAGGCCAGATGGCAGGCAGAACCTCAGTATGTCCTCTCTGGCCCTTTAAAGAAAATGTTTGCTGAGCCCTGGTTTAGGGTAGGCCTCCAAACTACTGACCCGCAGAGCTAGTTCCCATTCCTGACCTTACCCCTCAGCCTCAGACCTGTGTACTCCCTGTGCCACCTGCCCCGGGTCATCTCCCCCTTGCAGCCCTCCAGGCACCTCCACTCGCCCTGATCCATCACTTCGTCTCCTCCTGAAACCCGCGCCTCTCCAGCTCCTTCTTCTTGGTGCTACACCATCCATCCAGGCCCAGGTTGGTACTCAGAGGCCATTAGCTCCTCCTCTACTTCTCTTGTTCCTCTCATGGCCTGCATCCCCAAGCCCTGGCAACCCTCACCCCCGTCCATCCTCCCTCGCATGGACCCTTCTCAAAGCCACAGGTTTCCTGACCTTGGTCTCTACCTCCTCTGATCAAACCACCAGTTATCAGACTCAACCTAGACCTAACCACATCCCTTCTCAGAGTTCACCATGGCTGCATGGCTCAGACACCCCTGGGTCTGAAATTCCTGGCTCTGCCTCTAACTTGCTGTGAGGACTTAGGCAAGTCACTTGGCCTGTCTGGACCTCCTTTCCCCTACGTGAAAACTTTCTACATTAAGGGCTTATGATAAGGTCCGCAAAGCACCTAGAACCATGCCAGGCACATCTGAGCAGGTCTACGACAGGAGCACTTACTGTATTGGCGGTGGTTAGTATTTCGCTGACAGTTCTTTGCCTCTAGGTTCTGCTTATGTCCCTTAGAAGGGATAAAACATCCTTCACATTAGGAGGGAACACATCTCCTTGTCCTCTTCGTGTGTGGGCACCTCCTGTAGGGTAGGTAACACGCCTAGGCTCTCTCTGCCCTCTTTTTCTTGTGAGTTGAACAGAGGGAACTAGCCACGTGCAGCCTGGCCCCTTCTAGGTTCCCTCTTTGAAATCTGGCTGCCTGTGTATTAAGGACTATTCTGTCCTGCCCTCCTGGCCATGTGGAAAGCTCTGTGAGGCTGCTCTGTGGCTGCAGGGGGAGGCCAGCCTCAGTCCCCTCACCTGTAAATCCCCTGGCCTGGGGGAGTCAGCAAGCCTCCCCCAGTCTTAGAGTTTGCTGTTACCTAAGCTCTTCCAATAAAAACACTAAGATCTTCATCCGTCTGACCTGTGAACACTTCATAGGACGGGAAAAGAAGTGTTATTTATTGACCCTCTGCCCCGTGAAGCCTAACATCTCTGGCAGCCGGTGCGGCCCTCTCCAGGCACCGTGCGCCCTCACACACCATGTAGGACTTGCTTGTCATTCTTAAACGGCCCAGACGCTGTCGTGCCTCTCTCCTGGGGGTGTGCCGTGCTCAGCCTGGAATGCCTTTCCACCCAGTGGAAACGTGACCTCTCTCTACGCCTTGAAGTCCCCAGTCTCCACCTCCACCCTCATGCCCACTGTGGTGCCCTCTGCCCTTTAAACAATCAGTGATTAAGACACTCCGTTGTGATCTAGTTAATGTCTCACACTTCTATCTCGGGAGTGTGCACGCTGGCGGCTTGATGGTAGGGACCTTGTTGCTCGCACCTCGTAGTCTCTGGGGCCAGCATGGTGCCAAGTGTACAGTGGGCAGTTCACGCCCATCTGCTGAGCTCGAACTGAGCAAGAATGGGCGCCTGACCCAGCACCCGTGTCCTCCACCATCACGTCTCCACGGTCTATTTAAACCCCAGGTGGGGTGATTTCCCTTCATCAATCTTTATTCTGCTCCTCTCTTCCTCTGTCTCTCTCAATTCAGAGGAGTACCGTTGACCCTGAAACAACATGGGTTTGAACTGCATGGGTCCACTTATATGAGGATGTTTTTCAGTAGTAAAACTACAGTACGACAGTCTGTAGTTGGTTGAATCCTCCGCATCCAAGGATGTGGAGGGCCAACAATGCATATGAAGCCCTGCATTGTTCAGGGGTCAACTGTATTTACGTGTTATTAAAAAACATACAAGTGGGCTTCCCTGGTGGCGCAGTGGCTGAGAGTCCGCCTGCCGATGCAGGGGACACGGGTTCGTGCCCCGGTCTGGGAGGATCCCACATGCCGCGGAGCGGCTGGACCCGTGAGCCATGGCCGCTGAGCCTGCGCGTCCGGAGCCTGTGCTCCGCAACGGGAGAGGCCACAACGGTGAGAGGCCCGCGTACCGCAACAAAACAAAACAAAACAAAAACATACAAGTCACTTCTCTCTAAATGTGCAATCCACCGGCACGCAGAGAAAGCTCTGCCCAGGCTGGTCCCGAGAGGACCTCTCACCTGAGCAGAGAGCAGGCTGGTGCTCCTTGGTCTGCCCTGCAGGAAGCTGAAGCCTGGGGAAGGGACTTCACCAAGGCCCTTTGAAAGGAGACAGTCAAAGAGCCAGGTTCCCGGTCTGGGGCTAAGCTTGGACACTGATGATTTTCCATGCTGGTGTGCAGATGTCTGGGGCTGGGGGCCTTACTCGGGTTGTGGGGTGGAAAACACATTGGACCCTCACCCCAGGTTGCTGGCTCTGCCTCCCTCTTACCAGCTCCTGCCCACTTGGATTGAATCAGCACTGGACAAGAATTACGTTAACAGGCAGCATCACTGTGTGGTCAACACCTACTCTGCTTTTCTTTGCTTCCTGTGCTCCTGAAGTACTGCCGCCTTGCCCGCTGGGCCACGAAGGGCAGGCCGGCCAGCCTTCCTCGATTCTTAGGGCTGGGCAGGTAAGCCAAGTGAAGGCCTCTCTTGGGGCCTGGCCGCACGATGAGATCGGGAGGAGGAAGGCTCTCACTGGACTGAGGTTTTCAGCCTTAGATGGACATTGGAATCACGTGGCAATCTTCAAAAATACTGACATCTGTGTCCTACCCTGGATATTCTGACTTACCTGCGCTAGGTGCAGCCGGGCCTTCAGATTTTTAAAAGCTGTCTAGGTCATTCTAATGCATTGCCAAGGTAGGAACCATTGACCTAAGGCATTCTCTATTTCAGAGTCTGCCAGAGTTTTGAATTGGGGGTTCTGGGGTTCTTCCCCAACTATTAATGCAAAGCTCCTGAATCCCATTTTGCTGTTGTCTTGGGGCGTTTAGCTCCCCCAGTCAAAAGCCCCAGGGAGGGGAGGAACCAGTGGTAAACTTAGGCATCCAAATCCGAAGCCACATAACTAAACTTGGTGTTGTGTAAAAAAACCTCTAAATGAACCCTTGGAGATTAGGGCAAGTAAATGTTCTGAAACTTCCAGAAGTACGAACATCACTGCATCCCTGCAATAGTAGGGTGAGATCCTGATGTCACACTCTACCCAGCCTGTGGCCAGTGAGTGCACCCAAGCACCTAATTCTGGAGGGTCAGGGAAAACCAGTAGTCTTATCAAGGTGGTACTTACTTCTGGGCATCTTGCTGGGATAAATCTTCTGGCATGGTTTATACTCATCTGGAGGAGGAAAATCTTCCATAGAATGGAACGTGAATTTAGACTCAAAGTCATCTGCACACACGGAAATGCCAAAATTATTCTGGTTACTGTGAGGACCCAAGTTTTGGTCATTGCCAGGAGCTTACAGGTTTGCCTGCCCAGTGCAAGATTTAATGGCAGAGCTATTCCCCCCTAAGACATCCATTCACCTCTTAATTTTTACTATTTAGCTGGGGCAAGGGGGAATCAGGAAAAGTGAAATCATAGACTCTCCCCATCATCCACCTCAACTTACTTCAGCCAGCATCTTAAGGAAGCTTCTAAAGGGAGCAGAAGTGCCACAGGCCTATCCAGGGTCCAGAGTCAGAGGTGGGGAAACTGGCAGAAACAAGGGACCGGCAAAGTCTCTGTGGCCTGAAGCCCCTCTTGTGTCCCTGGGGAAGACTCTGGCGGGGAGAGGTGGACAGAACAGAAGTCCTCAGCCTGGCTGGTGGGAAGGAGCACAGCCTGTGTGCATTTGGGGACCTGGGCATCCTAAAGCAAATGGGTTCTGCCCTGAGCTCCTGATGGCAAGAGGACAGGGGTCTTGTGGCCCTTTCGTGAGTTGAGTCCCCGCTGTGTGATCCAGGCTATGTGTGTGACAGTAGCTCAGCCCACAAAGGGATCCAAAGACTTTTGGTCACACCTGACCCCAGATGACTTTCCCATCTCAAGAAGGTTGGAGAGTGGGTTCTGGAACCTCCCAGAAAGCCTCAAAGAAACCTCATTTAACACAACCTGTAGGTTGTTCTGTGCTAGAGTGAGCCCCCTGTTCTTGTGAAGCACACACCCTGAAATGACGGCACTGTGGGCCGGGAGACCGCCCCCCCGTCCCTGAGCCAGGGGAAACCATTTCCTCACTGACAGCCCTGCTCACCAATGATGTGCAGGCTTCCGTTCCGCAGCTGACCTCCAGGCTGCTGGGTCAGGGTCCAGGCTGGGGCCTGCTGGCTCCTGCTTGAAAGCTCCGTGGTGGGTGACCTCGCGGGGGGTGCTGGGGGCGGGTTCAGCTTTCCCCCACCGGTCGCTGACAGAGAAGAGGACAGTGTATTCAGATACAGGCCTTCAGATAGGGCATGGTGGATGCTATAACCTTCTGTGAGAGGTGAGGTATTGAGATCTTTGGATATAATATGGTACGGTGATAAAAAGGCAGCCTCTGGAGGCAAGCTGCTTGGGGCTGAACCCCAGTTCTCCTGCTGGGATAATAACACAACCTCTTTGTGCCTCAGTTTCCTCATCTATAAAATGGGAATAATAATATACATATCTCCTGGATTTGTTGAGAGGGTTAAGCGAGTTGATTTAACTCAAGTCGCATGTAAAAATAGATGACTAACGAGAACCTACTGTATAGCACAGGGAACTCTACTCGATGCTCTGTGGTGAACTAAATGGGAAGGAAATCCAAAAAAGAGGGGATATATGTACACGTATAGCTGATTCACTTTACTGTACAGTATAAACTAACACATTATTATAAAGCAACTATACTCCAATAAAAAAAGAAAAAAATTCAAGTGGCACGTAGTGAGCATTCAATAAATATTAGCTGCTGTGATAATATCAACCCTCATCATCAGATGGTACAGCCCAAAGAAGTGGACCCACTGCAGCGTCCTGTGCAAGGGAAGGACTGTGTGCAGGTGAGGCTCAGAGCGGGGCTAGATGAGCAAGCTGTCGGGGGCTTGCTCCTGCCCCTGGGTCCGCTCACACTGTTCCCCTGCACTGCAGACCCTCGTTTCTCCTCCCAGTCAATCTAAACCCTACCTGCCCACCAGGGCCCAACTCAGATCTCATCTACTTCATCAGTTCTTCCCTGATGACCTCTGTGGGAGGCTCACTCTCCTTTGCCAAGACTTTTTTGTATGACCCATTTGGCAATGAATAACCCACGGCCTTGGCACATCAACCCAGGTACTTGACTCTTCACTTCGCTCTCGAAGTGATGACAACTGCTCCTTTAGCGTCTGTGCCAAGATGTTCACAATTGCGACCTCTTACTCTTCCTTGCAGTTGGCCTGAAGCAGAAATTACCCTCATGTTGTTCACGGAAAACCAAGTTGCACGTCCAAAGACGCAGTGAAAGGGGCCAGACGAGCATCCACTCCTGGCCTCGGCGGTGCAGCTCTGGAGCCTGCAAAGGCACCCGGCCGCCGCAGCTCTTCTCCTCCCCAAAGGCCATCAGAGCACCGCCCCCGCTCAGCTCCCCTCTCTGCCTTTCTCCTTTCCCAGTCCCCTTCCTTTCCCTTGCTGGTCTTCCCTTCCTCTGTACCAGAATCCACTAGGATTCACTTGCTCCCACAAGCAGACTAAAGAGGCTAAGGGGCTGCTGACCCCTCTTCTGGGTGAAAAGCTGCCCCTGCACTTGGTTAGAGGGAAGGAAAGGAAATCACGCTGCTGAGCCCCGGCTCCTTGCAAAGCACTTCAGGCACACTTCCTCACTTAGTATTCATAACAGTCCTATGTGAAAGGTGTTTTATTGTTATTATGTCCATTTGTCAAATTAGAAAAAAGCAAGGTTTAAGGGCATTAA